>NC_086369.1:13295280-13616113 GCF_036324505.1 Eleginops maclovinus | reverse complement strand
TCCATTTACTGTTCACTTCCTGTCTGTCTTCTTCAGCTGTTCCAGTGCGCTTTGTCTTTTCCTCTTTCCTTCTCTTGTACTGTTTTTCTTTTCTTTGCTAGGGACAGTTTAGCCATCATGAAAACAAGTTTTGTGCTCTCCACAAATATAAAAATAGGAAAAGTATTCCTAAGGTATGAAAACTAACGTCTGTTATCCACCTTGACCCTCGTTAGTCAACAGTCTGTTCTCCTTAGCAGCGATCTGTAAATATGAACATCAGTTAACATCTTAAAGGCAGAACTTGCCCGATAAGAATCGAGTAACAAAGCTGTGTAATAAACGGTATGACGTCATCTGCATAAAGAGAAACCTTTTACGTTTTGGACAAACATATCTCAACTCTATTGAAGCTTGAAGAGTTAAGGCTTCAAAAGGAACTAAAGTTAGAACTAGTGTCGAATCCAGACACTCAGATTTTACAGCATCTTCCCTCAAGCTCAAGTGACTGAACCCAAAGTATTTCAGGCTGTGTTTCCATTGAACAGGGTGCTCCACCATGTCCCATTCCCATACATAAAGACACATACATATGCTAGCAATGTGCTTTTCAGTTTATAAAACTCTTAACTTGGCCTATATAATCTTTTTAAAATAACCAATTAATACTTCTACTAGGACAATAAAGTTTGACATCAAACCCAGGTGTTTTATAGAAAAAAGTGAATATCATTTGAATGCTTTCTACTCTCACAACTTTAACAATACCTTGCTATGATGTGGTTCATACTTCAAAGAAGCTGCTTAATTTTTTAAGTTCCCATAAAGTTTCCTTATCCATAATGGCAACCTCATTTATGGTGCCTATATAACTTTAATTAAACACACCCATGTGTCCGCTGGTACAAGCACTTAACACGGAACAGCAACAATATGACCTGGTAAAAGACATGTGAGGGGGAGGCGGGAAGCTGGGACCTCTCTAGGGTTTCATGGGTGAACTGGTTTCCCAAAAACACTGAGCGGTGTGAGTATTTAAAGGTTCATGCCACTCAAATTTGGAATTTATGAGTTTTGGGGCTATTCTAAACAACCAACAGGGTTTATGAATCCATATGTTGGAGCACTAAGAGCACGGACAGTGATTTCCTTTGAGGAGAATAATGTAATAATTCCTGCGATATTACCAGCGAAGAAAACTAGGAATAAAGTTTGGTTTGTAACTGAAACTGGGATCCTGAACAACTACTTTTTGTAAAAATGTTCCCCTAAAGCCTATTTTACAAGCAATGCATTTTTGACCGCAGCATGCCAAACTTCCACAGCCAGTTAGTCATAACCACATCAAAACAATTCACAATGGCCAAGAGATACAAGGGACTGCACAGCATATTGCCAATATCTGTATTTTACAATGGAAATTTAACTTTTCCTGGTGTTTCATGTGTAAATGTGATCAAAAATACCTGGTATTCAGATGTTCATTAATACATCCCGAGGCGTCGTGCTATAAAAACTGTTTCACAAGGGTTAAAAGTGACACAAAACAGCAGACTTGTATTAAACAGATTTAGTAATCTAAAGGAATTTATAGGGGGCACAATACTGCTACATTTACAGATTATCTCAGCCTCTTTAATTTAGTTCTATTGCATCATTTTTATGGGACGGGGCAGGGATAGCTGGAGGGTAAGGCTGGGGGATGGAGGGGAGTGTGGTGTAAGTCCTGTGCACGTATTCACATGCCTAGAAAGCAGGCAAGCATCATAAAAAGTAGCTCGCTAATCATTTCAATACAGCACCAAAGCTAGGCAGGAGGGTGGCTTCGTGCACACAAGCACAAACATGCATGCGACAGGTGATGTTCATGCATCCAACGTGCAATTATGTTCAAAAACAAAACAAATGAAAACTACAAAACCACTGTTGTGCAATAACACTTGTGTTCAATATTTACTGTGAGAACCTGGGATAAGATACAAGAGAGGAGTGAAGCAAAAGAGCAAGAAAAGGAACGAGTTGGACAGTTTGTTTTGTGATCCAGAGAAAGACAAAGAGATGAAGTGATGTAAAAGCATCAAACATCAGACACCACGGAGGGGAAGGTAGTGCGTTTTTACAAGGTGAGCGTGCCTGAGACGCCGAGACACCTCATTTGGATAACTGGAGTAGTGAGCCATTGTCATCTCAAGGGGAATCTTGCTCTTAATTTCCCCTGGAATCATAAACAGCTGTTGTTTAAACTAGATCACATCACTGTCACATGGCTGCAGGGGCCCGCAGTAGTAGCACTGACGCTACTCCCGACTGTCACCACCCGATAGCCATTTTTAACGCTGATCCCTTTCAGGTACTTTAATGTTCCTGCCGTCTCGTGAGACAGAGGGGGTGGAAACGTTCTCTATTCCTTTAATAAGCTCCGACCTGAGCCCAAAAGGACACATAAGCCCGCAGTCCGAGTCCTTCTAATAAAGATGGGATCTGTTTTGTCGTCTCTATCCTTTTTCCCTTTCCTTCCCGACCCAGGATGTATGGGCCCCGTCTCTCTCCGCCTTCTTTCCCAGGATCCCACGCTCGTGCCATGTGTTGTTGCTGATCACAAACATATGGTTTAATTTCTGCAGACGGCGAGCAGACATAACAGCAAACAGTCAGCCCAACTGTGATAGATATATTATTTTGACATCATACTTGTAGGATAGAATGTCACCTATTTTATGACATAAAACCTAAAAACTCTACTTTTTTTATACTTTCGGCCACAGAATTTACTCAGCTATAACAACACTGACTTGAGTAAATCATGACTCAAGATATCAGGCATTCTTATTCCCCTCAAGACATTTAATAGGGATTCCATTATGCTAACTTTACACATCGCCTTAGATGAGGTTGGATAATTACAGTGAACACCTATCACCAAATAGTCAATCTTTTTGCAGATGTTCACCCAATAAAAGAAGGGCTTTAAATCTGGTTCTGGCCTGATTTGAAGTCTGATACTTAATTTCTCAGGATTATTTTAGGTCAAAACTTTTTTTTTAAATCCGTGACTTACATATATATCAAAAATGTTGTTCTTGTGGAGATCCGTCTATCTATCCATCTATCTATAACCTCAGCCAAGCATAACCGCTCAAACAACTGTCCTCTAAATAATACTCCCCGTAATTAGGGTGTACTCCATAGCCTAAAGGCTTTTACTGGAAGCATGGCTTGTATTTACACATCTGACGGTTGAGAAAGAGCAAGACAGATGCAGAGAGACAGACAAAATCTAAGTATGCGTGAAAAAGGGAAAGAGGAAGATGGCAGCACGCTGGAGTGATCCTCTGTAGACCATGCACACTTCTGAAGACAGTGTGAAGAAGAAGAAATGTAAATGAGCGCGTCCATCCATCTAAGGCCGGGCAACAAAGCGTTTACACATGTGAACTTTAAATACCACCCACCCGGCTCCTTCCCATTGCCCGTGCGTCTTAAGCAAAGGGCAGCGGACTGAACTCTATAGTCATTGATTATGTGATTATACCGTTAGTGTGTAACGCCGTCGTCCTGCAGCGAGTCTCACGAGGGGCTCATACTGAGGACGGTGATGGACTGCGTGCGGGTTAGTGTGGGTGGGTGCTGTCTCACATGTTTGTATGTTTGATTTGATACTGTTCATTTCACACCTAGAAACCCATCTGTATTATGGTGAAGGATCGTCTGCTTTTGTCCACTTTTTATGATACATCAGAGGTGGGAAATATCTAAGTACATTTACTCAAGTACTGTTCTTGTACTTTCCTTTAGTATTACCATTTAGTGTTACCTATACTTCTACTCCACTACATTGAAAAAGGGAAATAATGTAATTTTACTCTTCTACATTGAACAGCTATAACTATTTTGAACATCTCTAAAAAAATGTATACTTGTAATGATTTATTTTGACAATAATAGTGTATCTCTGGTTTTAATCATCTGAATACTTCTTCTACCTCTGTACCTCATAATGTGTTTGGCTCTAGCAACATCTCAAACTTATATTTTCTCCAGGATTGTTTACGGATCAATTCCCATCTTTAAATCGTAACCCCTGAACTAAAGGGACACTGCTGCTGTGTGTTGCGCAACGCCTCCCTATTGTGTGGGATCTCCCCGCCGCCCGCTGATCACAAAGTAAGACACAAATCATCAGGTGAGTCAGAGCGAGGCACATTCCTTCATCAACAGTTCCACCGTGAGCCTGCCAGTTACCACACAGTAAGACCCACAGAAATGAACACACACACACACACACACTCTGCAGGTGTGCCATAAATTAAGTGCATGAGTAACTGTCTAGAAGAAGGAGAGAAAAAAAGGGTCCAAAGAGACATAAAATGCCAGCACACAGTCATAAACAGATGTCTGAAGGCCTCCTCATACATTCACACCTACATACTTATGCAGCAGGGTTATGTTTTTATGCGTAGGTGTGTGTGTGTGTGTGTGTATGGACTGTAAAGTTAAAGTAGTAGTAAAGTAAAGAAGTAGCATTCTACCAGGTAAGCTAAAGGGGGCCCAATGTTACTACATATTTGTACATAGGCTGAATCTTTATAGCAAGGGCCCCAATTTGACCCCATGGCTCCAAGACATCCATTTTCCTATCTTTCTTAAGTTGTACTAACAGATAAAAAAAGTCTCTTTAAATATCTGAACTGAGCAGCATTTTCATCATTTATACATGAAAATGTTCTTGTGGGTTGCTGTATTTTTAAGTTTGACCTCCGGCTCTTTGTTTCATATTGTCCAATTTCCCTGTCTAGATGAAGTTGTACTAATAGACGAAAGACTAATATTGTTTTGCAGGAAACATTGTTTCCCAGACATTTTCTTTCCTTCGGTTGCTGTAATCACTTCTATTCTAAGACCACCCAGAATGGTATACTGGTTTGACCTGTACATGCTTCTAATCAAGAACAATTTACAATGACAACCCATTGGAAGTTTAGTATGTATGTAATCATAAAGCTTGTTTCTATTCCCCTTATCGTTTTTTAACCTGTAGCCTGCTTTACATGTTAAATGATCTTTCCCTATTGCTACACATTTGCATGGTAGGTTGAGCATCTTTATGTAAGAGTGTGCCTGCATGCTCCAGTGAATACACTCATTTCGGAATGTGGCAGAACGCAGTGGCAACTTGACAGTCCAGTTCTGTGTTGGTGTGTGACCAAAAGGTCAGAGACTTCAAAGCCTGAAAGCAGCTTCCAAACAGAACTCCGCACCTCTGACAGCTACATAATATTTGTTTAAGTGTACCCGGGTGTTTCTTTGAGAGTTACCACAAGGGAACATTTTGATTTGTAGGTTTTAATGAAAGCCTGACAAACAGAACATTTGCTTTTATGTTGATGGGTCAACAGTAAAAAAACAACTTGAAAATCAAGCGTTACTGTAAGGAGGGGTTAGTGAAGTAGACTTTTTAGTATTGGATAGTGAGTTTCTCCTTCATGTGATCCTGTCATTTTTTCAATGCGCTGCCCCAATTTTTGCAAGTGCACATTTAATTTCGGATGGAAATTAAGAGGAAGGAAGGAAGAATGAGCGCTGTGGTGCACTCGACATCCAGTGACCTACTGCAGGTTTGGCATGCATATGCTCTTGGGAAACTTTATTGAAAGACTCAAAGGAATGTGAATCTGTGAATGTGCGTGGGTTTGTATACTTAAATACTCATCGCTGCAGCCAAGGAAGCTATTCTTTGCAGGCGGATGCAATCGATACACAGACATCAGCACTGACACGCTCTGTCTCCAAACTCTGCAAAGTCACATTTAACTTGGGCGCACACTTTATTTTTTGGAGGACTCGAAGAAATTAATTTGTAAGCCTGACACAAATAAACAGCTCATGCATAAATATGCCCATAACTTTAAAGACAAAAGGAGAACAGCTCTATCTTCCTCGCAAGGGGGGGGATTTCTTTCCTTATCAAAGCAACACAGGGCAAGATTAAAGAGTCAAAATCCTCCCCACGTGTGTGTGTGTAGTGTGTGTGTGTGTATTCCTGCATGCCTGCCCCCGGACGTTCTCTCTCCTTCTCCCCTCCCTCTCGTCACTCTCCCCGTAGCATTAGGAGCTAGCTGCCAGGCTCTCCTCTTTAGCATCCATCCATCCCTCCATCCCGGCCCCTGGAGGAGTCTGCATTAATCAGGCCCCTTTCCAAGGAGGTCCTGCTACAGTAGCTGTTGTGTTTCCTCCCATTTGTTACAATGCAGATGTGGCCTACAGTGAAGTCACATCAATCCTTATACAGTGAAATTACACAGCCAATCAATATCATTCAATAACAACAGGCTATTTGCCCATCGGTCCGTCCACTCTTTCATCCCACCCACTGACAATGGCCTCAAGTTTGTGTGCGCAGCATAGGTTATTGATTACACTTGGAAAACAACCAAAAAATACAGAGAAAGCAAAGCTAAGCACTTCTTGCATTCAATGTTGTGGTAATTTGAATCAGAAAAGAGTACTAGTTTCCTCCAGAGACAGACAATATGAAGCAACAATGTAACAATTATCGAGGTAGTATAACCATCTGAAAGTCAAATCAGTATATTTTAGGTCATGCTTTTAATTGAATATTAGCTTTTTTCTGGTTTCCCATAGCAACAGGTACAAGCCAAATGTGGGAACGTTAAAGGGGCCATATGATGCTAATTTTCTGGTTTACTGTGACATGTCTCCATGCTTTCAAACAGATCTTTATTTTTCTCATCCTGCCTGTGCTGCAGCACCTCTTCTCACCCTCTGTTTGAAACCAGAGTCAGTCTGCTCTGATTGGATAGCTGGCCGGCTCCGTTGTGAATGGTCAACTGCTTATATACGTACCGCCCCTTAGAAGATCACATACAATGGGTCGGAGCTCTAGCCAATAGAAGTGCCAGTGTTACATAGTGATGTCAATAAGTCACAGAAGTATACAAAGGAATACAGTGTAGTTGTTTCCATGCATAGTAGTCAAAGGTGCTGGAATATGCCTTATGCTGCCTTCAGCTCAAATAGCTGAATGCGGATGAGAAATTATCCAAATCATGAAATTTAGTGGCAGCCGGGCATAGAAATGATATTTGAAAGTGAAATTAACCCAGTTTAGAAAGAAATTTCCAAATGAAATGTTGATTCAGCTCTGGGTGAAATAACCATCAAACAATGACCCTTTAAAATAACACCTTCAGTTGAACTTGTCAAAATAAACATGTTAAATATCACCCCGATATGGAGATTTACAAGATTTCACATAGTAGCCTGTTCCTCTCTGCTACACTGGGTCCAAATCAAGCTGTCAGCGAGCGTGCCAGCGTGTCCAGAGGGCGCCACCACACATACGGTCCTGAGCTACGTTCAGACACCACTTCATGCAGCGGATTTACAGTGGCTGCCAAAGGCCAGAGAGGAGAGGAGCAGGGAGGCTACGCGGAGAGAAAATGTGGGACACAGAGATGCAAAGAAGAAGGTGAGGAAAAAGGAAATGGGTGTACGGAGAAAGGGAGAGGAAGAGAGAGTAGGTGGAAGATGGCAGGAGGGCAGCATGCAGATTGCCCAGGACCTGACTGGCATATTCTTGGATGGCTAACAGACGGAGAAAGAGAGAGAGGGAGGAGGGGTTGGGGAGCCGGGGAAAGTTAGGGCCCTCAGGATGTTCTGTCCCAATGCCAGCCCCAGAAGTGTGGCTGGGAGATAGCAGGCCCACGTGCAGTAGTGCCCCATACACACAGTGTACCGACACCAAAAATGAGGGAATGACGCAATGCATGGATCATGATGGATAAGAAGTGTTGTGCTGAAAAGAATATGTTGTAGAATAAGAAACAAACAGATACCGGATAAAGAAATGTAAGAACTCAGTGAAGCATTATTCAACTGAGGTGAGCAGCTCCATTTCCAGCCATTACTTAGAATTTTTTAAACCCAGACTACATCCTTTGACAGAGACCAATATGTAGCCGCATCTTCAGTCAGGTCAGCTCTCTTTTTCTGCTTCACTTTCTCCATCTGTATCCTCCACTCTCATTGGCAATGTAGAGTGGAGGAGCTCCAGGCCATGTGTGCAGGTTTGGGCCAATTATAGGGATTCTCATCAGTGCCTGGTTGCCTTTTCGCTGCAGGCTCAGAGCACACAGACCAGTCGAGGGTCCACACGGGTCAACCCTGTACCCCTCACAGCTCCACACAATGAGCATACCTGGGAGATGCAGCACTGCTGGTTTGGCAGATCTCATATAAAAAAGAAATAAGAAATTATGCTCTGTGGGATGATGCAAAAAATGTGTTATTCTTTTATAAAACAGGACCAAGTGATTATTAGAATCTATACAATGACAAATACAGCGCAAACACACTAAAACTATTAAATATAATTTGATACAGCTAATGAAATACTCTGTGTACAGAATGTGTTAAACTGGGATATTACAAATAAAAAATCTTAACACTATTTTCATACACCTGTTGAAACACAGGAACACATCCAGACAAAACAACACAAGCAAGTCGTAATTTTTTACCTGACCACAGACCCATTTACAATCTGATTGCAAGTGATGGATTGCAGCTCAACAGGAATGTCATCCAACAGAGAAATGAAGCCTGCAATATTAAAGCCTTCCTTTTAGCCTAGAAGCATAAGACCTTTAAACTAAGTGCTCAAAGCTCTGATGCCCGTGAAGGCACCATGCCAGTTATGTCACTGGTTGTTGTACTTGTAACACCACTGTCAGAGTCATTAACATGTACATCATATGTATACTGTATATACACAAACCTAAGCCCAACGGCACATTGTGGCAGAACCAAAATGGGAACAGTCAGAAAAATTAAGCCTTCCTTTTCAACTTAAAAAAAAAGATACTGCCACAAAGACATCATGGCTGTTCACCATCTGCATGAGTTACTAATATGAGAGGGACATCAGATGAAATCATACAGGACGTCTTATAAGAAAATCTTTATAGAACTGAGAAAAATCACAACAGATACCTACCTAAAGTATGCGCCCTTAATCCACATTTGCTGTGCATGAATTATCTCAGGGTGGCTGTTAACTTCCTCAATATACCTGCAAGTAAACAAGGAGGGTACTACACCCGATGCAGGGTCTATAACAACAGCTACAACAGCAGTACTTAAAGTCTACACTTTATTCATCCATAATTACCACCTCGGAGGGAAATTCGACTGAGAAACTGGATTAAGCATGACCAAATCTTCTTAAGTGGTTAGAAAATCAAAGCACACTCAATGTTTGCCCAATACACATTGGCTCCAGGATGAAAGGCTTGGCCGAGGATCGTGAACTAACGCCGACACCAGGAGAGCTGTTTTTTTTTGTCAAATTATCTGCTTTTATACATACAACTTTTGAAGGGTGCTGGTGTTTTGCTGCTGAAACAGAATCTCGAGCGTGGCCCTGGAAACTGTGTGTCTTGGAGAGGGAACCAAACTTGTGGCCTGTTTGGCGCGGTTGCAGAAGCGCAGCCCTGAAAGTGGATTGTGCTGGTGCTGTGGATTAGCAGAAGGCAGCAGCAGGCAGTGGTGTGTGTGTACACATGTGTGTGTTAAAAGTATGTGTGCATGTCTGTGTGTTGGCGCTGCAGGCTAGCGTGTGGTGAGGAGGGAGATTCGCACCTCCATGCACGCCGCTGAAAACCTGCTAACCGTTGCATTTAAAACTCGCAGTATGGTGAGGTAAACACATTTTTAGTGAACCCCCCCTCCCTCACTGCAGAACATTTTTAAAGGAAAAGCAGCAAAAACATATCCAAAATAGCAATGCTACAGAGGAGGGGTTGTCTTCGCCCCTAAAACAAACATTTTGGATTGCCAAATGACGCTTGTCATCCAAATGCAAACATTCCCTGATAACATCGCATGGACTTAAGCCTGTTGACAAAATTGAAAGCAAATCATGTGAGGTCACCACCGCCACAGAAACCTGAACTGGCATAATACTGTACCCGCTAAGATCATGCTAATCCTTTTAACACTAATTTAAGTGCTCTCGATTTTATTAAAACCATAATATAAATACTCTTGGGTTTTTCTTTTCTCCTAAGAGAAGGAAAATGGATATTAGACCCAGATTTATATCCCACAATGCATTTGGGGTTGTAAGTTGAAGAGGAGGGAAAGGCAGACAGAGGAAGCTTTAAATCTGTGTCAAAAAGAAAGACATTAGGCGAGATGTTCATTTAGAAAACCTGGTGGAAGGTAGGTACGTCGGTGGCCCATTAATTACAATAATCACATCGTAGGTGTTAGAATAATTCATTAACTCAGATTTAGTTAAGGCTTCATTTAATAAGTCCTTGTTGGTCAGGAGAAAAAGAGACAGGAGAGAGGGAGGTGGGAGGGAGACGGAGATAGAAAGAAAGAAGGGAGGGGAGCTACAGAGAGATACAGGGTGCCTATTAAACCATAAGGCCCGGATTGTCAATTTGTGTTTGAGCGTTCCACTGGGGGAACTGTTCCATCCTTTTTAAGAGATATATCATTTTATAAAAGACCAAAGGGAGGGAAGAGGAGACAAAACTGGGGGATGGAAGGGTGGCGCTGATACAAGGGAGGGATAGATGGAGGGAGTTTCAGAGGAGGGGTGGTTGGTTAGGGAATCAGTTTTGCCTACTATATTTAACTGACCCATAAATCTGTTTTTAAATTCCCCTCCATTTAAAAAAAAAAAAAAAAAAGGCCCTGGCAAACTGGAGGGAGAAGGCAAAAGAAGGGAGGAAGGGAGGGTTTTTCTTTTTCGCGCCGGCTGTTAAGTACCACAATCCATGCATAGCCGACGCTACATTTATCCTAACAATGTAATTGGTCCAGCTCCCTTGGCTAGTGGCTCAGTTACTGGCCCTCCCTCAGGCCCTCCAATATATGTGTGTGTATGTGTGTGTGTATGTTGTATGCGTGCGCAACCAAGGCCCTCCCTTTGGCCCTCAAATGAAAAGAAATCCCATGCTTCCATTGAGACAGAGACTCACCGGGGGGTACGGCTGGCTAGGCTAATGTGGCTAATGCTAACAACAACTACATACACCTGCTAACAACCATCATGCGTGTGTGTGTGTGGGTGTGTGTGTTTGCAGGTATCCTGTTGGGAGTGGGGTTGTGAATTGCACCATAGGCAACAGATGAAAAGCAAAGGCTCACACACACACACACACACACACACACACACACACACACACACACACACACACACACACACACACACACACACACACACACACACACACACACACGCACGCACACACACACGCGCACGCACACACACACACACACAGCATCGAGCCTCGGTGCAATTAAGAGGGAGAGGACAAAAGCTTCACAGACAGAAGCAACATAAGGGTCGACTCGCTGTTTCACCTGGAGCTAAATATCTTAAGCAGAGGGGAGTCAGAGAGGAGAGGGAGATGTGGGAGAGAAGGGGAGCAGGGGGAGAAGAGCAAAGTAGAAAGGTGAAGAGCTGGGCAAGCAGATCCTCCATCACGAGTATTGTGTGACTGGAAAGGGAGTTTTTAAGTTTTGATATGTTATCATTTGTGATCAGTTTCCTATTATTTGATTTTGTCCAAAAATTGCTTTGGAGGAAGAATTGTTGAAATAAGTCACGCAGATTGTGTGGACTACTGATGTTACAGAGTGACTTAGGAGAATTAGATACAAGTCAAAATGAAAAAAATAGGGTAGAAATGAGATGACAAGAATGGAAAGACATTCATTAAGGAGGATAAAATAAGGAGTAGCCGTTTTGGTAGGGGGTGAGGGAAAAGAGTGAAGTGAGAATGTGGGAGAAGGGATAGAGCTGGGGGGGGGGGGAGGGAAGAGGAGGAGACAGGAGCTGCATAATGAAGTGCTGGGCTAATTTGGAGAACTCCAGCTGGCTGAAGCCAGAGGGCCTGAGCTTCCAGAACATCTGAAGCACCTTAATGCCACACACACACACCACACACACACACACACACACACGCGTTACAACTTTAACTCAAATACGCATGTAACATTATTGCAGTTGTGCAAACATACACACTTTATACACTGAACATCACACACTTTCTTTGACCTGAACCTGTTTTGCAATGTAACCTCAGCAGTACACACACACACACACACACACACACACACCACACACACACACACACACACACACACACACACACACACCACACACACACACACACACACACACACACACACACACACACACACACACACACACACACACACACACACACACACACACACACACACACACACACACACACACACACACACACACACACACACACACACACACTACAAACAGTGTAAGCATCAATACATTGGTGTGCTGTGTCTCTGGGTCGGTGCTTGACAGTGGTGATTTTTGGGTTGGGGATTAATAAGGTGGAAGAGTGGGTTGATTCTCTTTTGTGTGTGTGTGTGTGTGTGTGTGTGTGTGTGTGTGTGTGTGTGTGTGTGTGTGTGTGTGTGTGTGTGTGTGTGTGTGTGTGTGTGTGTGTGTGTGTGTGTGTGTGTCCACACATGTACCTCACCATAGCTAAGTACCTGAAAAGTCCCCAGGATGCTGTTTTTTAGTACAGTTAGTGAACTCACTCAACTTTGTCTAATTTAGAGTGTAAGGTGACATCTCTTTATATCAATTCCAGAATGCTCCAAATGTATTCAGAAAGACATGAGTGTGACCATGACTCATTTACATAAAATATCTACTTCTCCACATGTGTTGTAACTGCTACCTTTACATAAGTACTACTTGCGGTACCAAGCTTTCCACAAAAAACTAAAAGATATTCAAATTTGTGGAAATCCATCTTCCCATATTAAGAGGTTTATGAGTTAAAGACGTATCGTATTATTCTGCTTATACTGCGTACGGTTTACTGTGAACAAAGACTATACGTTGATTGGGCAAAAATAACGCAATGCCTCTAGTTTTGCAGGTTGTCTGATAGGACAATTTTGAATGTAAAGGTTAAAAGTTTATAACACAGAACTGATGCCTACTAAGTTCTTTACAGAGTCAATACAGATGTCAAATATATTGTTACACCTTACAAACATTGTAGGTCAGAGTTGTCAGTCACCCTCCACACGCCACACATTGGTCCCCGATGAAGAGAGTTTCCAACCGCCTCAGTTTGCCTTCAACATATTGTCAACCACATCATGAAGCTTTGAGCAGAACACGACTGGCTGAAATGTTGGAGTAAAATTCCTTTTCTCTGAGGCTACATCGCAGTAATGGCTTTAAACACAGCTGGATTAGAGCCTCTCTGGTTTACAACCATAAGGTTTCCCATCTGCAAACAATGCCCAACTGTATTTTGTTGCCCTCCTCCATTTGGTTAACCTCAAGCCTTTATGGTTACCTAGGGGTGGCTCGGGGTGATGGCATTTGACTCAAGACTAGAGCCAAAGTGAAATGCTGACTAATCTGTAACATCTGGCAAATTTTATGAGAGAAAGAAGAGAGGGAGAAAATCATGCCAAGTTGGCAGGTGGAGGGGTGAGGAGCCCTCACAATACATTTATATAACCACACACACCCACGCCACACTTTCCACTGCCAGGGTGTGGTGGCTTCTAAAGCCAAGCAGCTTGTGTCTGTACTCCATTTTATGACCCAGAAAGTTAACCAACAGACATCCATGCACTCGTCTCCAATACCAAACTGAAATACAGCTACAAACTAGGGCTGGCACAATGTACCTGTATTGATGATACGTGTAATATTATCATAAATAATTCAAAATATACAGGTATAGACACTCCTCTAAACTTCTTATTTTTCTTATTGCAAAAAAAGACTAAATGTACTTTCAGTAGAATGACAGTTGCACTACACTACAGACATCTTCTCAGACAATAGAATGCTTATCAAGGAACGCTGTCAAACAGCCAAAACCTGAATTACTTCACCCTCATTTTCAATGTATGCCTGTAATGTCCTTATTTGGTCCCACGGATTACTGGTTACAAAACTCTTTACACCTATGCAAGTGAGCACAGTCTCTGTCTATCTCACAGCACACACACAAGCAAATACCCACAAGAACATTTGGAAGGTGTCATAGCGAGAGCATGGCTCGGGTCGTTCCCCCGTCATCACCCAGGCTTTTACTCCCAAAGCACCATAAGCCCCGGACCTGCGAGCTGTCAGCAACTCCTGTACTCTAATAAATAAGACAGGCGGCTGTGTGTGTGAGCCAGTGAGAGGACGCCTACAGCACAGGTCTATTAAAACTCAAAGGCTACTCAACAAAGTACCAAAATATGATTGCTAAACATTTACACAAAAAAAGAATATGAAAGTAGTGAATACTTTTAATACTTGGACAGTGTGTGCTGGGAAGTGGAAGTATAACCCTATTACGCAACGTTTTAATGTTGCTCTTGAGTGAACAAGCAGAAAACATGCAAGATTTTCCTACAACTTGATTGTTTTAGACATGCTTTTTGATTTCTGTTGTTATTTGAGAACCACAATTCTAGCGTGGTCATTCAGGAACGGAGAGCAACATCGATCAGGGAATGTGCAACAGTTGGTTATTGTGGCAATGTAGATTTGCATGTCTTCAATTCAAATATTTATTTCCCATTTCTTCTTCACTCAGAATGTGTAGTAATGTGTAAGTCGTCAGAAGACTTTTTTTTTGCCTCGATGTGTTGCGCAATAAAGGTGATATGTTATATAGTTAAGTCTGAATGTGCAAACACCACACACACACACACACACACACACACACACACACACACACACACACACACACACACACACACACACACACACACACACACACACACACACACACACACACACACACACACACACACACACACACACACACACACACACACACACACACACACACACACACACACACACACACTTCTTCAGCAGAGACGTTCCACCTTCCCAACACACTGAATTACTCTTATGATCACCAGGAAAATGAAACCGTTGTGACACACTATAGAGCATTAAAGAGAAAGAAACACATGCAACCCACATTAACAGAGTTTACTCCATGTTCTGAGCTGTACCATGTAGCAATCACACGTGTGGTGCGCAGCGGGGCAGGAGGAACAGCAACAAATTGGATTTCCCAAGGATGATGGTGTGATGAAAGATTGTGTGTTTTTCTCATCTACCGCCAGTGCTGTTAGAGCGCGGCATGATTAAATAAAACCTTGCCCAAGTTTCAATAAACGCATTATAACAATTGCATTTCCTTGACAAAGATTTAGGGACTGGTGTGATGCGATTGTATTACCGGGGAACATTGAGCTTTTTTAATGCTGTTTTTGCCCTGCCTTAAGTTGAACGTACACCTCCACTTGAGCAAGTTTAAAGGATTTTCTCTCCTCTCAACATGTGGTTAGGGACACTTTGATGAAGATGATGAAGGTAGCTATTGCTCAACCCTCTTTCTTCACAGTTTTTATGAGATAGAGAAAAAAAACACAACGCTAGTTCCTTTCAAAATAAAGGCACTGCACGACTTTTGAGATAATTCATGATTTTCACTACGATGGTTTGTGTACAAAATGGGAAATGATGCTGACTCAATGCTCAATTAATTTTTTTATTCCCATACTGTGTTGACACTGCAACACAACTGAGTGCAAGGCCACACTAATGTAATCTATACTGCCAGAATTATTTATCTGAATATTAAATCTGAATCATAGCAGACCCAATGCAGCATGTTTGATACACCGGTGACTAACAGGTGAAGGTGACGCATAACTTCTGTGGAAATGGAGAAAGAGAGTGTGTGGTTGTGTGTGTCATCCAACACGGTGGGAAGATTGCACAAATGCTCATCTTGAGTTAGAGTCAACTGTCAGTCTTTTCACTGAAATAACCCCAGTGTCAGGTGACACATATAAAACACACTCAGGTATGGCCCAACGTTATCCATCTGTGATTCTGGCAGGTGGCTACAGGCCTGTTAATGACGCCACACCTTTTTGTTGTTCCCGCATCCCTCACACCCGCCACACACACCCGCCACACACACCCACACTCAGAAAGGTAACACACTGATAGAGCAGTTCATGGAATACAGTATGATGGTAGTCAGCGGTTAAAGCAACCCTACCGTTCCCAAACCCTTACATTTGAGAAACAAACCATCTTTACAGTAGATGAAAGACTTTCCAAATAATTCATATGTTACGCTTTTCCTCCTTTAACCCAAACCCTAACCATGCAAATGCACCCTCTGCCAAACATAGCTTAACTACTGTACAAATAGCAGCTGAGTCCAAAAACATTAGCCACATGCAAACAGCACCTTAGTGTTACATAACTTCACTTCCATTATCAATTTATCCATCTACATTCTCAGCTGACTTCAGTTCAGAGAGTCAAACTAAGCCTAAAGGACCATATTCATATCCATCAACTGCCTGGCGCAAGCTCGCACCTCTTTTTCATCACCTCAGCCTTGTCAGCACACTCAAATCTGGTTTCTTTACTCATTCAATCAAGGGGAACTGTTGGTTGCAGACTGATGGAGTGATGTACTGACAGCCAAGCAGACAGAAAAACAGAAGGATGATACCAAGAGAAATGGAGGGGTGGATGCCCAAAGTGACAACAGTCAGTTAGCAAGAGAGAGTTCAACAAAAGTCCAGGTGATGATGCTAAAGGAACCATCAACATCTCCAAGGAATTGCTCGGGAACCATGCTGCTACACTGACAGCAGCGCAGTTAATATTCTGAATACAACTATGTGCTTTAAGTCTGACTTGATAAAGGAAAAGAAAATGCAACTGTTATTATGATTATTTCAAACAGGCAGATATATGACATTATGGAATATATGAAAAAGTGACATTGAGTAATGACAAAAACATGCTACTAATATGCCACTGTGGCAAAGGGTGTTGCAGCAAATCATTCCCAACTGAAGTGACATGCGGGCTCCAAAATAAAAATAGAAAGCCGAACAGTATTATAATGAGAAGAGATTGTTTTATTAATGTTTTCCCCTCTTCTGTCTTTGACTCTCCGTTGGAGGCATCCTGCATTCTCCACAGCATAGCTCACAGTTCCTCCCTTGCACTCTCTCCTTGGAGGGAAAGTCAAAAGGTTTTTCATTTATCTCATCCCGGAGAAGAAGCACAAAAAAATGACTCCCCCGAGAGTCCCACGAGGAAACTGTGAACACCTTGCCCTAAATATCTGATCTTGGAGGAGCAGAAAATAGCATGCACGTATTTGTTTGCCGGGACGAAGACTTCCCTCGTTCCCCAGACACCGTGTTGTCATTGAACATTTTGCCGCTCTGAGTTAGGCCTATAAAAATACATTTCGATTTTTATTGGGGAAAGAAAACACATCCTAAGAACAAAAGATAATTGTATTGATTTGCTGAGCATGCGGAGCAGTACAAAAACTTTCTGTTGGTAATGTTTTCAGCTCTGAGATTGTGAGTGTGTACTTTGCATCCTGCATGTGTGCACATCTGTTCATTGTATTGACAAATGCTGCAAACATAATGGATCATTGGGCTTTTAAGGTTGAGTTTGAGAAAAGGCTTTAAGGTATAAAAACTAAGATGAAAGATGGAAAAAAGATGTTGGCAAAAAGTTTTGAAACCATTGAATCGCTGTGCCTGTGTTACCGTACCAGCAAAGCTTAACTGCATAAAAGTGCAAACAGGTTTTTTCTGGGTCAGAAAGTTATGTCTAAAGTTGGGAATGCTCAGAGAATGGCCTCCGTGTTTTTGCTAAAGAGGCCCTACCATGCTGATTTTCAGGTTCACATTTGTATTTTGTGCTTCTACTCTACATGTCTCCATGCTTTAATTTTCAAAAGGTCTTTATTTTTCTCATACTGCCTGCAGCCCCTCTTTTCACCCTCTGTCTGAAACCAGAGCCCAGTCTGCTCTGATTGGTTAATGGGCCGGCTCTGTTGTGAACAAGTGCACAGTAGGGAACTTTATTGCCAATGCATACTGTGCAGTTTCTTTTGGTCTTTTAATACCAAATAAAATAGCATTTCATGGCTGCGCAAAGTCAGTGACAACAGTTAATCAGAGGGGGAACCTGTAATGTCAGTTATGGCTGATGGCTCAGGGAAACATTTCTTCTTCTGTAGACGCTCCCTCACTCTCATTCTCTCTGTTGCTTGCAGCTACGCTAAATCAGAAAGATTTGTGCATTGATAAAGGCAGCTACTCGACTGGAACAGTGGGAATGTCCTTAAAAAGAGCCAAAGAGCAAAATAGCAATTAGACTCTCTTTTGTTTTTATTACATGCTCTCTAAACGAGTAAGCAGTCCCATTCTCTTTCTGTCTGTTGATTGCACTGTGTTTGCTGCAGTATTGCTCATTACATTGTTTTTTTATGAATTATCATTTTTATATTAAGTAGATCAGTTATTTGGATATGCATGTCATGTGACATACTTGGGTATCCAGACAGCATGCGCTACAGACTTAAGGAGGAACACGAGAAACTCTCACTACTTTCCTACTTCAACATATGTAGTATATTTTTACCAACCAATTATTGAATGTCTTTATAAAAAGTGTGTTTTCAAATAGTAAATGAAGCGTGACATATCTGCAATTATCAATTTACAACAGGACATTTAATAGAAAAAGCGGGTGATAGAAAAATTCCTCCTAAGGTGCTTTTGGAGGAGACCCCCGAGGAGGCCAGTCTGAGGGGGCAGACTGCCAACCTCTTCCCAGAAAAGGGTGACCTGCAGAGGGAAAGGGGCGCAATAAGACTGGGCCTTCAAAGGCAGGTTGGTGGGAGGGATTCAGGGAGCAGAGACATGAATAACTCCTGTGCATGCACAAAACAAGCAGAAACATACATGTAGTGCACATGTGGGAAACACAAGTAGGGAACTATCAGGAAAACACAGCTGTTGTGTTTACCTGAACACCATCACACAAGGGATAGAGATTCTGACTTATATTCTGCACATAGTAAAAAAATAACGTCCTTCTCCTTTGCGCACACACAGAAACACACGCTCTGACAGAGAAAGTTTCAATCTGGTTATCAGGCTCAGTCTCCTGGCTACAGGGCTTGTGGGATACCCCTGCTTCTTGGCAGTCGTTTTCTAACACAAGCTGGAAAAACAGGCTTTGGGTTTTTGTGTGTGCACGTCTGTGCGTCTGACTCACTTTTGTTTTTATACGAGTGTGAGTGTATTTTTTGTGAATGTGCCTGCTTCTCAGGCATGAGCATTTCATATGGACTTTTGTTTGTGTGATGTCCGCATGCCATTTGCTAATGTGTACAGATTATAAGAGGGTAAAACAGATCTATAAATAGAGAAAAACCTCAAATATGTGAGGAAACGAATAACAGAATAAGAAAGAAAGATCCGACTTCTACTTGACACGCATGCTTTTCTAAAATATTCATCCACCCCCATTGACTTTTTGCTCATGCAACAAAAGGATTACAAAATGTTCTTGTGCAGGACTTTTTTTTGCTCTTGCTTCATTTTTAATCAAAGTGAAAAACGACATTTTAGATTTATTTATATGTGCATGTATAAATGACAGAAGGGCAAAGTCTTAATTTAAAAAAATGTTCTATTCTTTTTATTTGGGCTAAATTGCCTCGGGAGGAACACAATCTTTAACATTTTATATCTTGTTACGCAGTCTTCACACTGTACAGAGTTTTCATATCTGAGTTATTCTGATTCTGACTTTTTATTATTAGTAGCTTTTAGGTGAATTTGGGCACTGTATCTCAAAGTAATACAGAAATTCAATTTGTGCCATCAGACTGTGATAACACAATCAAAATGATCAGGGTCATGATATCATTTCTGAAGTTTAAAAGAAGGATATCCGTTTACATCTCACTTACAAGTCCTCCGAAGAACTCCCACATGCACTTCTAACTGCTGTTTTTACTGCCTCCTGTCTGGGCTTTCAGGTCACCCCTTACTTTTAATTACCTCCATCTGTCCCTCCATCCATCTATACATCCATTCGTCCTATTTTTACACTCTGCAGGACTGGCTCAAGTCAGGAAACAAATATTCATTTTCTCTGAATGTTTATTTTCACATTTGTTTTTGTTACCTCTACTGTGACAGGTGTCCATGCTTTAATGTTCAACAAGCTCTTTATTTTTCTCATCCTGCCTGTGTTGCAGCACCTCTTTTCTCCATCTGTCTGAAACCAGAGCCCAGTCTGCTCTGATTGCTGAACGAACCATTGTTTGGACTGAAGTAAGTATAACTTCGTCACAATTAGGATATTGTTATAGGATGTTCGTAACAAAGGTGTTGGCATTTCCTGAAACTCACCAACAAGGAATTCAAACAAGCAATAAACTGTAACGCTCAATCTTGGCCTGTGACACATTTATGAATTACAAAAATGTAGCATCATCGTAAATCCTGTGAACTGTGGGTATTGAAGGTTGGGGTTGAGTTCACATGTCTGGGCAGGCTACCAGGTCTGATCATTACAATGCAAATGCACTGCTTAGGCATCTGCTGTCAATGAGAACAACATACAGTATCTGATTGTTTGCTTCGCATTTCAGTGCGCTCTTTCTCTTTTCACATCATGTCTCCCTCATAATCCCCGCTGTCATCGACAGATTCGGGTTTAGGCTTACATTTCATTCTAGAGGCCACTGAAGATGAAACGTAGCTGCTAGTTTTGCTCATAAATGTTTCCCTAAGTGCTGATGTGCCAGGAGCTCCTGCTTCAGAAGCCTTCTTTGCAAAACCACCACACAACCTCTCCAATTCACAGTAGCACATTTGCAAGCAGAAGTTGTACCCTCTTAATCTTAAAAAAGCAGATGGGTGGGTTTCAGATTTGATTTATCTAGAGATAATGTCATTGGTATGCATGATATTGAAGGGAAGAGGGGTGATGGTAAGGTAACCTTTCCGCTGGCCCGAGAAGCAGCCAGCCACAGAGCTAATATTGCTAAAAGGTAAAAAGAGGAAACGCACTAATCCCCACTTTCATGAAATTTACAGGTACATGCTCAGGAAATGAGACACTGAAAGACATTTTGAAACTTAGTCAATGTGTGTTCATGTTTCTGTCTTTGTGTTGAGGGTGCATGTGAGATGGTAAACATTCAAATAGCATGTCTGATTAAGCACTATAGTTGAGGTTGTCAGCATGTAACTGTCGGCACCAGGCATAAAAAAGATCTTAGGGTGGGAGTTTTTTTGTTCATACAACCACAAGAAATAGCATCAATCACTATCATAATTATGACAGACTAAAGAGGGAAGATCAGGGGAATCTGTGATGGAGAGATAGCTTAATTAAACGGAAACGCCCAAACAAGCTCACAATGCAGGCAAATCAGAATACTCATGCTGACTCACCAGCAGTTCATTTCTTTAAGGTGATTCCTTTTTATGTTACAAAAGAAACACACCTGAACCCAACACTAAACTCCATGACAATTAAGCGAGCTCCACCAAAGCACTTGAAGAATGTGAGACGCAGTTGTGCCGAGAAAAGCTAGTGAGTAAACCTTCAATTACAGCAAGACACATTTTTGCGGAAGTTGGAGTTTTATGAAACTAAGATAAATTAAAAGAATAAACAATACAAAACCATATAAATACAGGTAATTCATTGTTATAATAGGTTATATTTGTTGAAAATCATCCAACTTTTTCAGGTTTCCACACCGGGTGGTATATCTGTTGCATATATCAGTAAATAAAGGCATATTTAAATGATACGGGCATTGACTTTAACAAAATTCAACAACACAAGCAAGGAGTTTGTGTGAAATTCCAAATCTGTCTCCATTGTCCAAACATGAAAGCACTACATCAGAATCTGATTGGCAAAGTATAGCAAGCAGCTCTGTACCGCTGCCCTCCACCCCTTTAATAAACCAGGTTAGTCTCCTCCTTGACTCAACCTGTTTAATGACCATAGCTAATGCCGCCGCGCTCTCCCTCCTCTTTGTCTTGTCTGTGTAGCCAGCCTAATCGATGCTGACAGTTAGCTTTGCTCTTTTATTAGCTCTGCGTCGCTTGCAATCAGTGACAGTGAAGTCAGGCAGCAGGAAGGGCTTGTGTGAACTCAACACCCACTCGAACTTGACGTCTAAACTTGCACACACAAACACACTCGCACATATGCATTATTATATGTGCATCCTCACAAAGAAACGTGCACTCATCCTAAGCCAAGTCAACAAAACGTAACCTCTCATACCACGTGCAAACGTATAGATGAACACATTTGCTCAAATGCATAAAAATCACAAGTGCATGTAGGCACACGCACAAATTTCACCATACACTAGCTTTCAGAATAATGAAACAGCCTCTATTACGCAGCCAGTGGCCTCACTGTATGTGGGTCAGGCCCATGCAAAGTTGTATTGATTTTTTTGGCTGTGCGTCTGACTGTGTGCCGCCATGTTAAAGAGGCTGACTGCTAATATGACAGCTAGCGAGCATATTCAAAAACACACGCGCTCATTCACAGGCGAGAGCTTCCACAGCTTGCTAGCCTCTTCTTGTCAGTGCCCCACGAATTGGCAGACAATGGACTTGTTTGATAAAGAGGAGGGCTGACATTCGAACGGGCAATTTGTGAGCGACGGGGCGGGAGAGAGGGATGGGGCGGGAGGGGAGGGTCAGGAATTTGCTTCACTCTCTTTAAAGAATGTAGCGTCACCCATATGTCCGTCTGCCCTGGTGCATACTCGATGGAGTGGAAGGGCAGGGATGCGAGAGTGCTCTCTCCCTTTTTCAATCTCTGTATTTCCAGTCTACTTTGCAGGACTCACAAGCATCTCTCTCCACTCTAGTGCAGGGCAAAAGCTTTATGCTGTTTTGTCTATTGCATTAAACCATGCAGCGGACATTTAGGACACAATGTAGGCCACAGCAGAGAGAGAGCGATGGCTTTAAATCATGTGTCATCCAGGTCACAGCAGCACACAGCTCAGTCACTGTGAAATATTCACAACATTTTAAAAGCTGAAATGTCACTCATCCTGAATAGCCAGCACCCATTTCTCCCTTCCAGTAAACGTGCTGCACGCTCCACATAAGTGCTTTTGAACGAGCCCTTATTAATCCCCTTAACTGCACGTTTGCACCTCATATTTACCACAGCTGACCTTTTGACCCTTGCCACTGGCTAACATCTAATGTCTAAAATTGGCTAATTTGTGAAATGGCAGAATTTGGGGCTAAAGACCACTTAGAGCTAATGGCCGGCTCATCTGAATATAAGCGCAATGCTTAAGGGAGGGCAGGCGCCGGGCTACCAGTGTTGGTGAGGTGTATTTGCGAGAATTGCCCATCTCAAAGAAGCCAGATATTTCTCCCCCTAACATCAATCTGAATAGCTAAGACTTTCACTGCCTCCATTATCTCGCCATTCGTTATCCTTGTATGCTGTAGGCTTTTTCTCAATTACCGGCATTTATGGTTTCTGGAGTAATTACATCAAACTCAAGTCAGTTACCTGTAAGGTGTGTTCTACTGTAAATTAATTTGGAAGTTTCTGTCTTACTTCCTTTTCATTTGGTGGTAATGGGCTGTACTGGTTCTTATGCAAGACAACCAGAGGGCGGAATGAATTCTGAGGCAGGAGACTGACCTCATGAGGGAGGGGAGGAAGAATTTCATGAGTTCAGAGGATTTCCATTAAAGCCGGGAGACGAAACATAATATGTGACAAACGATGGCAGACGAGCATATGGTGCCAAGCAGGTAAATGCAGAAAGCTTACCAGTAGATTAGATCTTATTTTTTTGTATGTACAACTCATTAGGGAAATACAAGCAAGGGGTTACTAACATTTAACATGGCCAATTATTTTTTGACTTTACCTAACTTTTTAACTTGATCAGGCAGGGATGTGTTTCCTGCTAAATGCAAATTGTTGAGCATTCTTTTTAAATTGATACAGCACATTCTCTATGAAATTACACGAGAACTGTGCATGATTCACACAATACCTGCGAAAACTAATTTATTCCTACCTTCTCCCCTCTCCACTCACTGTAATTTGAGTATTGGATGTTTCGCTATCTCTCTTACCTACAGCATATTTAGCCAGCCCTTCATTTGCACTCGTCGTTAAGGCTAACAGCTTATTCAGCCTGTTTATGGATGGCCCCTCAGAGCTAAATTAATAGAAGAGGCTTTGGGGACCAGAGAGGAAAGTCATAAGCAAGACTGTAATGCTCATTTGCAACGTAGAGGCTAATTACCAATTTGCCACTCTCCAATCTTGTTTCATAATACGTTCACGGCTCAACTTCTTTTGTGTTTCGGTGCCTGCGAGCGATGTATGACTTTTATACAACAGAGGATGCTTTGCTTCTGTCTTCTTTATAACTTCATGTGCTGCAGATATTGAGCTCTAAGAGGGGCACGCGGGCCCACATCCAAACGCTCGCTCATGTGAGGATGGGCCTGTGATCGCCTTCAGCTTTGAGTTCTCTTTGGCTGCATTTTTGGCTAACAGAGAATCTAGAGATGACAAATATCTAAAAGGAAGCACCAGACCTCAATTCTCTTCAAAGATAAAGCCGCTTAAGGTGCACCATGCTCAACATTTAAAGTGGTTTGAAAGGACATAAGCAATGAAATGTTCCAAATCCGAACAATCTATTTTGATTATGGCATGCATATTGCACAGTATATTTCAAATCTAGTTCTTATATTTCAGGACTTATCGGAACTGAGAAAGCAGTACAAGTGCTCTTAGACAGTTACATTACCTGCCCCGTGAAAGGCATCTATTAAAGAGGGTTTCCCTGTCAGTCCAAACCCTGTGATGACAGAAACAGAATTCAATGCATTGTTAAAGATGTACACCATATCAGCACATCTATTGTCACAAGTGCAATTTACTTTGCAACCCAAACAACATTGCATCAGTTCCTTAAACAGAAAGGGAGTCAGATCTCTAAGAAGCGTTGAAAAGTTTAATAAGACGCGAGCGATTAAAGAATTAGCAAGCTACACTGACATCATGCATCACCTGCATTTACATTGACTTAGCCTTTTATGTACGTGTTATCTCTAGTTAAATAACTTCCACAGAGCAGCTAATAATGCTGTTCAATCTCACAGCAAACACACTGTATACTCACAAAGTCAGAGGGATTACCTGGCTTTATGAACCGCATTCCTACAAATCCAACGGCACTAGCATTCAGTTGTATGTGTGCTGTACCAAAAACGGTTCTATTTGTCAAATAAATGTTTTTCTCCTTTATTTTTTATCTTGAATTCTCTATTTTTACAATTTTATTTTCCTTATCACATACTTCAATGAGATTGCTTGAAAGGAGTTTGAGATGTCTGTCTATCTGTGCTGTTATCTCACCCCCTTTGTATAAGTGTGTTGGCTAAACATTTCTATGAGTGTATGAGTATGAGTGAACACTATTTTTTATGCAAATGAATGCTCAATGACGTCACTGATATGCAAATGAGTTATGCTGCCAGTGCACTGCCAGTTAACATCTTTAGGAACTACTGCGAGCCACTACAGTAGGAAAATGAAAAAGTTTGATAAGTTGACAAGTACAAACAAAAAAAAAGGGAAGAAATACTACAAAATACAGAGGAAATTGCTTCTCCTATTTACTAGATATTATCAACCAGGTGTGCTGCGGGAGTTTAAATGGAGCAGTCAGCTGTAGCTGGAATCCAAGCTAGCTATCTCAACAGGTTGTATGGAGAAACGTTGCAGCTATTTTCTTCAATATAAAGTGTTGGATATACAACAAAAGCTGAAAGGTAAGTGAATTATTTAGTTTACACCGACTTGGTTCAAAGCTACAGCCGAGCTAGCGAATGCTAAAGACAACCTGCTAACTTAAAGCTCATGCTGTACAGCTCACGTGCTCTTCAACTTGCTGTATAGCAATAACATGAGGGTGTATAATGTGTGGAAGTTCCTCAGACATAAATGCAAAATGTAAATGTAGAAATACGAGACATCCTATGGGTTAAATGAGGCAAACAGGGAAATACAGTTACCTCAGTGAACTACATCCAATAGTGTCCTTGCTTTGCCTGTGTGTTAATATGTCAGTGCACACACAGTAGTAAACTTAGCGTTGAATCATTAACTGTAGGAAATAGATCATTAAAAGTTCAAAAGAGATGCAGGTTAAACTCACAGAGTGAACATTACACCCTTTAAAAAACTTAAAAGGCACGAACCTGAGGACGCAGTCCATGAATAGTCCAATGAGCTTGCTACTGCCCTAAGGGTCAGCGTTGCATGTCCATTGAAGACAAGCTGAGTGGAGTTGGTCATTGAAGACATTTACATTTCAAACATTCTCCTAGATATTAAGACAGATGTGGGTTAGTCAATGAGCTGGGAAATCAGGGTTGATCTCATTTCAGGCAGGATTCCAACTTGCAAACACTATTTCCTGGTATGTTAATTTACACAGGCTTACATCCCTGTGAGTCCTTGGTTAATAAGCATTTACTGCCGGGTAACACACTTTTAAAGCTTCTCTGTAATGTTTACTAGTTTAATCCACAGTTTATCCATGTAAGCACAGCATATTGGACCATTTATTTTGTGACTGTTACTTAAAAAAACATGGATGGACAAACCGCTAGATGTTAGTGAGTAGCCTAATTAAAGCATCATGCAGCAAAAGGTGTCCAGCTGAGATGAGCTTTCAATAGAAAGGGTATTGAACAGAATAACTAAAATAATATGTCTTAATCAATGTCAAACAATGTCAAATGTTCACTGGTCTCTAGGAATACATGAATTTAAACTGACCTGCAAGGACAAACACAACACAGTAAGGTTTCAGTAAGTAGAACAGGCTAAAAGCCACCATTACAGAGACAACGCATAATGTCATTACACCACCTCTAGGGAATTTGAACAGTTAAGTAGTTAGGGGCGCCTATAATCACCATGCTTTTCGGCAATTGACAGAAATGGAACATAAGTTTCATTGTCAAGTCGAATAAGATGAACAGAGCTGCAAACTAATTGAATTACGTGGGCTTGCAAAACACCCACTTAAATTGTTAACTTTATTATTTAAAGGAGAGAAATAGCGAATTGCAAGCCCTTAATCTTTAGAAAATAATGGGATAATGTGATTACTGGTCTTTATTTGAGGATAACACTTGTTTGTGGCTGTGTTTCACTCTTGTCACGGATAAGCATTTCAATGTTGATAATAACTATTGATACAAGTAGTTAGGATTACCCAAATAAAATCAATTGAAAAACAAACTCAGAACCTAGATTTACATATTGGTGCTTGCATCATTTGTCATCTAAGTGCGTTTTCTGTCCGCACTTGCCGCTTGATATCTCAGATATGTATTTCATATCGTATCCTATACATCCCGACCCTTTGAGCCACTGACACACCAGTGCCTGGGGCCACTTGATCTTTAAAAAGGAATCACAAGACCTTCACTGTGTGATGACATCACTGCATCTCAGACTGCTCGGCAAAGAAAGAAAGAAAATTATTTTTAGCACTAAGTTTCATTCCGACAATTGTCTAATTTCCCCAAGCGTTTCATGCGTGAACTCGCAGTCAGTATGCTCATCAAAGGGGCAGATTCACTGCCTGTCACACAACGCGCATAATAAATCTTTGTCATCGAGGAGTCACTTGCATGCGAGATGCCCCTTGTTGGTCAGCAAGACGTTTCTCCAACACTCCCCCCCCCCTGCTCTCCGTTCCTCTGAGATCATGCCCTAATGATGACCCTAGGCCCGGTTTTAATCACTATTTGCGTTGCCCTTTTAAAAATGATTCCGCTCCTCTTCACAATTTTAACTGTAGAAGCATGCGATGGATTCCTGTCATTGCCTTATAGACACAATCTTTTGGGGGTCAGTTTTTTTTCTCACAAGATATGATGCATTGAGAAGAAGTATTGCCTTCTCTCTCTCTGGATTACTTATGCTTCATCATGCAAGCCAAGCTGACTTCCACAGCACATTAACATGAATCTTTTCTCAGTGTCACTCACTCCCACTCTTACAAGGCTGCATGCACTCTGTGGTCAGAGCAAAAGCAAAGCAAGAGTGATAAAAATACCCAAAAAGTCAGAGTCTAACTTTTTAACTGGCTCCTGAACGGAATCCAGTTAAAACAATGCTCCACAAGATTCATGACAGATCTACACATGTGTGAGAGCAACAAATACTATGGTATTAAAAAAAGTATCATCTGCTCAATGTACCTTAAGTTTCAAGTGTTTTTCAGACTGGATCTTTCCCTGTGTTATGGTTATTATTTTATATATGGAAGAGCATTTTAGTATTGTAGTTTTTTCCGATGTGAACCAAATTTACATATTTGAAATACTGTGTAGTATTACAGTACTGTATTTTACCATATGAGCATATCATGTGTTTTTACAAAGTACAAGTACATGTAGTAGAGTAAAAAGAACAATATTTGCCTCTGAAATGCGGCAGAGTAGAAGTATAAAGTAGCTTTAAAGGGGGAAAACTCAAGCGTGGTTAAGGACAATACTTTAGTAAATGTACCTAGTTACTTTCCACCACTGCTTTTAGTGACATCCCTGAGTACAGCCAGATAAATACTCCTGTATTTGTTTGTTGCTCGTGTAAACAGGAGCAACACATGCTGTTGTTAATAGCAATAGCGTTAACGACGTGTCAATAGTGATGGTGAAGAGAATACATTGTTTGTTATGCAGGTGTGTTGTTAAAGAGAATATACAGTATGAAAAACTTGTGTCTGTAAGAACTATTTGACCTCTACCCTTTGAAAATGTAACGTATACTCTCTGTTGGAGCTCTACATTTGTAAGCCTAGGTCCAAGAAAATATGTTTCTTGTGCCACAGTGCCACACTCATGTTTGAGTAATCTACATGTGAATAACAAAGTAGCCTTCAAGGTTTATGTATTTTCCCCTTCACAGGCGCTGTTATTAATAGCATCATCTTTCTTGCTGCCTTAAATACAAGATGAAATATTTTGACATAGCAGAGGGAGGGAGGTCCAGGCCATATAAACATTTGTTTTAATTAATCATTTGATTGTGAATTAAAAAAGGTAGCTTTACAGCCCACTAGCCTTTCCCTTTAAGCTCTGACATCACCTTGAGTCTAAACTCGAGACTCTGTAAGTCACATCTGTATCTATTTAGGGAAAATCTTTACAGGGTGAAATTATTTTTGAGCAATGAAGGGTGAGTCTCTTGTGTTTTCTCTGACCTTGTGAGCAAACTACAAAAAGTGGAGCAATCGATCGCTACCCTCTGAAGATCTGGCAATATTGTATTTTGGAATGAACAGTGAGAAAAAAAAAATAGAAGTCAAGCCAGATGAACAGCTGTATTGAGATAAAGCGTCACCCCATATGCTGAGGGAAAACAATCTCTGCACATTATGGAGAGGGAAGATGAAAAAAATACACTTAATCAACTAACATTGATATTACTTCTGGCAATTAGGAGCATGCTGGTAATGATATGAGTTTTCAGCTGTAAATAATTATGCTGCCTGCGGGCCATACTTTAATTCTCGGCTGTATCTATAAACAATAATCAAACCAACAGCAGCAGGCTAAAAGTTGGAGATTTGTGCTTTGCGGAGCAGCGGTGGAGGAGCAGCTTATTGGAGCCCTGTGGTGATGCCAGGAGTCAGGGTCACCTTCAGGTGCTCTCTCATCTACAGCAGCGCCCTAATGCGCAGCTCTATTGATCAGCATGTATGCATCCACACACACACACACACACACACACACACACACACACACACACACACACACACACACACACACACACACACACACACACACACACACACACACACACACACACACACACACACACACACACACACACACACACACACACACACACACACACACACACACACACACACACACACACACACACACTAGTATAGACATAATGCAGCCAAGCAACCAATACAGACTCTTTGTGTAAAAAATAAACTGTTATTTCTATTAAATACAAAAGTAAATACTGTAAAATAAAGATTGTTTAAAGAGTTTACCAAAAGATAAGCCTCAACATAAAGTGAGGGTACAGGGACAGTATACACTCTGACCGGGCACAAATGAGAGACTTTGCATGATGTGCATTAAATATCAAATACATAAATAAATATAATACACAATTTAAAATGTTTCAATATTTAGATTTTTATCGGTAATTAAAAAATGTAATTGAGTGCAATTTTATGCATCTGTTTGTTAAACTGTATTTAGTTTTTACCACAAATATGCTTTGAAATAAAAAACTAAAAAGCTTCAACAAAAGTGAGACAGACACTTTGACCAAGCAAACTATAGTGAGCCATTTTATAAAAACTCAACTGTGTAATTTGTATTCATTATAACAATGTGTCCTGTAAAATACACATGGTTTCTGATTGTGCCGGTGATAAAATATTGTAATAATTGCATCTCGTTTAGCTGCATTTAAGTTTTACCTATAATAATTCTTTGAGAAACTCTGTCAAGAAGATGACTTCACCATCGATCTTGTCTTTGGAACAGTAAACAGACGTGCATCCACAATCACTCTTTTAAACTGCTGCAGTATGTAAAAGTTCAAAAAAGCAAAGAAAGAAAAATAAACGTATAACTTAAGAGTGAGACTTGACAGCTAACTTTTACTCACTGTCGAACAGGAAGCGGCAGCCTGCTGATGTTAGGGACTAAGATGAAGTGCATAATTAAGGAAACATATGAAAGCCGGCGCCGGGCCTGAGATTAATTAGGTGCGTGTCAATACCCTCATCAATATCCGATTAACTAATGACACATGGCCCAATGAGAGCTATTGATCTGCTCCAAGTCTGCTGCGTTAATAGGTTGAAGCCGACACTCGATGGGAAAGCTGACAGAAAACTGGGAGGACTTTCAGGGCCCTAAACACGGCCGAATCAGAAATGTCCCCTCAGTCATGATTACTCAAATCACATTCCAGTAATGTGGCCTCACGGGATTCCAGTGATTGCTGTGACCACAACTATTGCTAGAATTCCCTTCCTTTTTAGCGATAATTAAAAATGACCCCAAAGGATCCCCCTCCCCAAAATGAAAAAAAAAATAAAAAGGACTCAATCTAGATTAATGGTGATGGAACGGCCAACATCACAAGTTAGGTCCTTTATGATAATGATTGTAATGATAATAATGAACACTTGGATGAAGGATGAACAATCCCCTGTCCTGGAGTTGGATCCCTATACAGGTTAATTAGGTAAGATAACATCATTAGCCACTCTTATGCCTGCACAGAGAATTAATTGGATAAGATGGAGATTTAGGTCTATATTTAATCGCGTAAACGATCAACGACAGCTCCGCCAGGTAATGGGGGGTCCAAATCGGTGGGCATCGTATTTAGATCACATTTTTGCAGCTTGATGAGCAAAAAAATCATCAAATATAGAAGTTTCATGGGATCCATTTTGCATGCATTGTATTGATTCAAATGTGCATTAATGATGTATTATCAACCTCTGATTGTTTTCAGCATTGCACGACAGATTGCAGGATGGGTCATTTGAATGCATCTACAGCACTGATCAACAACTTTGCAAAACATAAAACAATAACTCATTCTTTTAAACAAATGAGGACTATTCACTGCCAAAACAAACGAGCAATCTCTCTTCCTCAGTTGAAAAGGCCACCAATGGCCGCACGGCTTTGCAGTCATACAATGATAAAGCGGTCTGTTTGTTCTATGGGATGCATTAGCTGCTGTTCTGTAGTGTTCATATACTTTATGTGTGTTCGGATCCGCCGGGTATTGTGCACCTATTCTTCACAGCAGTTTGTTGTATTGTCTTTGGCTGAGAAATACGGTTGTCTGCAGTTTCCTTCTAAAAAATGCATGAGGGAAACTAACTGTGAATTGTCATATACTGCATAATTGATGTTTACAAAGCAGTGTCAGCACTTCATCTTGATGGTTATTGTAATCTGTCCTGAAAGGTGATAAAGAAACCCGTTTTACCAAAAATATCTCGGCTCTGGTGAGACATTGTCCTCGCCACACTCCTCATTAATAATGAAACCGCATTTAAAACACAAACAGCGATGCCATCTGTTGGATAGGACTTCTCAACTTTATATTGGCACAACTCCACGGTTATGGTAATTTCATGCTGTAACAGATATCTCTCCTTACCTGAATTCAAATGACACACAGCTCCTCTTATCCTGCAGTAATATTTGCTTTTTGCCAACTTTAATTCGTAATATACGAAAACCGAGATCTACATTTGTGAGGGGTGTAATCTAATTCAGACTTTCTCTTGCACTTTTCGTTGCAGGGAGTGAAAGTGAACATGAGGAGGTTACCTGAGACTTCCTGTATATGTGTGTGTGTGTTGTTAGGGACTGCGTCATCATCACCTTGACGACTGAGGTGTAGCTGACCATGAAGAGGAAGAATTCGGGCCTCGCAAGGTAAATTACCTCTTAATCCTAAACAAATACAATATGTATGTATACAGTTACTCATATAATGTGCTAGCTATTTGCAGTATTTGGTTTAAAATCCAGTGCGATCAAATGAATAAAGCTTCTTAGAATTCTTTCTTGAAATGTACCTGGGCAAATGTACTCACTCCTATTGAAAACATGTGAAAGAGTTGCTTGAATTTACTGATAATATGCTCCACTGTTCACTTCACTGCTGACACATCTCTCTGTAAGTGCAAAGAGTACATTTAGACTAAATATGCATGCAAAACCAGCGAAGAAGAAAGACCCTTTTTCTCCCCTTATTGTCAGCTGTGGGAACTCCCATGTCTGCAGGGACACTGGCTGTTGTCAAACATTAAGAAAAGACTTCTGTCCACAAGCTAATAAAACAGTCTTGGGTGCACGGTGCCCGGCCCCTCGGTGACTATTGAATTACATCCCTTATCCATGTCCGAGGAGGAGAAAAAGAATGTCAGGCAAAGATTTCAGGTCGCACTATGCCATAGAAAAGGGGAAGTGCCTCGTCCAGAGCAACACAGACCCTTGTTGTCATTCTGGATCAAGACTTGATTGAGCTTAGCTGACTAGAGGAGATGTTCCTTCTCAGGGCAGCAGAGGGCAAATATAGTAGCATGGTATTTTAGAGGTGCAATGTACATACTTGCTTTCTTTAACAGTACTTGTTGTCACAGGGTATGGAAGAAAGCAGGAACCAAAAGCAGAAACAAAATCGAGGCAGGCATAAATGACTTAAGGCGAACTCAAAGACATACAAACAACAGGAAAACCCAAAACTAAGGGACAGGCAAGTTGATACAAAAAGCAGCAGCAACACATTGAAGAACAATTCAAGAGGGCGACAACACAGGAAGCAAATTCAGAGGAACACCAGAAAAAGTCTGTGAGGGCCCACCAATCCTCCCTGTGCAGTGTCACTAATTACTAACTTTTAAACAGCATGGCCAACAGCATGAAGTAAAAACAAACACAGCTCACAAACAAACAGCAGCATATAAACCAGCTTAGCAACATGGCATTGTGTGCGTGGCAGCACAAACACCGGTAAACAGCTAGCATTAGTATTAGCATAAAGGCACACATTCACAGAAAAACCATTGGCCAACCACTGAACACAGCAGGTGTAATTAATATGGAAATAGTTTACTCACTGCTTGATGTTATTAGGTCCTTTTCTGATGTCAATTTTGTGTTGAAAACAGAGCAGGCCGAATCCAAACTCAGAAGAACTCCAGAATAGGCAGCAGAGTTGTGTTACTCACACAAACTTGCTTTTGTGAAGTATTCTTAAAAGTGATTGGTCTAGATGTGGGCTAACAGTCTGATTTTACACATGTTTTTGCTGTATATTTTTGGGATATGACTAAACATTAAATACATTGTAGCATTAAGGCACAACAAAGAAAGTAGTGATTCTCAAACACTTTTATTTGGGTGAGGGCAAAGACAACGTGCATGACCACAAAGCAGGAACCACCAAGAGAGACTGACCGAGAACACTGTGACCAACAGGCTTATATTCACCCAGACCCTAATCACACTGACGAGATACAGCTGCAGAGGGCAGCCAGGTGATCACACACAGGTTGGTGGGCGGGGCAAACAATTCCAATAGAGGGAAAACACCAAAACAGGAAGTGGAACCAGTAGATCTGCAGGGAAGGACTGTATATTTCCATCCATGCACTGTGAGATAATGATAGTGAACTCATATACTAACTTAAGTCCTGATATTACACCAAAGCCGTCAGACTTTAGGGGTTGGTTACAACATTGACAGAGAGCCTGAACCTTAAGTGAGTCAGTCATTTATATGGTTAATAATAAAGTTGGCGATTTTATTGGTTAGGGAGCCAGTATTTGGCAGGAGATGTGCAGTTTTAACAACTCGTATATCAGCATCACAATTTACAGCCTGGATAAAACATTCACATGTACATCCCAATTAATTACCCAGAAAAACAGTTCAGCAAATCTAAAACAGGCCTTATTCAAATCAATAAAATACACATGTAAAGGAAAGGCTGCAAAGTACCTCTTTATCTGAAAGTATTATCCTTCCTTTGTGTGGCTGCTGATAAGCGTTATTGGACACAAATAGACACAGCTGGAATCACAGGGAAGGAGTTTTTCCTCCACAGTTGTTTACACAATCAGGTTTTTAGTGGGCTGCGATAAGGTGCGTGGATATCCTGTGGTCTTTGACTAGTTAATGTGTACGGACCGCACACTGGCTCTGCTTTCACTGAGTTATTACGCCGAGTGTAATTTGAAACAATTACAAAAACACTGGCCCACTTGTTACAACAGTCATTTTCCCCTCACATATACAAACCACAGATTCAATAGCTTTACATGTTTTTCAATCACACCCAGTGGAGCAGTGTTCAGTGTGAAAAAGTATAGCATTTCATCCTAGCTCGCATGGTATGGGATAATCTTTCACATTTTGCCTGGGGTTTGTTTTGCTATTTCAGCAGAAACTTGTGCGAGCCATGAGAATTACCATAGGAAAAAGGCGATAAAAACACCAAATGATATTGTACCAGATGTAAATGAATAAACTATTTGAATAATCAGGGCAAATAATTTGTTATCTGTGATAATAAATGGGGTTTATTGTCCTTTTTATTCTGCGAGATGCATTGCAGAGATAACAGGTTTAAACACACAAGCAAGGGAGGGATGGTGTAACGCTGCTTGGCATGAAGGATTTAAAGCTGCAAAATAAGGAGAGCTCTTTTCTAAATTCTGGCTCTAATCATATCAGCAAACTTTAAATTATGAGGCAAGTTTTAGTTTTGTGTCAATACCACATTCTCCTCACGTGCACTTCACTTTTCTGTGTTTTGGCACATTCCTCACCGTATCTTTTGCACTTTCTGTTTTGCAGGCCTCGCCACTGTTCAGAGATCAGGGTCAGCCGGCGATGATCTTTTGTGGAGATGGACACCTTTAGTAGTGTGAGTACAGTTTCACTTCTGACCCCTCGCAGCAAGCGCAACACAAAGAGGTCAGGCCTTGTACCTCCGTCTCCCTCACTGAAGGTGCTGGCGCAGTCTGACCATTGACATTTAGCATTCCTCCGCGCTGCCTCTCGGTTCTCACTGGGGGATTGAGGGTTGCAGAGGCCAGTGCCTGTTTCTCAAGGGTAAAAACAAAAAGGCTGTTGAAAATCCCAAGGAGTTCCCATGATCCCAGGAAAGACCTTGATCCGACCTGCGTTAGATTTCCATTCCAAGGATTAGGGCACACAAAAAGTACATATTTGGCTCATTTATTTTATCTTTTGCTCTGGATTTTGGACAATGAATCGCAATGTTTTCCCTCCCTGGTACGGACATATCTGGCATTTAGCAAAATTATGAGAATTTGTAGAAGTTTCACACTTTATTTCTCTTAGCATTCGTGGTATTCACTGATATTTCTAAGCTTGTAGTGACATTTTATGGTGGAAAGTTTTCAAAGTCATTTTTCAAGTTTTTTTTCCCAGCAACATACATAATCTGTAAGCATCAAAGGAGCACACATGCATAAATAATTGACTAATTCACTTAAAGGGGGCCAGCGTAGATTAATTAAGCTTGAATACTAATTATGTTTTCTGTCTACACCAACTGACGCGCTTGTTGTTTAATAAGAGACTGTTTGGTGGGTCACAATTACCGTGCACATATAATTCTGCTCTATAAATTAGGACGCTTTCACGTGTTAAGGGTTTGGCTTTGTGTGCCTTTGAATCCAAATGCTAACCTTATCTGACGTGATTTAAATAAATAAGCTTTGAAGACATTCTCATTGTTCTTATGACATTTTATTAAATGGTCACTTTTACTCCACTGATAGATAAAAACAATACTTTATAAACATAAAAACTGAAACACTTTTGATATGTTTGTTGATCAGCGGGGGGATTTAGCCACATTTTAATTACAGTATTATTTAATTACAATCCATCACACTTACATAAAAACAAGATTATTTAATGCACTTTATTTCTGCATTTTAATTTTGATCAATGCCACTGTAGGGAACTCAAACACCTAATATTATGGATCTTTAAAGCACAAAACTAAAAGGAAAAAGTAAACGTGTGCAGCGATCTCTTCTGTCAGTGAAGCTCTGAAAACTGTTGTCATTTCCAGAAACGCTCTTGTCCTTGACTCCTTTACTCCTCTCCAGCACACAGGGTGCTTGTCTGGAAACGGTAGCTTCAAGTATCTCTGTGAAGACGAGGGTTTTGCGTCTGCGCTCGCCTGGCAGGCGGCGCGCAGGGACAGAGGAAGACACAGCTCAAAACCGGGGCCTTGTTTACAGCTGCGTGGGGAAGAAAACAGGCAGACGTAAATGAGGGTTGACGGTTTCATGAAGCACAATTGGTTGACGGCAGATTCAATGTGACTGGGCTGAACTGGGCGATGATCCGTACAGTATGCAAAATTCACTTTCTAGCTGGTCTGTGCCCACCAGCCCCAAGCAGCGAGCGGTCTTCCCCAAGCCCTTCTAGCTATGCCTTTGAATGCAACAAGAACTGAACAAGGCATTGTTGTGCTCAATTCCTTTTGACAACAATCACATTTAACACAAAAAAAAAGAAGGAAGGGAAAGGAAGTCATGAATTTCTTTCGTCACCAGTTATAAATGATTGTTTTCTCATGTTGACTGCACAGTGAGCAGTTTGTGCTGCACAGGGAACGTGTGACGGCTTAAGGGGGCATGCCTAGATGCCTTCAGATGACAAGAGAATAAAATCAGGGGCTTTTGTTTTCCTACTGTATTTGCTTGTTGTAATACACCCACATTTCTTGGCACATGATGTTGGTGCAGAAATGTAAATTTAACATATCTATGACAGGGAAATGTAAATGTTTGCCAGCTCTGGACCACTTTACTCTGCGGCTATCACATCCCTACCTTTAGTTTATTCCCCGATTTCTCCTCAGGAATGAATTGTTGTTCATCGTTTTAGAAATGCAACATCTGCATGTTCCATCCGGTTATGGCACATTAAACAACAGTCCTTGTATTACAAGGAGCATGCTGTCAATGTCAGTGGGGTCTAAGGAAGGAGATGAGAAGCAGGCATGTTCTCTTAGCTCTCCAGACAGAGAGGCTCACATGGCGCTGTGAGGATTAGATTTTTAGTGACAATGACCCAAAGCTGTAGGCCTGGGGTGTGTGTACGGTGCTCCTTCTGCGTACTCTCCCTTGTGTGTTTACTAGTTTTATCACTAAAGGCAAGAATAAATCAGTAATCATAGGACCTATTGACATTTGCAGGACATGGAGCTAATTTACTTTGCATAGTGAGAAATACCACCAAAACAACAGAGCCTGGAGCAAAAGCACGAACTACAGTAATATGAAAATGACATAACAGGAAGAATTAAAGCACCATTGAAACTTTTGGAGACAAATATAAAGGAAACATCTCCAAAACCTAGTGCCGATAATATATATGTATTAATATACAGGAAGATGATATTGTAGATTATTCCGTGCAGTAATTACTGATAAACAAAATGCATGTGTATAGGATTAAACTTAATGTGATTTCTCCTTTGATCCCCCAAAGTGCCTTTAGCCCTCAGGGCAAAGCAATAGTTTGAGCGTGATCCTCCTTCATTGTTTTAATTTGATGATTAATTACTTTAGGCAAAAATAACAATGAGTTGTTACAATAGTGTAGGCAGTATGGTTTGTGAAATGACTGAAAAACAATCTTACAGTATCAATATGTTTTAGTTATTTATATAAAATTCAGAACTGTTTGCAAGGCTCTAATAAGGACCATAATGAAAGCAAATGTCATGTATCTTATTCAAACGGCAGCTCTAGTTTCAAACTGGCCTGGTGTAATACAAACCAAATGATGATTTTTTATGAAGTAAAATGACCTGATTCATTTTCACATAATTGTTTCATAATTTGAATGAGCTACCAAACAATATTTGTCCTTCAGAAAGGTGTGTCTGATGACATGAAAATAAGAAAAGGCAATAAAACACAGCTGAGTCTCACAGTATGTGAAACTCAGAAAAACTGATTGGTACCCAGTCGAAATGAAAATGGTTTTTAAATAAGTTACAATTAGATAAGCATTAATCTCAGTAGTATAAATGAATGTCTTGCTGTAGGGCTTGTTGAATGTAAAAACAGATTTACAAAACTCCTCTTACCAGATTGGTCTGGAAGTAGTCCTTCTCTATTTTAATTGCTCTGTCATTTAGAGTTGAAATAAGCCCCCCCACCCATTCTGCCCCTTGATTTTGCCTTTGAAATTAAATATTGTATACAAATACATGCTGTTCATGGGCATGAGCGCAGTTCATCATTGAAATCTGCATAAAACGATGCTTTAAGAAGCTCCATACGCTTTGAGCCACAGAGCTCCTTTTATATGGTGCATCCTTATGTAAACATATCCATAACAAAACAACTACTTATGCCTTTACCTCAGCCTTCTTATTGTTCTGCTTGTCCGCAGAAATGTGGGACTGCAGAGCTGGTCTTGATTTCAAAGGAAGACATTCTTGCTTTCATACAATTTTTCCATTTCATGACAAAGCAGACCACCTACAAGTTAAAATAGTGTCGGCATAGCATGTAGAAATAGACAGATAAATAGAAAGATAGACATGCGTTCATATGGAAACAACTCCTGTAAAAAAGCATCATTTTCCAGGAGAGAGTTGTTGTTGTTGTTGTTGCCCATTCTTGTAAAAAAATAAATAAAAAGCAAGGAGGAAGTATTTGAATGTGACCTTCATTACACATTCACGTCAACTTTTCTTATCTATTTATGATTAAATTCTTTTCCACTCCTGTTGTTCAATTAGTGCTTGACCCCTTTAGCGGCGATGTAAATTAAATGACATTTTAGTGTCGTCCCATATTTAAAATACTGCGTTAGTTGCGGATCATAAATGATGATCTTCATTCTGCAGCTAATTTATTCATTTAACAATTTCCCTCCAGAAGTTACAGCAGAAGGCTCTGCAGCAACCTAAGCAGAAGAAATCCAAGTCGGCTGAATTTCTGATGGGTGAGTCCTGCTTGATGAGTTATTGCTCATAATTTGTGTAAGGATTAATTAACTAATTACAGACAAATGGCTCTGGGCTAAATTTTGCTCTTGCTTGTCAGGGCGCAATTTGTAATTATTTTAATCATTTCTTCTTCTTCTCTTTTTTTTCCTCCTCCTTTGCAAGATTCTGATTTAATTTTAACCTAATTGTGTTTTAGTGTCATTCCAAGAGGATGCGCTTGAGCATCTAGGGGCAGAAAATTCCCCAATAGAAGCATTTTGTTGCGTTTAAATGTTTCTTTAGGAGTCGCTTTGACCTAACTCTTGTATTGCCCCTTCATGTCAGTGTTTGGGATTTTATTTATGTTTCTACTTATTTTGTCAGGGAGAGACGAGAGCGCCACTCTGGTTGGCATAGAAAACCCAGCCTTCGATGGAGGAGGAAGCAGCGAGCTTTCCATTCCTCCGGTTTGGCTGGGGAGAGAAATTCGAGGTGACAGGCCAGATAGCACCCTTGCAGCTCACCGAAAAAAAACGGAGCTGCAAGCCCCTGCCAAAGAAAGAGGTGAAGCTTCATTCTTCATTAGCCTCAAATTTGTTGACAGTAGATGTGTTCCTGATCTAACCCTTCTCTCACTCCCTCTTTCTTCCTCTCTTTTCTCTCTTCTCTCCATTCGGGGGGCCCTTGGTCCCTGCATTCCAAGGCAAGCGTGTCCTAACAAGCAACCCTCGTATAACTTCTTCCTCCGCTGGAGACCGCTGCAGTAGTGGGTGTTCTATCTCTATCTAGAAGTACCCTCGACACAATCAGCCTTGACTCCCACTCTCGGCTACATGCCTTGTGGTGGGCTGGAGTCATAGGAGAGTGCATTTACATACGCTACTACGCTACCAAGCCGATCCGCTGTCTGTGTGGTGTACTCACAACGCCCCCGAAACACGGCTTAAGGCCAATCAGGCATACGAATATGCCCCCTTATAATTCAGTATGTCAGGGAGAACTCTTGAGGAATGGGATGGTAAATTAGGATGCGTTCAAGGTTGCGAGCGTGCCAGTTTTTCTCAGGGATGAGTCACATGTAGGATTCTTGATTTAACGTGGTTTTATTTTGCTTTTTGGTGTGCATGGCTCGTAATTATTATCAATTATTGTCATAATGTCCGAGCACAGGAGGCAGGGTTACACTTATAACAGTGTGTGGGACAGGCCAGCATATGATAACAACTATTTCACTAAAAACAGACCATAAACATGTATGATTAATTACACATGACTCATTGTATGTTAGTTTGGGAAAGAGTTTATTATTTGCATTACACAAAAAAAATAAGAGAAGAGAAAAATAAATAAAGTACAGACAATATAAATATACAGATATTAAAATAAATCATTGGGGATTTAAAACCAAATACAGGATTTAAAATGATGTGAAATGACATGTGAAATTGTCTAAATGTTTTAACAGTAATTTATGAAGCTACATCACATCCAACCATATCTCACATACCAATTCAACAAAGTCCTATCCTGTGCCTTTCCAAAAACATGTAGGAATTTCCTCCGTATTTTACGGTAAGTGTCAGGCTTTCCCTCCATAGCATAGGTTCAGTTCTCTAAGGTCAGACAATAAGCCACTGACTGATTGAGGGTTTTTCTGGGTAAAACAGATATTGCTTGAAGAAGAGAACAAACTGTTGGTAGAGTTATTAAGTTATAAAGTCTTGGAATTAATACAGTCTTAAAATCACTAAGAATTCAAAGTGTTTGGCATTCAGGAAGTTTGGCTGAAACTATTCCAGGTAATGTGCCCGCAACATCTTTTCTAAATTCTTTAAAAAATTGGGTCCCAAAACATTTTTTAAGCACATATTGACATGCTGATTATAAGTTCTGCTCTTCTATTTGTTGTTCCCTAATTGAAAAATGCAAAACAGGCTACTTCCCATACCCTTAAAGCCCACAAAATGCATTCAGTAATTTAGTCATATGATAACTGAAAAATGTCACTTCATAAATAGGTTTTGCTTGAACAGGGCTGTGTCGTGCACATATATCACACGCTATTGGTTTTTATAGGATTATTACCAATTCTTTTGTGATAATTGCACAGAATTTTGGATACACAAACAATACATCTTTAGCACAGAATAAGCAACCCTTTTTCGTTAGGCAGTTTAAATATCCAGGGACTAGTGTTGTTATTGGACGACCAAAATGTCACATTGTCCGAGGTTTGTGACACTTCTTTTTGGCCTTTACCACAAAAGAATCTCTCATTTTCTCTCATGCTGTGCAGCTAGTTATTGATAATGTGGATGTAAGAACAGGGAATTGAAATTTTCATTAGGGAGATGAACTGGAGACTATTGAGGTAAATCACAGATATGATTCAGAATCCGTGGACGCTAATACCATTATGCAAATTTGTGTTTGAGAAAAGGGTTTCATAACCTCAGAGTTATTTGCGGAGACATTGTTCAAATTCTTTCAGAACAATCAAGAAGGATTCAACGTGTGAATTCCACACTCAGTTTATGGCTCCGTTGAGTAGTGATATGGCTGCTCCGTGTTTAATAAGTTCTTCAGTCTGACTGTTTAACTTCCAGTGTTAAAACCTCAGATTTTTCCTTTGAGCACGGAAGAATCCGAGTGAGCTTTTTTTGGGCGGTGGCCCACTGGGCAGTGGAGCTCCTATGCAAACACTCGCATTAATTTGTGTCCCATACTTCTATAAAGGCGATCCTTGTGTGGAATATATAACATGATTTGACACACCATGCCATTTTTTTCCTGCCCCACAACCTGAGAAATACAAGTGAAGCAATTTAGATTGGAGTGAAATATTCAAGTCCTGTAATGAGAATGATTTGGGGTTAAAAAAGCTGCTTGGTGGGGTGTACCCTTAATAGAAAAAGGCCCGGAGCCATTGGATTCCCATAAACTCTGTGGAGCAGACTTGATACCCATAGGTCAGTGATTGCTAATAAGAAGTCAATGAGACATGGGCTCGGGTTATTTTCCTTTGGATCTGCTCCTCCAAACTTGCCCAGTCCTCTAGGCCGCTGACCTCGGAGTATTTAGAAGGTATTGTCTTTGAAATTCCAGGTACTTTTGAGCTTGTAGACTTTCTCATTAGTTCCTTTTGAACACGGCAAACATATGGCAGTCGTATTTAAGAGATTGCCTGCCGTGACCTTTTGCGGCATGCTAATTAGGCCCCAGAGCACTGCAGGGCGCGGAGAGGTGCACCGAGTCTCTTTCCCACTTCTCCCTCTCTGCCTCTGTACTCCCGTCTCATCTCGGCTCTGCCTTATCTGCTATAGCTGCCCCGGTCCTTCCACAGTGTGGGTTTCAAAATTAACATTTCGCTTCATGTGCTTCTAATAACCACTAACCTGAACCTGTACAACTCCCCTCTTCCCTTCCCCGCTCGCCAACCCCCAATCCCGCTTTCTCTCGCCTCTCGCACTTTCCACAGGAAATACACGCGCCCAGAATGACTTTGACCCGTCGTCGGCGGAGCAGACAGACCCAAGGCATTGCAGGACGGCTGGGGTCAGCGCTGAAGATGAGCTGGAATTAAGTATGCCATTCTCCGTCATAATAGTTCTCCTCGGTTCATTAAAGTGAGGTGAGAGAGATCACTGGTAGCAGTTTGCCATTTGCGGCGCCAGGTCCGTCTATGTAAATACACCAAGTGATGGCATCCCTAGATTGGCTATCCAACCCGCTGTCATTGACGAAGGTCACGTATCATTGGTCAGCTTTCATTCCACCGTGGCTTTTTCTCCCTCTGTCAAATGGCACACGCAGAGCCATATCAATAGTTTGCAGCCCCCTCCCAAAGTAGGCCTATTAAAAGCGAGCTCTTGGGAGCAAAGTAATATGCATGTTATAATGAAACATGGCTATTAATGGAGAAGCCATTTCACCTGTATCTTTTGGATATCACTGCCGTGTAATATCAAAGGTTTCGCCAAACTAAATCTCATCACATGATGACAGGCCGGCTAACAGGCATGTTAATGCTCCTATTCCATTACCCCTCTGCACACACTTGATTTTCAGCCCTCTCCAGCCACGGCTAATTTCTCTGGTTTGCATGTTAAGATGTGGTTTAGATTGACTTGTCTAATACGTAGAAAGTAATTTTGAAGCACACACATGCATGTAATTTTCTTTTAAGGGTGCACTCACGTTATAATTGTTTTGACTTGTAGCAATATTGAACGCTGATGAAAACAGGCTGTATCAGAGAATGGCTGCGTTGCTGGACGAAGACGATACCTTCATAAATATACCGGGTATGTATCCCAGAAGAACTTCAGTCCTGTATTTTGGCTATAAGAAAACATATGATCAAAATAGCAATGGATAAACATAATAACCTAATTAGAAAAATAGAAATCCATCGCATTATAGAACGTTTGAATATAAGCATATTCTTTCCTACATTTGCAGGTGCTAAGATGAAGTGTAATCATTATTTCTTCATATTTTAGAACCACTTTGTGATTTAACATCCTCAAACTAGATTACCAACGTAACCATTAAAACAGTGACCTCAGCACCAACAATAGAGCTACTGCAGTCTTAAGTTACAGTGTTTTAAAGAGAAGCTCAAGACAGTGATATCATAAACAACCCAGACAAAAATAAGACGCTACATTTTCCACAAACACTGAAAGCAGCATGAACACAGAACAAAGAGTAAGACGAGAAACGGACCTTCACTTATACTCAGCGCTTTCCAAGCACAGCCATTGTGTCACAGTAGGCGTGCCTTTTCTCATTAGCTCAGTTTCATTTGAGCATGGAGCCAACCAGGCAACACTGAGGTGGTTTAAGCTTAGCATTGTTCTGGGGGAAGACAGTCGCACCAGATCCTGTTGACGTGACGCACATCTCTCTTGTAATTCCAGCGCACAAGTGATGGGTTTAGGCCCGCTTCAACACGGTAGAATTTAGCCGGCTTGTATTATTTGCCATTGTCTTGGATTTAGCTGTACCACCGAGATTAGCAGCCCCGTCCATTGTCTTGGAATGTTCATGAAATCCCACAGAAAGTAAAGAGGATCTTGGATTAACAGTTCCTCCATGCAATAGGCTGAGAGACCGGGAAAGGGAGAGAAGGAGGAAGAGAGAGAGCTCTTACTTCTGTACTGTTGGAGTCCAATTGCGGCGACTGCCAGTAAGCACTTCACCAAGCCACAATAGACTTCAAGACAATCACCTTATGCTGTTGTGTGATGCCTCCCACCGGTGTAGGCAAGTCTTCTTTTGCAGCTTCAGAACCAGCTCAGTGTATGTCAGTTCTGATCCTGACATTTTGTGACTGCTTCTCAGGGTTTTGTCTCAATCTGCTACAAAGCACATCTCACAAGAAAGAGCATGAATACGACAAAGTATTAATGAAATGGACAGTGGCCAGTGCTGTAGACATCTTAGAAAGAAAACATCCTGGAGAAATCCCTTCCGTCTGTCTAAGATCTTCAGCTCTTCCTTTTTATCTTGATACATTCTATTGCTTTGGCTTGGAGATTAAAGAAAACAGAATTGGTACTCTATTCATTCTAGTTCTCTGTAAGGCGTGAGGTATTGATATCAGCTTCTATGTGAAAAGCATTAGGCAGTGGTAACGGCTTTGGCTGTTGCACATCTTGGACTGCACACGTTGAATACACAGATGCTCGAAGAATACCTTTTTGCTTTCCACCAACGAGGCGGCGAAGCAAAATTGAAAAGACGCTCAGCAAGCAGGTTAGCTATAGAAGATGCTTCTCTGCTTTCAGTAATTGATTCTAGGCTGTCCAATAGAAACTAGTTCAAATATGGTGTGGAAGAAAACCTTTTCTATGGGTGTTCCAGTTTAAATTAACTCATAGCAAGAGCTTCCTTCAATTCTTGACACACTACATTTCTGAGCTCTGTTCAACCTCATGCACCTTATTTTACATCGGCCCTTAAAAACTTTTGAATGAAATTCCAGCGATGCTGCATGATTTTCTAAAATAGTATAATATATTTCCATTATAAGACAAACATCTGCTCACGCTTTAGCAAAAAACTAGCATAGCAGGCTAATTAAGTTGTGTTGAATGAGACTTTAGGTCCTTTTAGTTTGAAGTATAAAAAGGTTTTAAAGAGATAGCATGCTTTTATTTTGTGAATGCTCACACTGGGTATGTGTGTGAGTTACTGTCCACACTCATGAGTCTGTATACAGTCTCTGTGAGTGTATGTCTGGATGTGGTAAATATGCACATCCATCAGTACATATATGCGTGTGTGTGTGTGTGTGTGCCCGCCGATGCATATCTCTCCAGGTACGCTGCTAGCCTCCAGGGATGAGGAGGTGTTGGAGGTGAAGGCGGGTGATCCAGTCCTTCAGCGGCGACTGCTGCTCCACGGTGGCGGTGAAGCCTCGGGCTCCACACCCTCCAAGACCCAAACCATTGCCAAAACCCAGACTGGGGCCAGTGCTGGGCTAGGAGGAGAGGCTGGACTCGAAGCAGGGAGGATGGTAATGGACAGAGAGAGCGCTGTAAAAGGTAATGCTATGATTTTATTTATGTTTTGAATTTAATAGTGTGCAATGTGTTTTCTGTAAACATGATGTAACTTGATCATTAAAGATATAGCGGTTAATTAAGTGGTGGAGGAATGAGTCATAAAACCCGGAAATTACTAGCATTATAGCACTTCCGGTTCCCTGGTCGCCAAGTCAACGTTGTTTGAACATGTTGGTGGTGAAAAGCCTGAACCAGGGTCTGTACGACATGAAACACGTCAGTAAAAAGTGACTATATCAGGCTATTGAACATCATCCGAACATAAGCCACCTTGAGCTTAGCCGTGGTGAAGCACGTTGTTCGTTTTTTTATTAAGCCATTTTAATTTACGCTTCAAAATATAAAGTGGTTTTGAAATACGAGGATGCTATACAAAACACTGTAGAGCTTATTTTCTGCAATATTCCAAAACAAAATGAACAAAACTCGCATTACTTTTAGCCAAGTGACGTCTCTGGATGCTTACCTCCTGGCCTACAAAGGACGTCATGACTCCTCCACTCTATTATTCATGGAGGTTAAAAAAATACTTAATTCATAGATTTATGTTAGACAATATTCAAAGAATTATTCATAACGCCACAGTAGCATTTCATTTTTGGATAAATATGATAAGGTCTGTATTATTTCTTGCAGTGAGGACAGTGGAGGAGGAGATCCCCCACTACGCCCAGCAGCTGAGGGAGCGTGTGCGGCCTGACATGATCACGCTTGGCAGCCTTTCACTGCAGCAGGTCAGGGCTACAAAGAGGAATGTCTGTGTCATCATCCCATATTCACCAGCACATCAGCCATGTCCATTATGCTGTGTATCAGTGGCTCTGGCTAATGGACGCAGAGTGTGTGCATGTGTGCGTGTACGTTGATCTGTTTTGTCTGAATCTGTATGTGTGTTACATTCTCAATTTTCTTGTTCCTTGCTCCATTTTTTGATCCCAACCTCTTTTCTTCCCACTGACACCTTTAGAAAAGTTCTGCATTTCATTTTCAGTGATCTGAATCTCTGCTGAATGCACTCATTTGAAATTGCTTTTTGTAGAACATGCATTCAAGGTTAGATAACTCATTCATCCTCGGCTCAGAACGAGTGCACGGATTTCTGCTGTATAATCTACGCTACATATGATATCCTCGCACAATTAACTTATTTGTGGAGACACTTTTGTTCCGTCTTTGAACTTTGTTTTGCATTATTATGCATATTTGTTTCTCACAGAAGCAGGTTTTTCTTTTCTTTACCCGTCTTATGGTCTTTTCAGGAAAAATAGAGCGTGACTACTTTTTATTTCCCAACTGGGGAGTAGGGATATTGTGAACTAACGGTAAGATCTGAAGCTCCTTTCAGAACAAGTGTTTGTATTCTATAAATCGGAATTGGGAGAGGATACAAGAATATCGGGTTTCCATTGTGTTGGAATCATAGAAACCCAAACATTAGCGCCTATGTAAAAAGAATGAGGAAGTTCCATCCTCTGTACTTTTAGGTATAATCTTGCTTGAAAAGAGAGTAGGAGTATCAAATGATATGAATAGAAAGTAAACGTAATTGGGAAAGAAATGCTTCAACAATGTCTCACTAGCAACAGTTGACTCATCCTCCCTTACTGGATAATCAGCGGCATCTACTGTGTACTGTATCAGTATTGGGATCAGTGTTATCTTATTCTGCCATAATATGTATGCGCTTCCCTACTGTTTCCACACCCACCTCCCATTGAAAGCACATTACCCACCAGAGATTTCACATCTATTTTAAAAATAATAGCGTTTTTCTTCTGTCTCTATTCTGCCTTACAAAGCCTCTACAGGGCGAGACGCTGTCACTTAGCAGTGTCAATGCATGTGAATGGGAAGTGTGAATGTGCTGACTGAATGTAAAACCGGCAGAAATACTCATCAAACGCTACATGTCTTTAGGGCCTGGCTCAGTATCGATTGCCTGCAGATTGCATTACAGTTGCTCCTTGTGCTTAATTCTGCCATTATGGCGCACTGCACTGTTCCGTAAAGCTGCATCCAAAAAAAGTGTGCATGTGTGTTTACACATATTTTCAGCAGACGGCTCAGAAGGGACCGCTGAAGAGGAGTGAGTGGGCAAAGAGAAAGAAGGAGCTAATGGACTTCTTTGCTGGAAATGTTAAGGTAAAGGCCTCTCTGATGTATATAAGAAGGATATGTTGCTTTTTAGTTTTAAATAACCACCTATAGATCATCAAGCAATTCCCCCATATTACCAAAGCTTAAATGCTCATCTTTTAAAAATATTTAACAACGCTCAGTCAGAGAAATAAAGAAATCATCATCATGTAGAGTGATGGGGTTTAAATTGAACCGTCAATTAGCTGATAAGGACTGTCAACACATTAACAGTGTTTGTTAACATATCCACTTTAATATTTCAAAGGAGCCTCATTCACAAAGAGAGCGTGACGATGCGCCGCAGCCCAGACTGAACACGCTGCTGCAGTGGTGAGTCCATGTTTCTCCCCATATTGATGTCACATGACTGTAATTGTGCGAAAAGCATTTGTATTCCCACTGACATTCAAGAAGGAATGCATTTCACATGTCGTCTGCATGGCTTCTCCCGGCGACGAGCATTGCATTGTGGGCATTTTGGCTCGAGGGCGCACAAATCCGTCCATGTCATCGGGCTTGGAGGCGCATCAATTTTTGGTCCATCCACTTTGGTATAAGATCACACACCAGATCTCGCAGCCACAGCCCCCCGGGCAATCAGCTTAGCATGTTTAAGTTTTTAGTAATTACGGCGCTGACATGATAAAATCACAAACTACTGTACACATCAGTATCTGCTCTTATGTTTGGTTGTTTTATGGGTGGGTGGTAGTCGGACACCAACCCTGTCAGATGAATGTGGTTTGGAGTTTAGCGAGATGACCTCCTCTCGACAGCCTTGAACTCTGTAAATTCCTTCTGATATCAATGGTGGGTGGCTATTAGGCATGGGAGACTTTCTTTGCATCACCTTAGGCTACATCTGCCTGAAATTTAATGAGAAATGATTCCACTTTTTCTCTCCCTACGCGTATGAAAGGAAAATAAAATAAAGAGGAGAGACGCGGCGCTGACTTGTGGTTTTTGTAACAAATGTGTAATTCATTTGTTTCCACTGTTTCTGATTTAATGGAGGTCGAGTAATTGCATTAGGAAGCACATTGTGCCTTGTTGTGAACTGATGAAAGCACATGTAATACTTTTGATAGGCGAACACTGAGGAGGGAGAGAAAGGGAAGAGAGTCCCAGTGCCTGCCTTTGATGCCGAGCATTTATTTGCTGAATTATCCCTCCCTTTACAAGCATCTTATCCCCAGTCACAGGCAGGCCAAGGCTCCTGTGATATTGCTTTATTTTGAGGAATTAAGAGAGGTGGCGAGGAGACAGAGCGAAGCAGCCGCTTATTACATTACCAATGATAAGATTGAAACGGCAAGATAGGCAGGGAGAGAAAGAGAGGGACCCGGTGGAAAGTGTTTTGTTGGGGTGTTATTAGATTGAGCTGCTGTTGGCTACACAGTGGAACAACAGAGTCCAAAATGCAGGTGGCTGTTAACAGGGTTAGCTCCTTGTATTTGTGTGTGTGTGTGTGTGTGTGTGTGTGTGTGTGTGTGTGTGTGTGTGTGTGTGTGTGTGTGTGTGTGTGTGTGTGTGTGTGTGTGTGTGTGTGTGTGTGTGTGTGTGTGTGTGTGTGTGTGTGTGTGTGTGTGTGTGTGTGTAGCAGCAGAACCATTGAAAGCCCGTCACTCAGAGCGCTGGGGGAAGGCCAAGAGGAAGCCATGGCCAAATACGGCCAGATGACAGAGCTCCCAAAATCCTCCTCTTCGGCGTCACGACCCCAGTGGCAGGTAAGATCTGCTAGCCGCTCTGAGGAGCACACAAACAGGAAGTGACATAGCTCTTAATCTCCTGAAGGCTTATATCACAGGAGGAGATATCGATCCTGAAAAAAAAGCAGGGTTTGTTTGTGCAAAAACACTCCAATGATGTAATTATATGAAATCATGCCACGAATGGGACCTGTGAGGGAATAAGGAAATTATCTCCCATGTTTTTCACATTCCCCTCACTCCTTTCATTACACTAATGGGTACTGTATGCCCACACAAAGGCACATTCACATACCGGCAGCGTGAGCAAAAACTCTCCTATACTGTATGCTAACTATTCAGTCGCATTATTTTGATACAGTATAAAGATTTTCTCCTCCTGCTTTGTGCGGATAGCATCTGCGGTTTTAGGAATCTAAGTGGGAGGGAAAAGGAGTCTTTGGAGATGAAGAAAGGGGAACAGAGAAGTGGGAAAGAGAGAAGGAAGCTGCAGCTTTAGCGGTAGCATCAGCAGCTGTGGGAGGAGTGTGCTGTTGTGTTGCATCTGGGGATGAGGCTGCCATGCCACCGTGCTGGCTTAAAGATGTAATGAATCTTCAGTCGGGGGCTTTCCTTCCAGGGTGACAACTAGCTTTGAGGAAGGTTGTAAATGCAGGGGAGATTGTGGTATAATTCCTCAGACTGGCGTTTGTGCCCCCCAGTCACCATTCGATTATCTCCCAAATTGCTGTGTTTCACTGAGATAAAGATTTTTTATGGCTTGCTGACTTGAAACAACCGGCACAGGCAGAATAGGGGGCAAAAGAGGGAGAGGGAACTAGAGAAAGAGAGTGAGAGAAAGCAATGGCCAAACCTGCCACGCATAGTAATTTCTTTTGGTAAATGACAAAATCTTTGTTTATATGACATTTCCCTAAAATTACTGCAGCGAGATGAATCTGAAATATAAAATGTCACATTTGGCATGCAAAACTATGAAAATATATATCTGTGCAAAATTCATGGAGGCATTTAATTTAGAACGTGTTTAATAACTAAGGCAGCCTGCATCAGTAATCCTGCCCGGAGGTCCCGAAAAGATTGTCATATTTATTCTCTGCTTTCTTCACCCCCCTCCTTCATTCCAAAGCCAAAATTTTTAAGGGTAAATGTTCATTGTTAATTAAGATTTACTAATTAAAATGAAAATAATTAACGAGAAAGCTTAATCTCTGAATATTAGCCCATACTTAGAAAGAAAGGAAGTTTTTGTATGTGGCATTTCCTGTCTCTATTAAGAGTGCATTTTGTGTGATCAGTCAATGTGTGGAAAGCCCTGAAAAGATGTTTCAGCGAGAGGACGGCCGCTTGCCAGAAAAACCACGGAGGATCCCTCGCTCGAGCCTTTGATCTCATCTGTAGGAGTGCTGTAATGTTATGGCACTTTAGGCACAACTCAGGCTCGGGGCAAACAAACCACCTCTGATACGGAAAATTGGCTCACTTCACCTTTTACCTTCGCCCTTCTCTTACAAGCAAAGCACCAGATAATAACAATACCTCCTTATATTGGACCGCATTGTTGTTTCTTAGTTCTTTGCCTCTTTTTCCCTCCTTTATCATCCTCCTCCTCTTCCTTTCCACATCTTTCCAGTGTGGGGGTTTGGAGGCCTCCATCACTTCCTCCTAAATTGGAGATGTGTGGGCTAAACCGCTTTGCCACCAATTATACTAATTTCACTTCTGCCTAAATTGTTTTTGTTGTTCTGGTATGCAAAGATGCTCACAGTGGGGACATTCAGGGGCATTACTGCAGGGCTCAGCACACACCTTCCCCCCCTCACACACTGGCAGAGCGATGGGCACAGGGAACCGGGGCGAGATGAATGTGTGTCGATGTGTGTCAGGTTGTTTTGGTGACAATACTGGGGTTTGGAAGACACATTTAAAACTTGAACTAGTGAGTTAGTCAACTGAAACAAATTTGCTTTGCGAGATACAACCTAGAGTATCAAAGGGAAACAAATGCCTGCACTTAAAACTGATTGGGTGGGATAACAGGGGATGATACTGTACACGATATCTGGGGTTTCGATATCGGCCGATTCTAGTAATCAATTCAATAGCAGTTTTTAATAATACGCTTCATTCCTCACCGTGTGTATACCTAAACATTGCTTTCCTCACATTAGAATACAACATCCATTCACTATCATTACTTGTTAGTGAAAATATGAATTGTGCACCAGTTAGACTTTTGTTGAATTTGTTGCATGGCTTCATGCTTCTGGAGGTGCTTCATCATGTTGGTTATGTTATATATTGCTTCGCTTTTGCACCCCTCATGAAATATGGCAAGTAGTATAGATGTTGGAGTAGTAAATCTGTAATACCTCCACAAACAGCTGACATGTTGGATGTGTGCTCCATCTCCTAGTATGCACTTGCCATCCGATGTCAACGTAGAATCAAAATGGATGGCCAAATTGTCTCTGAATGACCTTTCAAGCTTTATCTGCCGATTTCCCATATTAGTATTGGATTGGTGCAACCCTATATTGGACAGGAATGGATAGCGTGTATTAGATGAACAAATAGATAGACAAAACTTCCAACCAGCCAACAACGGACAGATCAACATTGCTACTGAAGATTAAAAACATAAGTGGCGATAAAAGAAGTGGCTCTGTTTAAGCCAGATTGACTTTCATTTAGTGCTGTTCAACAGATGCCATAGGGGACAAGAGAGTGAATATGTATTTACATTGTTCTCTGATTATGTTTCATAAAACCCTATTACTCATCCTAAGCCCTAAAAAGGAGGCACATGTCACCAAAAACAAACAAGCAAATAAACAACAAGTGGGCTGATGTAGCCTGGAGGTTGTTGGGACGAGCTCGTTACCAGGAGGTTGGCGTTTTGAAACCTTCATCTGAATGGGCAGTGTGGCCAGGGGAAATAAATACCGCTCTCAACTTCGATAACAAGGAATGCTGATGTGCCCTTGAGCATGGCACTTAACCTCTTAATGGTTGAATGGAGATCATCGGATAGAAGCCTGCAGCTGTACGGGGGGAGTCTTACATACATGACTGCTTCACTGCAGTTGGATAAAAACACTTCTCTTGAGAAAAACGCACCTGAAGTTTCCTCCCTCAAAAACAAATACACAGGTTAGAAATCATCATTTAGAGGTTGTCAAAGCTACAACAACAGCCTCTTCGCGCCCAAAAACTGTCTTCTAACACTGTGGCCTTGCTGTCACAAGTCATAATATTATATTCATTGGCTGGGCTAGAACAAGCTAAACGAATATCAAGATTGCTAACAACTGGATGGCTTCCCTACAACATCTGGGGTAAAGACAGCACTGAGCTACGCTAAAAGTCACACCTCCTTATCCCATGGTCAGGTCCATTACATCATAACCGAGAGTCCCAACCCTAACCCTAACCCTAAGGACCAGAAGTGATAGCCAGATGACTTAGTTCAACAACAGCTAACTATGTAAGCAAATAAGGAGGGAAGTTACAAAGTCTCTAAGCAAGTCAACTTTATTTACATAGCACTCCATACAAGAGTTATGTAGTGCTTTACAGACCATAACAAGTGTTACGTTGTATGTGTATGCTCTTTCAAAACACAGTCAATAATGGGTTGGGCAATTTTTACAGTGTATACACAGCTCTCCTGTTAATATTCCACTCGTTGTATCACTGTAAAACATCAGTTGACGTTGAAGAAAATGTATAGAATATAGTTATCAAAGCTCATGTTCTGTGTGTTACAGGTGGACCAGAGCACAGCTCCTCAGCCGGTCGAGGTGTGTGTGAGTTGCCTCAGATCCACCAGAGACAAGCTGCCCAGGGGCCTCTACACAGTCAGTGTGGCCCTTCACAGCCGCCTAGGGGGTCCAGCTCTTGCCTGGTGCAGTAAGAAGGAGCGGCATGAACGGGCGGTGACAACGGAGCCCATCGAGCATCGGGGCCGCTACTGCGACACCAACCTGAACGTGAACCAGAGCTTGTTCATGGTGAGGACAAAAGCAGAACATTACATTTCTTAAAAACTCAAAGAACAAGATCAGAAATGCCTTGCTGTTTAATTAGATTCAGACAAAATGCTTGAAATTTGAGCAAAAAGTAAAATGAATGTAAAGCTGTTTTCCTGTATCGACATTAACACTTTTTCATACACAAAAGGAAAGGACAGAATCAGGTTGTGATTTGTTACCCTGCAATTTCATTTAATAACCACCTCTTTATTCATGCGATGCTTGGGGACACTGCTTTGAATATTTCTTTTATTTCCAGAAAAATATTTGAATAAATATAAAATATCTCTTATCCAAAAGCAATTTTGACATTGAGGGAACCTGAATTAAAACACACTCACTTTCAATAACACAGACAAAGCCTTTGATGTGAAATTCAATGGAAAGTCTGAGTAAAGCGCAATCTGGAAAACAAACAGTCCCCTCAGATAAAAGCTAACAATAAAACATGCTTTGCTAATATGACAGAACCGACTACGCTCGCTTTTAGTCTTTTGTTTTTGCCACATTATTTCCAAAATTCCTCTTTCTGTTTCCCCCGGTTTCATCAGTTGCAGTGAAGATTGAAAGGGTTATGAGAAGTTATATTGCTGTAAAAGACGGGATATGAAAATACGGCACGCATAGCCTCTAGGTTTTTCTCCCGGGATCTCCGTATGAATAAAACAACAACTTTTCAAACATGACATTTAATCCATGCATGTAAATCAAACCCCAGATCAATTATTCATTTATATAAGGAAGTAATGTTTTATTGGAATGAAAATGTACAAATGCAGTGAAACATTTAGTGTCTTTTCTGCACGCCTTTGAGCCTCTGAACTGGATAAAAGGAGGAAGTTGACTAAAATGAGTATTATCTCAACCTCCATTCCCAATGTACAGTCAAGGACTAAACCTGTTTTCATTTTCAGTCTTTTTCATAAAACAAAACCTCAGATTACAATAAATCTATGCACATTTCACAACCACTTCAAGACATCCTCCATAGAAGCTTATCTTAAAAACCTACATACTGGTTTTGGATGGTCGATATTGACCAGTGGATTAGATCTCTTTGTTTGTGTTTATTCACGGTGTGCACACAGTAGGCAAGATTCACAAGTGAAAACCTTAAAACAGAAGGCACTAAATCCAGTGTCCCTCATAGAGTTTTGTACAGGCTCAGGAAGGGCTTCTTCAGTGTTCTGATGGCAACTCTAAAGGCCTTAGCGGGAGCATTTAGCACATGTGGACACTGCCAATGTGCTGGTGGGCGTATTCACGGAGCTACAGCATCCTGATAATATTGTCTGCAGCTCCCATCAACATAAAGGACGGGGTAAAAGCTGGCATAAACTGAATGCGGACCTGGGATCTGATTCAGAGGTAAAAAAAGGTTTAAGTGTGGCGCGGTAAATGCCTCATGTCACTCTTCCTCCCTTCCCAAACCCTCGGCTGTGCTATATAGACAAACCTGTTGTTGTTGTCCTCATTGACAGACAAATCTGATCAGCGTTTCCACCACTATCAGGATCAGCCTGGATGTTTTCTCTCCGTCTCTCCTCTTGCCCACACTGTAGCGTGCGATTTCAGGAGTGCTTACAGTGCCTTCTAAGAGGAAATGAGGAATTAGTGATGGTAAGAGGAAGCCAGGAGCTTATTTTCCTTTCCTCCTTCTCTCTCCTCTTTTTTTTCATTCACCCCTTTGCTTTGTGTGTCTGGGTTTTGGATTCAGACAGAAACAGTGCAGTACAGTTGGAGATGTCTTGAATATGCAAGGCACGTGGGAACACATGAGAGGAGTCGGCCCGACATCTGAAGAGCCCAATGTCTTTGTGCACTCTTGCACCGAATGGGAGGATGCTTAAAATCCCAAATTGTAATATTAACGCTGGAAGAAAAATGAAAACGTCTGAGGAGTTTACGGTGATTGTTTTTACTGTGAATTTTGTTCCTGTCCTATGTTTTGGTCGTCGTGGGATCATTTTTTGACAAAGAGTCATCTTGAACCATGATATGTTTTCCTAATTCCTTTTTGGACACATGCTTCAATATGTCATGGAAGTAACCCAAGGACTCCAATGGGGGTGTTCTAGGCAGTGTGGGAGAGTGTGGGAGAGGTTCTCCCTCTGGTGTGACTTTGGGATTTTAGCCTTTGCAGAACATTAACATGCGCAAAAATGATAAAACACTACAGGAAAGAGAAAACCCCAAAAAGTATAATGGGACTCCAGTGAAATGATCACTCTGTTTTGAATCAAACCCATTTAAATGGTTGAAGCAGCTCCTTCAGCAAACAGGAAGTGAAAAAAAACCCTCTGAAGCACATCGTCCAGGCTCACAAACCTCTCTGCAACACTTCCCACACACACATATCTATGTGCGTCACTTCACACACATCTGCTCTCGCACACAAATGACTATTTATGCAGGTCGTATTTCTTACAGTAAATGAATAATATGAAATATCCTCAATATCCATAATCCGTGATATTATGCCATAAATCTGTGTCCTGACTCAGACACTACTACTCATCATATCACAGGTGCATACCAAAAGCAGATTATCAGGGGGGGTACGGGGGATACACATGATTTATGTGTTAAAACAAGTCCCCTGCGTTTTTCCATTACAACTAATAAAGGGATAAAATATTTCCACCCAGTGATGGATGAAGTGGCACACACCTCACTGTCAGTTCATTTTTTAAGTAAACCCACCATTCTCTGGGTAAATAAGAATGTTTGCCGTCGACTGCTAACCGCTAACACTTTTAGTTTCATGCGAGATGCCCCCTAATATCATCAGTTTGATTTATGTGGCCTAAAACCATCGCAAATTCACTTCAAAATAACTGTCAGCTTGTACACGACAACGGCAGTTCTCCTCCACCCTATTTTTGATACCAACTGTCTTTATCATGACCCAAAATCTCCTTTTAGGCAATTTAATGGGTTGGACGGGTAAGAGTGGCAGTTAAGAAGGCTCTTTAAAGAACACGGAAAAAAGTTAAAAGAGGTTCCAAGTCTAGGATGTAGATTAAGTAGGTCCCCGAGGGCTCCTGTTCTGTTTGATACCTCCTGTCTGTTTGTCATTGGCTTCGTGGTTGCGAGCAAGTCTATGCTTGCTGATTCCCATAGTACAGTATATGCCGTGTTGGCCTTTCTCAGGTGTTCATACGTTAGTGTGTGTGCCTCCAGGCGAGTGAGTTAAACTCAGTGGAAATGTGAGTGACTTTGAGCCTTCCGGTGTGTCTGCAGATCCTTCCCGCGGCCTGTGAGGTCGTCCCCTCCATGGTCCTGGTGTTCCAGCTGATCGCACTCCCAGGGGACAGCAGTCACATCAGCTCGGTGCTGGCGTGGGGGGCATTTCCTGTTTGCGGGCCGAGCCTCGGTTTGGTCCAGGGCAGGTGCGTCCAAGTCAGCTGTTGGTCCTCAAGAAATGTGTAATTTCCTTAATATGACGGCTCTTTAAACTACGACTCCTTCAAAACACCACATGAACTGATATTGCATTTTAATTATACTCAGACCCCTACCTCACCCATCATACATCTGGTTGTAAAGTGACCATTACCGGTTATGTGTCATCGACCCAGGTTCAAAACCCCTCTGCTCAGGGGGGAGCCGAACACACGCCTGGACCAATTCAAAAAGATTGAAGCCGTCATCTCCTCCGATCTAGACCACTGGCTGTGCAACCTGTTCTTTCAGGTGTGTGATCGGGAAACATGTGCATGCATGTTTCTTTTGAAGATGCGTATCATCTTATTTTATGTTATATTCCTAATCGTGTGCAGGTTATATCATATTCTCATGTGTGTGGACACTGACCCCATGCTGTTATTTGGGGGGCAGGATGGTGGATTTGGTTAAACAGTGTTTTGATTTTGGGATTTCTATGATAAAAGCAATCGGCCCCAGAGCAAACAGGAACCACATCTTTACCCACTGATTCCGGATGCGTTATGGTGATGCATTGATTAGATTAGTAAACATCTTAATTGAATTAAAAGCCAGAACAAAGCTTTCTGTCTCGGATTGTCTCTGTATGTGTCCCTTCCATCGTGACATGCTGTTTGCATTACGGTATGATCATTACTGCTTTGATTCCGAATGATGTTAATAGCCCTATTTTTGAACTTCTTTGATTAACAATAGGGAGTGCAATAGTCATACTAGCCACAAATAACATCTAAATTGAATTATTTTTAGACCATCATGACAAATACTAATAGTTGTCTGCAGGTTAAACACTAACACCTGTAGTTTAATTACACACATGCTGCTTTTTCTGCAAAAAATGGTGATGCAATGGAAGGATATGATCATAATCGTTGATGACATCAAAATGAAGTGCTTATATTAATGTTCATTGAACCCATATGTGGACCTTAAACACACTGGTTGTCTTTGCTGTTTCAGGTAAAGCGGCTCCCTTCTGGAACATCTAGGTTTCCAGAGCGCTGCATCACCCTCTCCATCCCCCCACCCAACCCCCCTCTGATGCCCCCCCCTGAGGTCCATCTTGACCAACCACAAGGACAACTGCCAATCCAGTCCGAGGCGCAGCTCCGTCCTCACCCCCAGTTATACCCCCAGCAGCAGGCGCAGGCGGGCCCCAGCAGCAGAGCAGGAGAGCCCTCTGTGGTACTCTCTCACCGGGGGTCTCCTCTCTACCTGTCAGCTGATTCCGCTTGCTCTTCCTCATCTCTGCCAGGTAGGGGTCCGATGTTAAAACCCCCCGACTATGCCGCGGTGGGGAGGAAATGTCACCAGAATGTCACAAGCACTGGGAAGAGAAGAGTGGCAGGCTTCGCTTAGCCTTCCGCTGAGGTGAATGTGCTCCAGGGGAGGGTTGGGTGGTGTTGATCCACTGTGTGTTGACAGACAGGAGCGATATCAAACAAATGATTTTTTCTCAGTTTGATTGAGTGCAAAAATCCAACAGATACAATGTGGAGTTAGTGTCAGCTCAGGCAAATGTTTGAGCAAGAAGCACAACACTTGTTACACATTCAGATAATGTGATTCGATAATCCAACCACCCACTTAAACGCTGTAGGTAAACAAACAATGTTTGGCACGCCGACACAGAAAGCATTATATAAACTAATTAAATGACATCATGTGTTAAGTTGCTCACTTTTCTTCTATAATTGTTGAACTGAAAATATATACCCGCCATGATCCACATGCTAATGCTAAAGTTAGCCATTGTGGAACTCTCCTGGCTGCATGTTGGAACAGCACATTCCAGAAGTATTAGCATCTTTCAAAGTACATGCAGCTTTATAAAATATGTATCGCCCAATCTAGCTAAAGCAAACAACATATTCTAACTCTCAAATTTCCGTATTTTTTTATCCTCAAATATACATTTTCTCACTTTGCGGTTGCATGGTTTTTAATGAGATAATGCGCCCTTATTTTTGGACCTAATACACTTTGCATGTGATGGACATCATGCGTCATACATTCCTTTTAGAAGTTCTTCCATTATCCCTGGAATACTCTTGTTTCCTATGTTTTCTGATTACCGTATTTTCTAGAGGCATGGTTAGATAGCAGGTGAGCTACTGTAGCATCTGCTCAGTAGCTCAGCGGTTGGTTTTTCCTCACAGAGAGTCGGCTGTGGAGCTCGCATGTTCCCTCCACATTTCTTCTATTTTCCTCCGGGTTCTCTGGTTTCCTCCCAAGGTCCAAAGATATGCAACTCAGGTTGATTTGAGACTTGCACTGCCAGGTGTTACTATGATTATGTTTCTATGTTTGAGTTCTGATGGACTGTTGTTAGTTTGCTTTTCTTTCAGTGCATGCTGGGATACACTCCAATATGTGACTGAAATAGTGTCCATCAGATACACTGTTCTGATGTGGCTCGACAACATTTCTGTCAGTCATGGCGAGGTCATACCACAATCCTAACCACATCTAAAGGTGGCTAATGACTTCTGTTAATAGTAATAAGCTTCCGTTACCTCGTTTTAAAAACATAATATAAGTAAGTAATCCAACATCCTGGCCTTCCTCAGGAATCAGATCCAGACTCATTTGGTATTGATCTACTCCAAAGGCTACCGGCTACTTTCTTTGTTATTAATACATCCCACTTTTTTTTTGTTCCTTTTCTTTTTTTTTGCACGCACAGCTCATCTTTATTTAACAGTCCTCAAAAGTTTCTGGGGTGCTCTGCTTTAAACATCACACAGGCTTTTTAATTACAAATGAGTTGTGACAGGTCTGCTGGGTAGCACCCTGGCCCATTTTAAACGTGATGCCGACTGACAGCTTGGCAGTGTTCTCCCAGCACTGAAACATGTGGAAGAAATTGGTCTTTTACATTTCACAGCTTGTCGCTTCCTCCGCCGACTGACCTGTGACCCCCCACAGAGATCCTAACGCCCACAAGGGAAGTGTCCCCAACGAACTGACTGCCTTTCCAGAGAGGGAGAGGAAAGGGAGGGAGGCACACACTATGTGAGATTTATGTTCTTCTACACAAGGCAAAATGAACCAGGTCTTTTACCCCGGCTCGCACACAGACACGGACGTCGACACACACACATTCTCGCAGCCAGATGAGGAGGTTGCTTGGGAAGTGAACCCGATCCGTAAGTGAAATAACGGATCAAAAGCCGTCCGGCACAACACCTCTTCCACGCCCGTTCCCTAAGCCGACCTGACGTTTGGGCCTCATTTGCATACAGATCTGTTCATTTTGTATTACCTCTGGAGCGAATTATGGCATTCAGATGGGAAGATTACGTCAAGGTTGAAGGGAGCGATCGGACGGACAACTTTAACCCAGCCAAAAAAATGGAAATCCAATTCTGCGAGGAGAAAAAGAACAAATTATCCCCTTCCTCAGCCCTCTGTCAAGTCAGTAGACATTTACTTCCCATTTCATGCCTCTCTGTTTCTGATGTGTGGAGATCACTTTTTCTGCCGTGCGTGTGACACCGGGATTTTTCCTCATTACCCATTTGTCTCAGAATCAGGACAAGTATACGGAGACCGCTTGTCATTGCGATAACGTACACACGGCAGAGCTTGACAGTGAGACTGGAAGTTTGTATTCCTGAGGCCTTAAGTTAATTAATCCCTGTAGAAAAATCACAGTGCACGGTGAGGTGTCTATTACAGAACCAAACCTGACATCCCAATCCCAGATAATAACACTGACAAGTTCTGATCGAGAAATCTGAAGATTTACTTTCCTTATTCGGATTATTTTGCCATATTAATTTACTCGTCCAAGCATAGGAGTGCATTTGGTGTTTTAACGTAGCGATTAGCTACAGGCACGCTGGGTTAAGTGACCTTTCACATTAACTGAATGATCCAGTTAGACTGGGTTTGTTTGAACCCAAATGACTAATTAGATTAGCCTCTTGTTTCATGATCGCCTTTAGAGGATCACTATGAGCACGCGCATGATTGCCATATTGCTGCTTCCATTTTTTTACAAATGCATCGTAGACTCCATCCCCTTGAGCGCCGATGGAGATTTCGAGGATTCTTCATCTAATGTCTTCTTTGGAGCGCTGCCCTGCACTTTCAGGATGTGCTTCCCTCCGGGCCGGTCCCAGTCATCAAGAGTTGTTTAAACCACAACGTTACATCACAGCCTCTCAATCAGTCGCACTCTGCATCATGACGATTAATCCAACAATGTCCAAATTCCAAAAGGATGGACTCAACCCTTTGAAGCCTATTTGCAGAAATACACGTGTAACAGGGTATGTGGTAAAGGAGCCTAAAAGATTGCATGTGGGACAAATACACCCAGAGGTGAAGTCTTTCCTCTACAGAGCACCAGCCTTTGTGCGAATGATAAAGACAGATTTGCGAAAGACTCCAGCGTTGACAGTGAAAAAAGTGGTTTTCTACACATTAGTATGCATTTAGTGTCTGTTATTGTCATTAAAATGCAATGGATTACAGGAAAATAAACTCCTGTGTAAAGCGACACCAAATCCTCACCGTATCATAGCAACCTTAACACGAGATCCGGACGTGGACTCGGGGGTAATCCGTGAGTCACTGACCTTCGATCCCTCTGTAACTTTGGACCAGTCATCAGGCAATTAGGGGCCTAGGTGAGCGAGAGCCGCCGTACAGCCTCGGTTGCATCTCACCGGCAACACAGTGATGGGGTCTCAACAGTGTTGCGGCCCCCAGGCTTCCTCTCTTTTTCCTCGGCCTGTGTTCGTGAGCAAGCAGGAGAGGAAAGAGGAGTGTTGAGTTGTGAGGTACACTCATTTGTGTTTCTACCCTGGAAAATGTTTGTGCATGTATGCAAGTGTCTACAAATGAATATCTTTGTTTGTACGCCGTCCTGTGTGTGGGTGCAGTGCTCTGGATCTGTGTGTGTGTGTGTGTGTGTGTGTGTGTGTGTCAGAGCGCAGGGGGATAACAAGGAGTTTGTTGTTGGCCTTGAGTGCCCGCAGAGGCTGGAGTTGTGGCAGCTCCAGCGCTCCGAGTTCACAGACGTAGCCCTTAGCTGTCGAAGCTGTCGATGCTGCCTCCGCGCTCACCACGGTTCCACAGCGTCTGCGCATTAGCAAGTGGGGCCTGATGTAATGAGTGTGTGTGTGTGTGTGTGTATGTGTGTGCGTGTGTGTGTGGATGTGCAGTCTATGAAAGCATCCTAGTCCATGGTGGTCCATTTCGACAAGTCCACTGTTGCTGTTGTTGTTGTTACTAATAGAGATTGAGGTGTGTGTGTGTGTGTGTGTGTGTGTGTGTGTGTGTGTGTGTGTGTGTGTGTGTGTGTGTGTGTGTGTGTGTGTGTGTGTGTGTGTGTGTGTGTGTGTGTGTGTGTGTGTGTGTGTGTGTAAAAGCAGCTGGCAATGGGCCACTTTGACCTGTCATAATGTTTGCATAGCAACACATTGTATATATTATTTGCTGCTCCTTTTTATTTGTATTATTTATAATAGCAATAAAATATTACTTTGCCAAATATGAATTTAATTTAAAAAATGGAAATGTAGAATACACAGATTTGTTTTTGGTTAAAACGCATCCTGAATATAAGGTAAGTATTTAATTGCTTTGCCCACATTTTTCTTTTACATTTGAAATTGTTTACATTAGCAATAAAATATGACTATTATTTCCTTTGTTAAATATGGATGTTTTTAATTTGGAAATGCAGAAAAACGTCTAAACTTCTTTTTATGGGAGAATGTTTCCTGCAAATGATGTATAACATTTGTATATCTGACCAAAAAGTGGATCTGACGTTGTGCTTCTTGAGGTGATCCTTCTTCCTTTACTCTCTAAATGCTATTTCATCTTTGACATTTCTTCATCAGTCCTTTTCTTTTTAAACTAAAGTTCGAGACATGACAAATGGTAAACACTGAGTACACACAATATGTTAAATGATGTGAGATTATTGAAATCTTGACACAAAAGTGAGTTATGTAACGTCATGAAAATGCAGAAATATAAATGATTTCATTCCTGGAATAGAACAAAATATAACCCCATTACCTTGTAACTGTAGGCACTCCACATGTTTACCAGCAACGCGACGGTAATTAAAAACTACAGCTGTGTTAGGATGAAATCTGATTTCAGAGCGGCTTAAAAATAGCAGACTCCTCCTGCCATTTAAGTACCTTTTAGCTGTCGGAAGGATTTCTGATGTGTCGCCTCTATTTAAGTTATTACTGCTGATATATTTAATCCCGCAGCAGGAAAAAATTATATCATCGCGGAGGCTTCCATATGTATCATATCGATGTGACTGGTTCCACGGGGGGAAAAAGTTTCACATAGTGAGATTTTTACATGTATCAAGCTAAGGTTTACTTAATTACAACCTCCAGGCAATGCAGGAACCCTTTTTTAAATTCTGTGAATGTTAATATGCTAAATAATGCAGATCTCCGACTCTTCAAGCATGAGACACACATCTGGCGGCTTACCATTTAAATTACAGCGAAAAAAAGAAAAAAGAGTGAGAGAGATAGATCGAGAGAGAAAATAAAAAAGAGGGTGAGGATTAAAAAATACTTCAAAAGTCATTTTCCGGAGAAAAGAAGAACGGGGAATTGTGTTACAACCAAAGTTAATTTCTTTTGAGATTTTTCATCGTTTCTAATTGCGTACATTAGAGCGAGGAAAGAGAGGTTCACCTCTGAGGAGACAGACTCTACTTCTTCCTGTGCAGAGAAAAACCAGCCTCCAGAAAGTATACAAAAACATGCTTACCTGTCTTATGGTAGAACAACAAAAATCAAGCGTGTTCAAAAATGCAATACCTATTTTATTAGATTTTTTGGTACTGCAAGAAGTTATTCTTGAGGCTTTAGTCATTTAAGACCCTGCTTTGTTTTTTAAATGGATGTTTTGTAGGTAAATTAGCTTTTTGATTTGTATTGTAGTGTTGTGTTCATAGCTAAAGATGTGTGGTCAGTTTTCCTGACTTATTTTTGTTAGTACTTTTAACAAGTCTATACTGTTAACAAGTCTTAAGTCTATACTCGCGATCAATTCAGATTTCGCAATATAAATAGCCACACTTGATGCTTTTCTTACTCGAGTTTTTTAATATCGAACATTTCTGTAGCAGTTTTCTGTCTCATTCTAAACCTGGAAATTAATATTTTGTAAATAAATGCAAACTTTTTTATTAGAATTGTAAAGCATTTTCATATTTTGGATGTTTTTTTGTGAATTCCTATTACTGATTTCATTGTTTTATACATTGCATCAGTACTTTTAACTAGTCTATACTCGCAATCATTTGGATTCTGCAATATAAATACCACTCCGCCACCCTTGATCCTTACTATGATTGCCAGATGTGGTTTGAAAAAGAAAACAAACACGAACATTTTGTACTTTTTTCACACTCACTGCACATTACTTTGTCTTATTTTGTGGGGGGGTTTGCAGGGAAGAATTCTTCCTCGGGAGCCATTTCTGGAAACACGGGAGAGAGGAGTGATCCGTGCCGGGAGAAAGCAGAGGGCGGGATCCACTACAAGGTAGCACTGTGATTTAAGGGGAAACTGTTCCCACCCTTGAAATGAGCACCCTCTGCCTTCTCCTTCCCGCCCCTCTGTGCGCCCCCTACACACACCTCCCTAGCTTATTATCTGAGATTTGTCAAAATACATTTCACACTAACAGGTATTTTTCAGCCTTCAAAGCCAGTTTTGATCTGCTTGACAAGCCAAAGCAGCTACAATTCTGTGAAATCAGCAACGCCAGCCAGGCCTCCCTTTTTCTCTCCGAGCCGCTCTGAACACGCCTCTTCCTGTGCTACAGAGGACTTAAGCTAAATTAATCAAAGCCTGCATGTTACCTGCCATACTTTGAAGTGGTAATTGCAAAATGACTCTGTGCTGATCTGGCATTGCTGCTATTGTTCCTCCGCTGCGGCCTTTTGTTGTTGCAATGTTATTGTTGAGGTAGTGAGAGGCCTGTGAACATCAAGCCTCCCTCTGCCACACTCAGATCCTCCCCTCCCGCCTCCTTCCTCTATCCAAGCCTTTATTCCCGCTAACCTCCTCCTGAACACGAGGCTCCTCAGTCCACCATTAATCAGCGATGACCGGTGAAATGAATGAGTTTGTTGATCTGAGGTTTTATTTCTCCGCAGCCTCTGAAGACCATTTTTTTCTCCTTCTCCTCATGGCCCCCTTTCTTTCAAACCTTGCTAACTCTATCAGATGTCGTGCTGTTGAACCCAGTTGTCTAATGATTAAGTGAAGTGATCTCCAACCTGCCCCAGCCTGGGAGCGCTCGGGATCAGATTTCAACCCTTCAACCTGCAGTGCAGGCCTAATTAAAATGAATTTTCTCCAGGCGACCACTTTGCCCACAGGGCAGGAATCCAGCTATATACGGAATCCGCTCTTAAGGTATTGCATTAAATTTATTGTGGGGAGACACCGGAGAACATTGTGGTTTATATATCTCCTGCTTTTTTTTCCCTTCCCTGCCTTCTTTTCCCGCTTCTTTCCACCCTTTTATTGTGATCATCACTCTGGAATCCAAGCTTGCTTTGGCAAAGATTGCCCTATGAAAACGGATGGAGCTTTTATGGGGCCCTGCCCATTTACTACTTCCTGGGCCCAGTTTATCTCACACGGAAAGACGGAGGGATGGAGGAAAGTGAGAAAAATGGAGTGAGACAGGGGCGAAAGAAAAGGAGAGGTTGCTTATTCCAACTGTGGATCTCATTAACATACATCAGTGAGTATTTCACAACTTCAAGCAGAAAGGCACTAAGCCCACCCAAGGGCAACACAGGCAGGGCTGACAGGGCCAGGGAAAGCAAGCCGTTAACATGTTGGCGGCTTAACAAATAATATCTGCTCCCAAGTACCTCAGTGAAATATTTAAAACCCCACTTCCTAACTCCATTTGACTGTGTTTATGACGATGACAGTAAACGACTTGTGTGGAAAAAAACAGTTCCAGCTGCTCCAATATCACATATTTAACGCCACCGCCACTGTACGCACGTTTCCCAAATGAACTCAACTTGAATGATGGCGTGCCGTATGCGATTTCGCCGTCATTCTTGTTCTCGTGTCAATTGAGGCGCGGTTGAGATATAGGAGAGGCTCCGGAGTGCCACGCACACTGTCACTGTCACCGTGTGCATCCCCCAAGATAAATTCCAAGGCCTGTTTCCTGCTTTGATTACAAATGACATCCGCATGTGTTCTCCCCGATTTCTGCTCCTCACAGAAGAAGCCAATCAAGAAGACAAATAGCTGCGGCCCCAGCATGAGCAGCGGCAGCGCACCGCCTCTGCAGGCAGACAAACAGAAGATGCAGCCTTCAGTGGAGAACCTCTCCACGGAGGAGATGGAGGAGTATACATTCTCCCTACAGTAAGTCTCACCACTCATTATCCTGCCTGAGTCTGGCAAAATTCCGACGTGGGGAAGGGAAAAAAAGGAAAACGTGGGTGACGAAAGATAGTGATGAGCAGCTGACAACAACATGTGCCTCCAACACCTCCTGTACGACACAGATACAGTAGTCACATGGCATCCAAGGGAAACCCAAAGTGAATGGAGTTATGGCGTTAATCTTGTATACATTTGCAACCAGAAACAAGTTAAAGGCGAAGACATTTTCCGAGCCTCATAGCCAGCCCAAAGTCACAAAGTTTGTTGGAAAGAAATGACACAACAAAACATTTCTGCATTAGATGTCCTGTAAAATCAAATGCAGAAATGTTTAATTTCAACATGCAATTCCCCTCAGTGATTTACATTTTTGAGACAAAAGGAATCAATCTTTTTTTAAACTAATTTGCTTTGTAACAATATTGCATAGCCAGACCAAACAATTGCTCAACCTACACCCATTATGTCACGATGGGGTTTATTTGTTTCCGGCTCCTCTGCACAACAAAACGCAACAAAGGAGGGTTAGGAAAAATGTGTTTCCCTCTCTTCTTCTTCTTCGTCTTGGCTTACAGCATTTGATTTTAATGAGAAAACAGCGATATATGAAATACAAACAAAGCAGGAAGCACGGCATTTTAAAACACCTTGGCCAAAACGTGTTGAACGCAACAAGGTAGCAGCACTGTCAGAGCATCGGCTAAAAGCAAAATTGCTTATTCAACCAAAAAATTCACAGGTATTTGTTTTTATTTCAACTAAATTAAGGGGAGGGAATTGCCACACACACTACTACACTAGAGGGGAGAGGGAAGGAGTGTGTGTGTGTGTGTGTGTGTGTGTGAGGGAGACAGAAAGAGAGCTCTCCCTGGAGATTTAAAAGTACCCATGTTTCCTCATTTCTGGGAGTTGGTAATTTATAGCTGCTGGTCACATATTAAACAAGATCAGAGACTACTCCCTGACATCTTCTGAACATACTGGGGGAATTCAAATGATTACCAGCGTATCCTGCCAACAAATGACGACACAGGGACTATCTTGAGGGAGAGTGAACACAAAACGAAACACAGAAACCCGGGCAGGCTGCGCACAAAGGGACACAATTAAATGGTTTTCCCGATTATTCATAGTGCCGCTTTTTACCTCTGAGCGGTCGCCCGGGTTCCGTGAGAGGAGACATTTCTGTCAGTTATAGGTACGGAGTGTATTGAGTTGCAGCCCTGGCGGTTCCCTGATGCCCTGTGAAGGTGCTGCTGCTATTGATTCTATCTCTACACGCACGCACATTACAGTATCTCTGAGCTAAAGGCGTCTTTTTTTTTTTTGCCCTCCCCTAATCAGAGCTTTAGAAAGATACCGGCTTTCACAGGGAAGTTAAAGACACTGCAGTCATGCATACAAGTCGTTCCCTCACCCGTCTCTCCCACTGTGCTGTTTGACTTACTCTGGGATTCTCTACATCACCTGAGGACTGACAGACGAAAGGGATTGTTTGCTGATTTTTTTTGTACTGTTTTATGTGCCGTAATGATGTCATCTCCATCTCTTCTGGCATTTTGTTTGTATCTTTGTATGCATTTGTGCATGTGTGTGGGAGTGTGTTTGTGCCTCCACTGTGTACAGTATGCGTGCGCACACATGCGTTTTCATGTGGGATGAGGATTCATACTGCAGTGATTGAGGGATATTACTGCCATCTATTGAGCCACAAGAGATCGAGCTCATTGAGATTTTTATAGGCCGTCCCGACACGAATGTGCAAATCAGATGCTCATGCATTATTTAGCAACACTTGGAAACAGTAAGATTCAGTTAAGATAGTCTGGGAATCACAAGGCTTTAACACAGAGCATTCATCTGCACACTGCCACAGTCATGAAATGTAAAGGAATGTCTTACAGAGCCTCAGATTGATCAGTACTAAAAGTTACAACACTGGTAAATAACCTGTATGTATCTGCCTAATTCTAACCCTGAACCTAACTTCATGGCAAGAAATCAACTGTCTATTAACTTTAAAAAAACCCTGGTTCTATGAAGTCCATCCCACACATTTGGCACACTTTATTGTTTTTCTAATTTCAGTTGCAAATGTACTACAAATAATCTATTGTGTAGGAACTGTTTAGCTCCCTGCATTATCCTGAATATGATCTCATATTGTATATGTTTTATAAATGTATGGTGTTTCTGAGGGTCAGCTTCTCTGTATTTTTGGAGTTAAACATTTTATTATTTATTATTCTATTGAAGTAACTGGCTGACAACATCAAAAGAGCCCCTATCCACCTTTGAAACGACTTATTTGGAATCACAATAATAGTGAACAGTAAATTACAATTTCAAAGACAACATAATAATGCAGTGTTTAATGCGAGTATTGACAGTTGCAAGTCAATTCCTGGCAGGTGAGAATGAGCCTGGGATGATTCTTCTTTCTCTTTGTTTTTCTTTACAAGTTCTTTGCTGCTGCTCTCTGTTTGAACATGCATGAAAGGCTCCTGCCGACCTTCCAGCTCATTTGATGTCGACAAGTGTAAACTTAACCACCTTTTTTCTCACAGAATAGCACTGAGCAAAATCAAAGCACGTGATTCAATGCAGCTATTGTAATCTGATAGGGCTCATTTAATGCGAACGGATGGTGAGGCAACAACTTATAGGAAAGGTAAACATACTCAAGGTGAATTCATTTTACACCTTAGAGGTTACTTTAGCACTACTTTTCACAAAGTCTACCCAGAAAAGCTAACTGTTGCTAGCTTGCATTAAGGCTTTAGAGACATTTTACTTAGTTTTAGGGTTATATAATTCAAAATGAGTATTATTAGGTTGTTGCTTTTTGCATTTGGTCATACCTGTTGTTACTTATATAGATTTGAATTCTGATACATCAATGTTTATTGTCAATTAGCTTTGAGTTTTAGCAATCTCACCTAACTATTTTTATTCTGGTTTTGAGGAGAGAAACCTGTTTTAATCAAAGTCATTCTCACGTAGCAATTAGATCTAATTAGTCCAATTATCAAGATTCTAATTACATTGAAATATACCCCCTAAATCTCATATCAATTATAGTATGTGTCCTGATCAGGAGACATGAAGAGAGACAAATCTGGGTGGGAGGTAGAGTAAAAAAAGAGCACGCACATCCTCCGGAGGCCAAATGACTGACTCCATCTGTCCCCAAAGCTTTTTGTTTCAAAATGCCATTTGGGGATAAATGTCACTTAACCTTTATTCCTTTTCTTTTCTATTCGGAAGTATTTTGTTACTAGTGATGATGTTATGATTAGTTACATCCTACTTTCTGCTTCAATTAGAAGGGTGATGAGTCAAAAATAAATAGCTTCAGAGCTATTTATCAAACCCTATTAAGTGTGGATTCAAGCTGTCGAAGCAAAGTGGAGGAAATAATCATCACCTGTATTAAAAATCCAGCCTGACCTTTGGTAGCACATTCACACAAACACGCACAGACCTGCACGGTGTGTTACTACAGCACAGCCATGTGGGGCTGTAGGTGCACCGGCAAAACACACACGCATGTGTGCGCACACACACACACACACACACACACACACACACACACACACACACACACACACGCACAGCCTGTTCTTGTTGTGGAGTCAGAGGGAACACACTGACCTAATTTCCCCCAGTTAGCTCGCCTCGTTGGGGACCAACAATCCTCTCCGCCCGTTTCCCCCACCCGAGCCTATCAGAGCAGTCACTCACTGTGTGTCTGTCTCCGTCTTTCTGTGCCCTCCATCTGTTTGCATACAAGTTATATCGTTCACTGCAGGATCACGTGCCGAAAACATTGATAACATGCACCCTGCAGTGTCATTCCTCCTCTAAAGAAGAGACTCATTGAGGGGTAAGAGGGATCGCCCTGCAGAAACAGACAGGGGGAAAAACACCTGAAATAACAGCGAGTTCCAGGCTGTCAATCCCCTGCACACTGCGGCTCCGAATCACATCTCGGTGCAAAGGTCAATCAATTCTGATGTAACGCTGGTAGGAGAGGTGGGTGGAGATGGCAGTGCTGTTCACCCCTGGGTCTGGAATGTGTCTGCATGCGTGTGAGCGTGCATGTGAAAAAGAAGGCCCCTGGCTACCCAACCCGAGTGCACATGTTAGGGTTTCTGCGGCCAGACGCGCCCTGGGTCACTCCGGATCTCTCAGACGTACACAGTCAACTTCCTTTATGGAAATCAGAGCTGTCAGATCCCTGACAGGCTAACGTTGCGATATGATTGGTTAATCTGCAGTGATGTGGCTGTCAGTCAGTGCTGAGTGCAGTCCCATTGGTGGTCCGGGTCAAATGAAATGTGTTTCCCACACACAAGAGAGAGGAGTAAAGAGGGGGGGTTCAGATAGAGGAAAAATGACTACATGTGAGAGCACATGAGTGATTGCGTGTGATTTGTTCATGATTGTGAGTGTGTGTGATAGCAAAAGAGACCTAGGCCAGAGGTGACACTTCCCACACGCTCTTATTTTTTCATCTGTAATCACTCGTTCCCCAAGACCGACATAAACACCCCAAAAAAAGATCTGAAAAGACAACAAACAACTCGAGGAGAATCTAAAAATGGATTTGTACACGTAGATACATGCTAGCTAATGCACTGTAGCACAAACATGCACTAATGCACTGTGCCCCGTGCAAATAAATAGGAACTTTTTAGGAAAACACAGCTGACTGGCAGCTCTAATAATACAACTGACAAGTGGTAGATGCCGATGTAATCAGAATTTGATTCTAAAATGAGTGTGTGTGTGTGTGTGTGTGTGTGTGTGTGTGTGTGTGTGTGTGTGTGTGTGTGTGTGTGTGTGTGTGTGTGTGTGTGTGTGTGTGTGTGTGTGTGTGTGTGAGCATGAAGCAATCAGGACCTGTTTTAGCCATTGCCAGTTTGGAATTAAAGCATGCCTGATTGATAATTGCTCAGAAGAGAACAGTTGCTGTTTTGTTTGTTTGGAAGCTTATTCAAGATAAGAGTGACACTTGATAAATTATAACAGAAAACAGAGCCAAACAAACCCAGAGCCCGTCTGCCCGTCGGCTGTTTAAAGGCCCATTCAACCCTGTTCATGTGGCTTGTCTGCTCTATGATTCTGGGTGAGATTTCTGGTCGGTCACAACTTAACTGCTACCTGAATTCACACATATGACATATACTTAGTCTCTCTTGCTCCTCATTATTTCCTCTCACTCTCTCCCAGTTAGTCTGCCTTATCTCTGCCTGTAATTTCCTTCATCTTTCATTCTCTCTGTCTCTATCTCTCTGGTGACAATGTCCTGCAGTTACGAGGCAAGGTCAGAGAAGTGAAATCCATTTAAATACTGATGCAACTCTCTGGAGGCCCATACTCAGCCTCTGCAGCACGCTTCCCTGTACGCCTCTCCCAAATTGATGAATAGATAGATCTCCCTTTTTATTATTTGTCCTGCATTAATCATTTCATGTATTACACATCTGCTGGCATCACTGCCCCCCAAAAAAAGTGTTTTAAGAGGGGAAAACAACCTGCTCTTCATTGCTTGGTAGCTGTAGTAGCTGTGTGAGTGCATGGGAAGTCCTGTTGTGTGCTTGTTGATCCCAGGTGCATCTGCATTTGAAATGTTTCCACCCCTAGTTTATGGCGCACCTAGGGACCTGCCATTTCCATGTTTTAATCCCCTCTCGTGCTAAGTCGGGCGCTCCATAAAAACGCCACATGTTGCATGGCAGTGAAACGGCTACCTCATGTATACATCTAAACCGATCCAAGGTGTATGGGGAGGCCAAAACACATTTTTATAGGAGGGATTTGTTTGGCCAGTGCAGGAGTCATAGAGCTGGATCATCCAATTTCTGTTCTTGAAGGGTGTTGTTGCTGGTAGCTTTAGAGGTTTGCCATTAAACAAGGAATATTATTTCAGTGGAAACAACTAGCTTGGCTTTAGTTTGAGCATCCCACTCTGTATAAAGGCAACCCGTTTTAAATAGGCTTTTCTCTCAGAAAACACGAGATTCAACAAACCATTCAGATTTGTTATGTCACCTGCAGCTCATTAGAAAGTTCCGCCCCCTATCTGAGTATCAAGGTGTGCCATATTCCTATTGCCTCAATCAAAACAGTGTTCCAGAAACCCAAAACACTAGCGCCAATCCAAAACATTAGCAAAATATCTAATTTTTTAATGGATTTTTAATCAATTGCATACATTCCTTCTGTTCTAAACTAATGAGGATTAATTGTGAGAACTCCAAGTGGAAGTTTACATAAAATACACATCCTTCCTGTAATTCCCTCCTTGACACTGTTTATTCCTCTGCTTCACATTAAATATGATACAATCATCAGTGCAACATTTTTACGAGCTTGCCATTCTGTGCCAGCGTTGCATCTAATCCATTGCTTGCTGATCAACAGCACAAAGCAATCATGGCCTTTTCCATCGCCCAAACCCCCCCCCCCCCTGCATTGTAAAAATGAGCAGCCAACTATTAGTCAAACGTGGATTCCTAATTAAAGGGAACATTTATGTTTTCCTGCTTCTGATTGTGCTCCCCTCCACTCTGTGTCAGCTGCAAATAATTCTGATAATTTGGAGGTGCATCGTTCTGTTTTAATTACATGATGATGGACTCCAGTACTGCAGCTGAGTCACTATTACATAATTCTCTTTAACTACTCCCCAAAAACCTGCCACTGTGCTCCTATTTTGTCAATGAAAGTCATTTATATGTATTCTCCCTTTGCCAGGGTCTCTGTAAAAAGCTGTGCTTATAAAGCCCCCAAAATGGTAATTGCTGTTGGAACAAATACAATTAAAAGAGAGAAGGAGCTCCAGAAAGTTAAATCGGAAGCATTCTTTTGTATTTCTTTTTTTCCAGTATAAATAAAACTTCTCACAAGATGATATAAAAATGACTCAATTATCCGAAAGCCTTGCGGGCTTATACTGCTGCTCTGTTCAACTTGTTTTTATGCACACACACAATCGAGGTGATTTGGAAAATGATACCAGCTTGGTAACCAATGATTATCATTTAATGCATCTTGTGGGAGCAGTTTTATTTGTGATGTTTCATAGCTTCCTGTATTATATTTTCCCCACCTGTGCAAAGCCCTGCCATGCCAATTGTTACGTAAACGTGTGTGCTTCTGCATAAATGCAATGAAGAGGCAGTTAAGGCCTCTGTGACTGTAGCGTCTGTACATAATGTGAGCTTGGATCGGCACACAGAGGATCTATGATGTGCATGTTTATGCAACATAGCTAATAAAGTGTGTCGCTGGCTAGCCTTTTACTATCTGTGGGTTGACTTATTGGTGCAAATATAAGACAATATCCATGTTTTCTGGCAAGCTGATGTGGCATTTAGCTCTGATATGACTTTTTTTTTTTATTAAAGAGGCCCTATTTATGTACTGGTCTTTAAAGGCTAAGATCTTATTGTCCCCTCCATAGGGAGTTTCTCTCTGCCTGAAACTTCCGTAACATACTGACATCACTAGGTTACACTCGGACTTCCATTGGCTAGCGCTCCAGTTGAACAATCACAACTGCTTGCTAAAGACTGAATTCACACAGTCGGGTTATTATTATCAGATATCTGGTCTGCTAAGATGATATTTGTTTTTAAACAACATTGAAATCCTTAAAGTTCCTACACATTCTGGTATAATGTTGTAGTACTGTACAATAAATAGCTCAAATGTAGCATATGTGCGCCTCAGAAATGAGCTAGTTCGGGACAAGTGACTGATACTGTCACTATCCAAAACAAAAGCATTCTTCAAAAATGAAATGTAAACAAAGGATGAGGTATCTTCAGTCCTATCTCTTGACACCTAAGCTAATCTCACTTCCATAATCACCACAACACTCGTGCATCTGGGCCACTAAGAAAACAATCACGTTATCCGTCAATCTTTTAAGTCTATTTCCACACTGTGTCTTTTCCCCAACAGCAAGGCATCCTCCGACGCGTGCATTTATAAACAATGCCGGTGGCCCAAATAAGAAAGTGACAGAAAATAACTTAATCCTCAAAATAAAAGGGATAAGTCCAATATTTTAAGTGGCCTCAGACTGGAGGGTTTAAGCCATCAGGGCCCTGCAGAGGGATTGTTACCTTCACTCTCCTCGGCCCCGGAGCCACCTCGCTATAAATCTGCTATTTAAAACACACCCCTGTACTCCTCTCCTCCCCCCCGCCCCTCCATCTCTCATTACCCATGCCGTGTTTGAGGTTTAATACTTGTCTGTACTTGATATTCACTCTGTGCTATTTTTAAGCTCCTGTTATGTCATGCTGCACAACATTAAGGGACACAGCCTGGGAAAACCAGTCCAGGACATGCTTCTTGCTCCAATGGCTGGCACATAAATGCTAGTTAAATCTGATTTACAGGCTTTGACACTCTGTAGCAAGGTTTATGGAGAACGATGAGTCCTCTCGCGACGTGCTTTGATGACGTGGGAATTAACAACAGACATATCAAAACTGAGATAATGAGGGAACAGCTCCTGGCCCAGATTTCACACAATCATACAATTAAAAAATATAGTATTATGTGCCAAAGCATGCCTGTTGAAATGGTTAGTTTCTTCTGTGGGCCGTTATGCCACATGCTATCAATCGTTCAGGGGACAAGCTGTGAAATATCCTGCTAGATAAAAAAGCCCACACCTCCACCCCCTGCATTCCCCTCTTTTTCCTGCATTGTACTTTTGTAATTGGAGGTGCCATAATGAAATCAATTCAGTGGTGATAACAGATTTCACATCATGTTACCAGTTTCCTTTGGAAGAGGCCGCCACATGAAGACGGCTAAAAATATTCCTCTTTCATGCATCATCAATATCTTCATTATATGAAAGATGTGCGTCAGGTTGTGTTTGCTGTTCCCGTTTAATGCCACTTGACAGGGTAGCATCTTGCCTGTGTCTGTGGCACGCTGCTTTTTTGTCTACTCTGTAATTCCACTTTTGCAAACAGGCGGAAAGCAGTTTCATACCACACAGTGAAGCAAGTGGTAACAAAACCTTGGAATAAAATAGTAAAAATCTCAAAAGAGAAGCAGAACCGCAGTTTCTTGTACATTATGGTCTTTTGGTTTGCATTACAGTTCAAAATCAGGTATAATCTCACATTTGACACTGGAATAGAACATTTTCAGTTTCAGAAGTGAGGTAAGGAAGGCAAACGCAGTCAAAAAAAAAAACGGATTCACGAATAAACCATCGGCGAGTTTTTATAAAACCGAGGTATGAATGCTAATGAAGCTAAGTGAGCAGAACCACACCAGGGGGACACTGACAAGGAGCTGACAAAGAACACTGGGAAAGACAGGCTTATTAATACACCGAAACTAATCACATGAACAAGACACAGCTGGAGAGGCACAATGACAGGGGCCGAGAGGTGACAGGTGGATAGAATCAGGGCGGGGCAAGCAATCACAAAAGGGTGGGGAAACACAGAGACAGGAAGTGATACCAAGACAAGATGCAAGGACAGTGTTCTTGGGTTTTATGTTACTGTATTAAAAGTATCATGTATGGCTCCTTGGATTCACTTCGTCTAAATATCCAGAGTAGTTACGTAAGGAGTTATCTTCATTGCCAGTGCTGTTCATTAGTATGGAGGCAGAGGCATCCCATAATAAAGAGCAGTCTGTTCCAGTTAGTTCCTGAACCACATACTGTTCTCATGTAACATTAATAGCATGGTAAAAACAGTAAACAATGCCTTCAGATGATTTCATTTACATGTAATGGAACCGTATTAAGTGTACACCCCCCGCTGCATACATTCTCTTGTACAGCATCTGCCTGACCTCACACTAGCGTTATAGAGTATGTATGTGCATTGTACAGATGCTGTATGTAAAATGTCAGCCATTGAACTGACCGGTATCTGACTTTTATGCCAGATGTTGATCCTCTCTGCTCGAGTTTATTTCAGCTGAGCGATGAATATTTATCACCCCAAACTGTTGACTGAGCGTTTTCTGAATGAGTTCTCCCACGAGTACCGCACACTACACCGCGTGCATCCTCTCAGTAACTTGATAAACCCTTCTCTGTGTGTACCCACCTCACAGGAACAGGAAAGATGATCCCTTTTGTTTTAAACGCAGCTGTTCATATCTCAGCAGCAACGCAAGGAGAGAAAACACAATGCTGCATTTTGATGCAAGTCTAGCCTAATTATTTGGTAAGGGGAGAGAAGGGGGGGGGGGGGGCAATACAATTGATTCCTTTTTTCTTGTTTTTTCGTCTTAAGGCAGTGTACCAATTTCCCTAGACACACACTACAAAGTGAATTCCAACTGTGCTCTGGGACACAGTGGAGAGGCACAGGGATGTCCACAGGCTACGGCCTGAAGTCACACTCTGTGAGGCTAACCGTAGTGCTACTGTACACACCTACGTTAGCCTGCGTCTAATTACTGCCAGCAGCCGATTGGGTCATCCGTGTCTGCTTGTGTTGACATGTTCAAACTATGGTCAATTGATTTCTGTGCACGTCGTTACAATAAACACTAATTTACCACACACACACACACACACACACACACACACAGCTTTGTATGACTTTTTAAGGCTGGGCTGTTGGAAGCCCGTTGTAGCTTATTTTTGATTTCTCCTCTCCTCTGCTTTCTGTTCCACTCATCTCCACTGTTCCATCTGTGCCCTGTATATGAAAGGGAATAGCTGAGCATGCCTGACAAAGGGCGGCACAGAGGAGGCAGAGGTGCTGAGGGAAGCTGTGCATTGCTGGAAGGGATTCCTATCTGTTTGTGTGTGCATGTGTGGATGTGTGTCAATTTGAATACTACATTTCCCTACCTATTATTCATTGCATGCATCTGATGATGGTAAAGAAAGCGCATTTGAACACTGCTCTGTGTAATGCATAGTCAAGGAAGTGTTTGCTCTGAATTCAAACGTAGATACATAAACATAACATCAAGTGTTGTATCCCACCTTTATTTAAATAACATGTCCCCTGTTTCGAATATAATCTTTACTGACGCTGCCACACAGGTTCCATAGATGCTGTGTAGCAGAGCTATTTGAATACAACTTATGATGAGAGTAAGGAGTCAGATGCTCCCCTGTCTTAAAACAGATCAGCGCTGCCTGGACCTGCGTCTCGCCCCTCACGCCTGTCCGAGCGAGCCCGCCTGGCCCTGCGCATGCTGCCGTCCGAGCTGGGCCTGCCGTTGCCGGGGCAACAACAGCCGCGTAGTAGCTGGCGTGGCTCCGTTCGGCAGCTCGGCCTCATTATGCTGCTGCTGGCTTTGATGTGGTTTGTGAGGCTCTACCTGCATTACTGCAGCCAATGGCTCTACCTCCAGGCCATAGCAGTTCCTGTCAACAAGTGAGTTTGCTTCCTTTGATATCACCCCACACACACACACACACACACACACACACACACACACACACACACACACACACACACACACACACACACACACACACACACACACACACACACACACACACACACACACACACACACACACACACACACACACACACACACACACACACACACATCGTGAAAGCTCGTAGCACACGCATGCAAAACATGCTCGTAAATGAGATGTGGAGGGGTTATAGAGCAAATGAGAGAAAGAAGATGTGCATTGTGTCTGAATGTGTGTGTGGCAAACGAGCGCACACGCGCACACACACACACCACACACACACACACACACACACACACACACACACACACACACACACACACACACACACACACACACACACACACACACACACACACACACACACACACACACACACACACACACACACACACACACACACACACACACACACACACACACACACACACGCCCCAAATCATCTGTTTGGAATCCCCCCATTAACATTTTAACAAGACTCTCTCAATATTAACAAACCATTGCTGGGGGAGTTTGCTGATTTCACCACACAGCTTCAAGTCCCAAAAGGCTACATTATTTGGAAGGAATTTATTTTTATTATTTGTTACACAGCATTGATAATGAACAGCAATAAGACACCACGGAACTGTTAAATCACATCTCAATAGCATGTGGTGCTGATTTAATTCATCACTATAAAACGAGCTGGCTGCAAACATGCATACAGGCAGGCTTTTATTGCAATAACATGGCGGTGCAAACATCACGCATTAAATCATGGAAAGTGATGGCTGACAGAAGAAAAATGCGGCAGAATAAAAAAAAGAGAATGGACTGAGGGGGTTTATGGGAGGTGAAAAAACAAAATTGCGAAAACAGAGGGGGTCAACATCGGATGACAACTTCCACATGTCCAAATCTGCTGCTTTCCCTCCGAGCATTTCTCTCTCCATGCCATGGCCAGAGCTGGTGGTGCCCGACGAGAGAGGCCAAGTGACAGTCTCAGAGGCGGGTGTGATGACAGGCCTCCCTCCCTCTCTGTTTCTCCTCCTCTCTGCCTCCTGCTTTCCCATAATCCATCCCTGGACATCAGTGGACAGCAAAGTGTGTCCCGGGGCTACAGAGTCTCTGGCCCCAATGTTCCTTCAGTCACCTAGAGAACTCCTTTCTCTCCTTTCTTTTGCACTTTCGTATACTAACACAATAATGCAACAGTCTAAAATGACTACAGTACAAATCCTGCGCTCAAAATCTGACATAAGAGTGCAGAAATGCCCCGTCAGTGCTATATTTGTATTATATTCATAGACTGTTTATGCATCAATCAGTATATTTGTTGCTTTATTTAGTGCAAATATCATTTTGTTAGGTTGGGTATTTGACAACATGTGTTAAATATAATATAATATGAGCTCGTTTTATTTTTATCTTCTATACAAACCCTAATTGTAGCTTCACATTTAAAAAAAATATTTTACTATTTATTTATAATAAAATGACATCCTACCACTCATCGAGATCCACATGTCCTGGGAATAGCAGGTTACATGCTCAATCCATTACATAGCAAAGTACCACCTGCCGTTTTGAAATTTCACACATCACATTTAAGAGATACACAATCTGATTTAATACGGAATGATGGCCGTCAGTATTTGATATGGAGTGATGCTGCCAATGTCAAAATGCTGTTACAATTTATTGAACTGGAAACTTTCATTGTATTAAATCACGATTGTCTGTAAATGAAAGATTCCCCTGTCATTGTTGAAATTACATTTAGCAATACAATTAAACTGGAAAAATAGAAACCTGCAGAGTAAAAAGAAAGCGTTTCCGTCTGTACCGGTCATTCAGCGAGGGTTTAACGGGATCGTATAGGGTTGAATCCGTGTGTTAGTAGATCTGCTTCACATGAAACACCAATGGACCTCCACTGTCAGATTAATGGACAGAATCTGAGAGACGCTTGACTCTTGGAGCAAATCAGATGGAAATTAATGAGCAAAAACTGGACTTCTTCTCCCCACCACTGACTCTACCTCCTCCTGACTGATGGGAAGATTAAGGAACTCATGAGGCTTGCGGTAAATGGGGAGTCTAGATAAAAAAAGCTCTCAGGTGTTCATATTGTTGTAGTGTCTGTTTTTTATACATGTTTCAGTTTAATTTGATATAAATACACAGAGTATCTTATAAACTCATCACATCTGACCAGTAAGGGCCTCATGTAGTAGGAAAGAGCCGATTACAACCTTAATTGTCGTCAAACTAATTAAATATGATTGAATCAACCACCAACTATAGTTTGTGAATTGCTACCAGTTGCCTCTGGGCTACAAAGCATCACAAATCTACTACATGCATATTGACACATGCACACACGCCTCCGTTTCCTCTCCCGCCAGATTCCAGTTCCACGCACACACGGTGGACCTCGTGTACCAGAGTGCTTTGCTGCACACCCGGGAGGAGCTGGCGATGGTGGTGGTGGGTCCCCTGACCTTGAACGCAGTAATGTTCCTGCTGGTTCTGATCAGATGTGGCTGTCAACAGATATTTGGCTCACTCCCTTCCTTCACGTCAAAGTTTATCATGGCTCAGGGAGTGTGGACAGTCCTCGACCCCCTGGCGGTCTTTGCGGTGGACGCCGTCCTCGGGGTAAGTCACTTAAAAATAACTTGGACACTTGTGCACTTTAAATAGGAGTTCACTTTATCTTGGCAAAGTGACTTTAGATTACAAAAAAAGAGGGGGAGGGCGTCGGGTGAGAATGAAAATGTGCAAGGTTGGGTGGGTGTCTTTTTTTAGCAGGGGATTTGATTTTGACGGTTAGAGAGACGGAGAGTTTGATTGATTTGGACTGTTGACATGAGGCAAATCAAATCCAATGGCAATGGAATGGTGTCTTATAATTACTCTCTTTTGGCAGAAAATAAAACCAAAGGTTGTTTTATGTATCATTTTAAATAGTCAGCAATGTCAGATGTAGAGTGAGAGGAGCCCCAGCTGACCAGTGTTCAGTCCTTGAGCCATCATGTGATCTTTTTGATCACTAGTCCCAGGCAAGACCTTTACCATATTGCAAATGTCCAGCTGTATAACAGTTATATATTTATGTCTGTCTTATTCCTCATCTTCTTTCAATCCGTCTGCTCAGCGTCTCGCCTACAGCCCAGACACACCGGTGGGTGACGCAGCCAAGCTTTACTGGCACTTCTTCAGAGTTGACCAATCAGGTGCAGCGGGAGTGATCATCACTCTTTTCCTCTATGCAGTCATCTTCCTGCTCTCCGGCACCATCCTCTTCATCAATATGCTCAGGTCAGACATGCAGGAAGGCGATCTGGTTTAACCTGTCTCTGACATTCTAGTGACTGAAAATCTGGGCTGTATTTGGATATTGGTGAATAGACACAGCCCATATGGAAAGTCTGCCAATGACGAGGTAGACCCTTTCTGTGGCCTTCTATTCTCAAACATCCGTTCAGAAATAACTCCCAACCATCCACCCCCGCAGCCTCGTGCCATATCCACCTCGTCCACCACTTATTTCCTCTTTCTACAGAAAAGCACAAAAAAAAAACTGAAAATGAAAACAAATGTTGATGTAATCCATTTTGATTTTAAAGTCGCACAGAATTACTCATGCAGTTATGCATCAACCTCACACATCCACACACACACACACACACACACACACACACACACTACAAATACAGTTACGAAACACCATACTCTGCAATTGGTAGGAAAATGTAATAGCGTTTCTCAATCCAAAAGTTTGATGTGTTTTGATATAGCGTGAACGTATAGCCCCATTACATTATCCAATTAGGCGGAATGTGTTCATGGTTGGTATCACTGCAGGTTTCATACATATTGAAATGGACATCTACATGGTGGTGAACACACACTGTGTTCTCCACTCGTGTCCTGCAGATTGAGTCACCCCATGCTGAAGCATTTACTTTACTAGGTTTGTGTAATACTTTAGCACCTCAGACTCTTTTCTACCCAGCCTTCACATCTTCTGTAGAGCTGCTGTGACTGGAGGTCTTAGTCAGTGTTGAGTCAAATATTATCTCCTTTCTCCGTTTCAGAAAATGACAGGAGATTGGCACTGCATTGCAATGGGAGGGCGGACTGAAACATGCACTGCAGAACTACTAATTCCAAATTCCCGGCTTAAGAGATGACTATTGCACTTTTTAAATAATAGAAGGACATCATTATTTTCAGCATGGAAGTAAAAAAGTAGAGGGGCGGGGGATAAATGCCTGAATAATGTAACTCAGTATTCATCCAAGGTGTGTTCTCCCACCCCCATATAGGACCAAATTCCATTAACGGCTCAAAATGTAAGAAAGCCCTTATTGAATTAATCAGTTTGAGATTGGCGGCCGAGGAGAGGGTACCATCTAATTTCAGTAAGCGGGACGCTTATCGGGCTCCGGCTAAATGGACAATATTAAAACAGCAGCCGGGAATAATGACTTCTGCCACTCAACCGCCACGCGGGTTTGAATTGAATGTAGGCCACGAGGCTGAAGCAAGGCTGATAATTTTATGGGTTACAGTTTCCTATTGGCTGCAAGGAAGGGGGCTCTGACACAGAGCGTGACCTATTTCTAAAAAAAACGCCTCGGGCTACATGTATAGATAGAACGGACTGTTATCCTTTTTTAATTACATTTTAGGCAGCCTTTATTCACTGGCTGCAAATATACACATCAGTGATGTGTTTTACATCTTTATACTGTTTGAAACTTCATAGATACAAAGAAGTGATGTACCAGTGGTTGTGGCACAGTTACATTCAAATGATTGCGAGGTTCAAAAACTAAAAAGATACTTCATCTGCATTCCTTTACACAAGTCCTGTGCTTCTCAAGTGTGCATGTACTGTTTATATCTGTACATTACAGTATGTATCTCTGAAAAACCATAGCATTACAAAAGAACTCATGGATCAATTCCTTTAATTTTTTGCCAAAAGAATAGAAATATCATAGTCAAAGATAAAAGACACTGCATAAATATTCAAGTTTTAATGCTTTTCCCATACAAAAATACAGTTTCATTTCTATCCACCCTGCTAATGTCGTTATGAATATTCTTTTCCAATGTATTCCATTAGTTAACGTGTCCTTAAGGTGACCCCTACACTAAAAAAGAGCCTTACCATGAAGGTTGATCCCCCTTTAAAGTCACATATACAGAAATTCAGTGCACTCCAAACACAAAGGAAATCAGCCAGTTTTGAAGCCCAAAGATGCAAAGATGCCAAATTCCTCCAAGAAAGACAGCGCATAAATGAATGAGAAGCGCAATTCAAGTGTAGGATGAAAATGAATGCATGCTATTCCTGTGTCTGAGGTCAAAAATTCTACAAACATCTTTCTCCCAAGAGCGATGGGGAATGATGCTGAGTTCAAAGCACCGCACCAGCTCCTCGTATAAATCCCTGTCTCCTTGATGTTGGTTTTATTTGAGAGTTGATTACCCTCTGACAGGATAGAATCTCTATGGAAGGGCACAAGGTCTGCTGGTTTTGATGGTCAGCCAAGGCATTTGTTTACAGACATGGTGATTCTTTTTAGGGGTTGGCAGCGTGCACCCTTGTGTGGTGTGCGCTCATCGGGAGGTATGAATCAATACGCCTTCTGCTGCGCCGAACGTTTTCTTGTGACTCAGGCCGGTCTCTCTCCAGACACATCTGCAACCAGCACGTCCATTGCATCTGCCATCTTTGAAGCTCGGCATTAACACTGAAGACTATCCCAGGATCTGCCTCCCACACAGTAACAGATGTACCACCGCGCAGACACACAGCCAGTACTGCAGCTTGTATTTACAAAGTGCTTCCTACTCACATGCCAATTTGTTTGATTCCTTTTGCTCTCTCATTGTGTTTGTATCGATGTATTAGACTTTTGTAGTGTCTAATCAATAGAAGTTCTTCCAGCTTGTTGGGATCAGTGGGATTTGACCTGCTCCATATAAGCCAGCCAATATGAAAAAAAAGACATGATGCTAGGAGATAGCCACAGAGCTAGTTAGCCATGATTATAATCATTTAAACAACACAAACATGCTTGTGTTTCCTGGCTTTGGCATTTGACCCCATGTGACCTTTACAGGGCTGTGATTCAGAATGGCGTCATTGCTTCGACTCCCCCCCTCATCACTTCTTCTCTCTCCTTCCAGATTCCACAACGATGGCCGCATGCTGGACGTCTTTCAGCGCCTCACAGCAAAGGAGGGAACTTACTTCCTTCCTCAAGACCTAGAGCTGTCCAATCAGGAACTGAGCTACATTGTGAAGAAGGCGGAGCAATGGAGAGGCTTCAACGGGGAGAGGCGCAAGGTAAGCAGCCTACTCCTCAAACGCCTGGTGATTGATTGGGCTATTGGAGGTTTTCTTAAGAAGGGAAGGAGTCAAAAGGTCACTATCATTATCTGTTGGATTGGTCTGTGTAGAAAGGAATCACAACTACAATACCACATCCAATCTGGTCACTTTAACCAAGATATTACGTCCGAGGAGATGTATAGAACAGGCTCATTTTGTATCATTACATTTTCTTTAGTTACATTTCAGAAAGCTGAGAATTCATCTCAGAGGTCTTTAGCTTCATTCTAATTAGTACAAGATAATTACCAAAACAGAAACTCGGCTAGCGGGCTGCCTGATTAGTCTGTGGAAACCAATTTCCGAAGATATTTCATTAAAGTAAGACTGCTCAATCAACACACATACTGGGAGACATATGATACACTGGGCATTCTCTAGACAACTGCGAGGGACATGCAGGATTCCCGTTTCTATAAATGCATATCCCCATGAAATTACTACTTCTCACGAGAGGCCGTCGGGTGTTTGACAGCCCGGTGTAGGTCGATGGTGGTGACACAGGGAAGGGCAGTGTATTAGCACCGGGCCTACACCTGATGTAAAATCTTTGCATAGTGATTGAAAATGTGACTTGTTGAGATAAGGGAAATGGAACCCAGCGATCAAACTGCAGCCCCACCTTTTAATTTATCCCGCAGAATTTGTTAGTGGAACACATCGCTCGGTGTTCTCCATGTTCATTAACTCCGCTGCTCTTTGCTCGCACGAGTTCATACTGCTGTGAAGGGCTGAAATGGAACCAGAAACATCAGTCAAACATTTGTGAATGATTGACTGCAGTTTCAACAGTTGGTGTCTACAAAAATAGCTAAAATAGCAACCAACACTTCGACACAAGTGACCTCACTTCCTGTTCTCCTGATTCAGATTCATTGAGAGAATTGGGATAAAAAAGACAAAATATGATGAATATTGTTGACATTTATCTTACTGGAAACGGCCTTAAAACAATCATATACACTCAATATCGTCCTGCAAAAATGAAGTGCTGTTTGAAGCCTTAATGAAGTGCAGTCCTGCCTCAGAGAGGACTACACCACTGCTAATGGGATGGTGATGGATCTGTTTATTGGGAGAAAATTGAACCTCCCAATGTTTGGAGACTTTGAAAGAAATTACACCCCCAAAGTTTGTGATTAAGAAAATGCTTCATTTAGCCGCTGATGGCCTCTTGCTGTGGTAGCTCGGCTAAATCATCCCTGCATTGCTGCATATCTCCCTCCACAGCAACAATTACAGCATACTTCATATTATCCTTAATTTGCCGTTATTAAACTGATAAAATGCTAACACATTCTCCAGCATGATGAAAATTTAGGGTTATTGCATTTTATGATTTTTACATTATTCAAGCCGACCATTTTTCATCAAAATAAGATAGGCCGTGCCATTATTTCATAATTATTGGAACAATTTCTCCTGTGAAAAGGGTCACTTTCCTAACTCAGCAAAGACATATCCCTATTAGACTAATTTGCCTTCATGCAAATTTTTGTCATTTTTCCCTCATTAACTATTTATCATAGACAGGAAAAAAAATATATTCATGAAGGCGAGCAAAGGAGCAGCCCGACAGAGCTGAAGCTAATATTTTGCAACTCTAATGATTTTTTGCATCCTTAATTAGATAGAATAAGGTTGATATGATTAGGTCAGGATGTAGTGTTTTTCATTAAAAATACATTTCAGAAACTGTATTCCAAATATGCCCTTGCAATTAAATAATGAATCCGACGCATTCCTTATTACGGACCCAATTAATATCAGAGGCAAGGGCGTAATTTTAATAACAGTGGGCCACGAGGCCTTCATTAGCTGAGTGAGAGAAAGGAGGAATGAAGAGAAGGAAAACAAGGTGCTCACAGGAACAGCAGCCGTCTGATATTGAGCCAATTCTAGAAAGTTATTGAACAGCATGCTCTTAAAAGGATGTGACATTTTCAACAAATCAGATATGTTGCAGAAAGAAAATGTTTTAGACTAATTTGATCCTGGTTGTTTGTCAGGTGCAATACAAAGCAACTAAAGTATCACAACTGAATGTCTTTTAAGGTTAATAGTACTTAATAAAGGGTGAAGTATGCAGCGATGGGACAAGCAGTATGTAATTTAAGGTAAGAAAACAGGCTATACATTTTGGCTTTCATGGTGAAATTGTTTCCCAATGTCATTTATTCTCAAAACTGTACACTTGGCAAGATAACAAGCATATAGCTGAGGCACATAAAACAAAATCAAAGTTTGAAAACTGTTTTCCGGATGCTGTAACTCTAAAGTCAGCACATTCTTTGAAACAAAAAAAAGAGGATCCACGTTCAATAACCAACCTGCAAATGGCCTATGTTTATCAAACTTGTAATTTTCACAAGGCGGTCGTTAAACATAATTTAATTTTTACTTTCTCGCCAATTTACTTTATATTATAGATTCCTGCATGCCATAGGACCATTTGAGCTCCTCGAGGCTTAAATATGACTCTGAGGTTGAGATGTCAGCAGTGCAGCTTTAGCAAAGAGTGTGGATGAGTCACAGATCCACGTACTCTTTAATTTGATTTGTAGGAAGGAAGGAAACAGAATGAACTTCCATCAAAGATCATTAGTCTCAAGTGTTGTGGATTACAGCTGAGGGGGGATTAGCTCAACTACCAATTATGGCATTTGTCATGATTGAAATTCCTAAAGACTTACCTCCCTGCTATTTACATAGCGTAGCATCTTTTAAATACCAAGTTTGTTTCAATTAAAGAAATGTTTGAGGTATATTTTTATAATTAATGAATGTTCTTATATCCTACTTTGGTGTTTTTGTAATTTGGCAGCTGTCCTTTAACACAATCAATGTGTCTGTGTGTTAAGGTGGTTAGCATGGAGGCTAACAAAAGCTTTGAATACAATCAAAAAAACAGTTGATTTAACTGCTGTTCACACCGCAAATTAGTCAACCAGAAGGAAATGTGTCCAAAATGAAACAATTAAAAGTCTTCACTTCCATACCGTGTTAAGTACTATCCTGCTCTAAGCTAGTGTGTGTGCTAGCTAGCTCCACATCATCCTAGTTCAGTAATGAGTCCCATTAATTATGTAAAGGCAGTGATGCAGATGGACCTAATTAATTGTCTCCCGTCACCCCGTTGATTACTGTACCTGGAAGGGAGGTGTTAATTTCTGTAATACTTAAGCAGGTACGCAAACTGTTTTGTCAGAGCCACCACTATGACAATGACGGAGTGTAGCGCCGGCTGCAAAGCTCCTTTCCTGTTAATTCACTAAAAGTTTCCCAGTGGTGGAGCTAGTGACATTGTGATAATTGAAGGAGAGAGGGAGAGATTAAAAGAAGTGGGGAAGGAGGGAAAAAGGGGGTTTGAGTGGTGGCCCTGGAGATGTTTTCCCAGCCTGATTGCATCAACATTTGCGTACCTTTGCGCCGTTTGTCTCCGTATGTCTAGGTAATGGGTTACCAGCGGCGAGTTTGGGAACACCCAAGGTGCTTTGTAACAGCAGCGTGGTTGGTGGGGAGTAAACCTGTTGAGAGTCAAGCAGCACAGATTGGAGTGCTAATGATAACCTGAGTCTGGGAGGCTAGCTGTTAATCATGTAAGATGTGTTTTCCATCTTAATGTAAAGCAGTGACATGATGGAACCACCTGATCAAAGCCAAACCGGCGCCATCTTGACACCAAAAAATAACACTTGGAGCTTCAATCTTATTGAAAAGTTAAATCTGGAATATTCTGTAAAGCCTCTCGTTTTTAGACAAAATAAGCCTATCCCTAACCCTAGACTACTATTTACTCTAATGATTACCTCTGCCAAGGAGGTTGTTTCCACATGACAACTCTAAGCCCATGAACACACCTTAGACAGAAGAATCATATTCAAACTCAGGAAACAAAATGATCCTAGGGGCATTTGAATGCAGCCTTGGATTTGGCAGGTCTTTGCCCTCTTAAGTGCCATTTAAGTTTACAATAATTCCATGTATCAGAACAAATGAGTCAGCATGGCATCTTTACTCACTTTTCATCAAATCCGACATGTGGCAGAAAGGAACTGTACAAATATTTTAGGAATATGTTAAGGTGACATACAGGGCAGCTATGGTATCACAAGTGAAAGACTCTTGAGGTCAATAAAGCATGGCATCTTTACTCTCTGCACTAAAGATAAGAAACGTAGCACTTCACGTTGGTGCAAATACTACAGTAAAGTGAGGATGAGGCCATCCGAGACACAAATCTAAACTCAGGTGAAGGAAGAAGAAGATTTAGAGAGGAAGGCGGACAGAGGGAGCAGTCTGCCGTGACATGATACACAGGAACCGCTGTCACACAACAATAGGACCCTCAGCTCCTGAACAGGAACCCAAAACAGCAACACAGGAACACCAGGAGAGGAGCTAAGTGCTTCAGTAGCACAGGAGGGGTCGTCTAGAGTCAGAGGGCAACTATTGGTCTATGGTTAGTGTGTGTATCCGTGGGATCACCGGAGTTCTCCCAACCCCCCCCCATAACCTCCACCAAACAGCAATGAATAGAGTGTATTCGTGCACATCTACGCATGTTAGTATACTGTCATTTGTAAGTGCGTATACTTGCAAACCTTTCCACGCCCGCATGTGCATGTCACATTAAAGTGGCTTCTTCAATTACAGGGGATGGCTTCTTTTTCTTTTTTTTTAGTGGACAGCGCTGTGGGCCCCGATGGCCCGAGGCGATAGCGAGCAGGCAGGCAAGGACACGAGCGACGTAGCAGCAAGCACAGCATCCACAGTCGGAGCATTAGGGAGCTCAATATGAGATATGACTGCAGAGCTACATGCCTGTGTTCCTGAAAAGGTCACAGACTTTGCTGGGCAGTAATGTGTGAAAGCGGTTCACAGTGGTTAAAAAAAGGAGGGTGAAAAAGCAGATAAAGATCAGACACATCTCATCTCCTTCCCAATTCACACATGTGGGGTTTGAAAGAAGGTATTTGCTTAAATAAGTACTTTCTGCACAACTGTTCTTTTAGGGGAATCACCATTTACCCGGCTCTACGTTAAATGAGCTTTGGGGGGCGAGCTGTTCACCATTTGTCTGTTCCTTTGTTTAAGTCAGCATTTTTCTTTTTGATACACGTGCCTCTTCTTTGACCTCTGTTTATCACCTGCTGTTTGGAGCAAGAGGCATACACGAGCCCATGCATGCTTTCCCAAAGACCTGGCCATGTGAGGAGGTGGACACAGGTATAGTTATTAGCATATCTTGTATCAAATATCAAGGGGATTAATGGGGATTGACTTGATTTTGAAACCAGCCTCAAGTGGCCGTTTGAGGAACTGCAGTTTGGTACTTCTGGATCAGATAAGTGTTTTGTCCTGGTTGCTGCTGCATGGTTACTAATGATGTTCAGTGGTTTAACAAACAGGTTGGCTGCCTCAGTGGACATGGGGATCACTTTATCATCACATCATAAGATTGATTAAGTGCGAGTATCAACTTGAGATGTGAGTTTTATATTATGGAAGATGTGGTTATTCGGTGTGAACAGAGGCGGATCCCACCAATTTCACAAGGTCATGCACTCACTTTTCTCCCAAACACAGCACTGTAATGTCTCGTCCCATTTCGAAACAGCTTTAGCAGCACATCGAGGGAAAAAGCAGAAAGCGTTCCAGTACGAACTCGTCGGTGTGAACAGTTTAATTACAGGGAGTGTCAGCCCCATTGCTTAATGTGTCCCTCACAATTAATCCAGGGAGAGGATGTCATTATCTACCAAAGCCTGGTTCTGGGCAGGCTTTTCTTTCAGAGGCAAAGGAGGGAGGGAGTAAAAAAAAAGGAAAAAGCAAAGCAAAACAAGGAAGTGCCTTCAGTTAGCCGCCTACAGCATGTTCGACCCGGTGTCACAGAACAGGATCCAGCTAAGATTCTTGGAGGCTATTTCAAAACATTGTGATCTTCGAATGTTTCGGACACCTGCCTCATGTGACTGTCAGTGAGGAAGAGATTTCTCCTTCACTCTCTTCATAATATGAGGCTTCGCCTGTCAGCTGTCAAAACATGTCCAGCTGGAGAAAGTTAAATTGACGGCAGGTTTTCACCACTTCGAGATGCTTTTTGGTTCCTCCTTCCTTGTCCTCATCCTCAACCTCCCCTCCTTCCTCCATCCTACAGACCCCTGGCCTGTTCCCTAGCCATTCCATAATGCGAAACATCAGGCAACACATTCGACTTTTGAAGAGTGAGAAAAGATTTTAGCAGGAGGCCCCGACACACGGAATCAGAATTAAGCTCCAGGTTTTTAAGAACAAGCCTCCTGCGTCTGGATATACTGTCATTGTGGTTTATCCAACGTAGAAGAGCTGTTACATGACTTGTATGCAGAAAAACTTTGCGTACACTATGGGGCAACGATGAATATAATGCTCACTTAAAGTATATATATAAAGCCTTTAGGACGCTGTGTCCAAGTGGCTTTAAGGACTTGTATTGCCATTGTTACTCTGTATTCTAACATGTTGCAAGTGCCCCAACATCCTATTTCCTCCGAGTTAAATAAAGTGTTCTGAATCCGACTCCGCAGAGGTTTTACAGCCTAACTTGACAGATCTGATTCTTTGTGACTGTCCGTCGTTAGTCACTTCTTCCCCCTTTCTCCCTTCCTCTCCTTTAAAGAGTTTGACCTTGGCCGCTTCCTGTGGCCCGGAGGGGATGAGGAAGGTCTGGTGATCGTGACTGGTGTCGCGTCTTAACAGCCCCACATGACATCCCGAGGAGAGTTAGACATTTGGAGGGGCTTCTTTTTTTATTTTTTATAAGGGGTTCACTCATAACCTTAAAGAGACAGTATGTGTGTGTGTGTGCGCATGAGTGTGTGCGTCTAATTCCCTAACTCTCATTTCGGGTTATTGGCTCGGATACTTATCACCTCCTGCCTGGGAGGCCTGATTAGGTTGAAGCTTCTCCGAAGTTAAATTTGGGATATCAAAGGCAATTCTCAACTTTGACATCTGTCTGCAGCATCTTAATACGGAGCCTGAGTTTCTGGAATTTTGAGCAAACGTCTTAAAATATGTGTTTCATACACTTTAAGTAGGAACATGTGTTTACAAGGATCACCAGAGGGGAGCAAGTCCTCACTGAATTAGTCTGGCGTGAATACTAGTTGTACTGTTGGTGTGATTGTTTGCATGATTTAACTTTTTCCAAATACAAGTTACATGAGAGGCATGAATGCACATGTTTTATGTATACAGTATATATCCTGTTCTATTCCTTATATCTTAAATTAAACAGAGGTTGTGAGTTTGCATGTTTTACTTTGGCTTATGTGTGCATGATGAAGGTTACATATCTGCAGGTGGAGTGATTCATTTATTATCTTGAATGTTTTAATCGTCCTTCTTTATTATCCCTGAGCACACATATTTTCCTTTGTTAAATAAAGTTGCAGGTGAACTTCAATGCGCTCCAGAACAAACCTAGAAAAGTGATCTCCTGAGGGCCCGGAGTGAGTCAGACATGGTGTGGAAGTGAACGATGGGCTACTGTCGGAGTTGTTTACTGTAGGCTGGGAGTAGGCTTTATTTTCTGCAAAGGAGATTAGTAACAGTGAATTATGCATATCTCATTTTCTGGATTATCTCAGGCACTCAGAGATATTATCTCACTTCATAATCTCTTTTAAAGTTTTTTTTCTGAATGTAAATATAGTCATTGTTGCTTGTTTATCTTTTTTCTCAAAGTCCAATTTGGTCTGTGCTACTTTTGGATGGACTGCGTTATTGCACTCAAAGTTGGAATATTTATAGCCTACGATCTCTGCTTTATAGCCTCTGTAATGAGGAGGGTGTATGAGAGCTACTGTAGCGTACAAGCCTTTTTGTCACTCCGTGTGTGTACCCGTGTGTGCGTTATGTGTGTCCCTGCATGCAAATATGAATGGGTGGCCTGTCTTGTCTAGTGGTGCGTTTAACCAGACACAGACCTTTGATTCAGCCAAATCAGGCCCAACGCAGACAGTGTGCATCCATGCCATTTTCAAGCTGCTCCAATTATATACGCAGAGCGTCCACATATTGGCCAAATTTACAATAATAGCATATCTATTTCCATTCTAATGGCTGACATTGCTTGGCTTATCCATGCATGTATGTCGGTGGTCTTTTATGCTCTGTGGTTTGGTCTGTTCCCAGCCATGTGCAATGATGTCTTGACCTTGTATGTGGAGCCAGTGTGTGTGTGTATGTGTGTGTGTGTGTGTGTGTGTGTGTGTGTGTGTGTGTGTGTGTGTGTGTGTGTGTGTGTGTGTGTGTGTGTGTGTGTGTGTGTGTGTGTGTGTGTGTGTGTGTGTGTGTGTGTATGTGTGTGTGTGCGTGCATTAATATCTCTGTGAATGAGCATGTGCATTTGTGCAGTGTGACCCCTGATGTACAAAGCTTGTCCATCTGTACTGCAGTATATGTGACTGTTATTTCAAGTGTATGTGTGTGTGTGTGTGTGTGTGTGTGTGTGTGTGTGTGTGTGTGTGTGTGTGTGTGTGTGTGTGTGTGTGTGTGTGTGTGTGTGTGTGTGTGTGTGTCTGTGTGTCTGTGTATGTGTGTGCCTACGTACAGTGAACCCAGTGCTCAGCAAAGAGGCCTTGAGCCCGGGCCAGCTCTGACAGACAGACAGGGTGGTGGTGGTGGGGGGGTGGAGAGGAGGGATTGACCCTCTATAGCTTAGAGAGCCTCTGCACAGTGTACACTCCCCCCCCACCCCTCTCCATCTCCCCTCCTCCCTCTCCCTGCTGCCTAGCCCCAAGCGCCCGCAGGCACTGGAGATGCACGCATGCGTTGCCTCGCACTGTGTGAGGCTTTGTCTGTTTGTGTGTGTGTGTGTGTGTGTGTGTGTGTGTGTGTGTGTGTGTGTGTGTGTGTGTGTGTGTGTGTGTGTGTGTGTGTGTGTGTGTGTGTGTGTGTGTGTGTGTGTGTGTGTGTGTGTGTGTGTGAGCACGTAGATGAGTGTGTGTGTGCATGTGGATCTGTGGACAAAAGAAGCAACCACGTCTACCTCTTCTCTCACTTGGCAATAATCATCGATGCTCTATCTGTGCGAGTGTGCCCGCTGCATGTTCGTGCTATGACTGCCTTTTGTTTGGAAGCTATGGAAACCTAGTGTCAAATCTAGAGTCAGATGGTAACACATAAATAAATACAGAGATAGAGAAAAATAGGCTATTTAAATGTATGTCCTGGTCTGTTTGAAGACACAGGAGCTTCCATACAGTGGTTGATAACGTTCTATAAAGGCATTCAAATCAGAATGAATATTAGGACCACATATTTGGTCAAACATTTTAGCAAGACGTGATCCTTTCCCTCAGAATCTTGCATAATTCATTAATGAAAGGCCTTATGGACACCATTAAGCTCCTCCATTTCCATGGAGTTGACTGTCTCTTAAAAGGGGGCTAGCCGGGATTTCCTCAAATAAATACCAGAACTGCCCAAATACACATATCAAATTTCTCAATGGAATAATATAATAGCTCTATGACTCAGATTTGATTAATCTTTAGCCACAACATCAATTAGAATTACAGATAATTGGGCAACAGTAATTACCAGGTGACTTGGCACATCAAATCAAAGGATTTATCTGCTAAAAAACCCTTTTCTTACATAGGAACCTTTACTTGATTAAGTTATTACAACATGCTGGTACCAGCCTGTTTATTCAAGTCCATTCACAGCTTTTGCTCAATATATTTCCAAAGTTAGCACCAAGTAAAGCAACATATACATCCTAATGCCAAAACTACACACAAGTTCCTCATCCGGATCGAATCCCAATACACAGTGGCCCTCTTAAAGTGCCAGAACCCGCCACAGCCCCATTCCATGCACCATGTCCAGAACCATCCTTCGTTTCCTCCCAAATCTCAACTTATCTCCCACTCTTCTACAGAGTTCCAATCTCTTCCCTAGTCTCAGTCCCAACCGTAGTCCCAGCCGGGGCTTCCATGTGCGACTGACACATAAATAACCAAGCCTGTCCGCCACCCAGGCAAATTCAAATGCACCTGTCAAAGTGATGAAGCACCCGCCCGCAGGGAAGCATTGTTTACATTTTCACTCCACTCTTCGTAAAAGTGAGATTCTAATTATTTCCCCACTGTAAATTAAAGCCAAGTGGGACAGAACTACAAACCAAAATGATCACGGCAGTGGCAGAAAACCAAAGCCCACCTATGGATGTATGGAGGGTAACTGAAGTGTGCGGCTGGAGTATGGAGGGAGGCTTTTGTCTTTAAGAGGGGAGGGAAGGGAGGTATGGTGTTCACAGGCTGTGCAGCAAGTCCACTTCTGTTGTGCTCATTACATACAGGGTCTAGAGAACTTCAACCAACTGGAATACATTATTCTCTCACATTTCATACATAATAATGTGCCAAAAATGTGCTGCTTTATTTTTCATACCAATGGACACGGAGAGAGAGAGAGACGTAAGGAGAGAGAAAGAGAGGAAAGATTTAATTAGACCATGGGAACATGCAAATGAAAGGTAAAATTAGACAGAGGGAGGGAGACCTGGGGAAGAGAGAGTGCACGAATGGTAATGATGGTTATCTAGTTTGGATCAATCATTAAAGGATCAGGGGGACCGACAGGCCTGTTCGTGCCCACGCCTCAGGCTCCGGTCCTGGACAGTCGCCAGCCCGGCTCAGCCTGCCCGGCCGTGGAGACTTCTCCTTCTCTCCTCCCTTCAGTTCAGCGAAACACGTGTGTGTTCTCATCATACATCATACACTGATGCATTTAAGCACACATGTAAACTCCCTCTCTCCATAAAGCTTAATATTTAATGGCTATGGATAACTCACTCACTCTGGGGCCTTGTTGGTTTGTGTTTATTAATCGCTGATGCATCCCCCCTTCTGGTAGTGTGTTCAAAATGGTGGCTTGATGGGTGACTTTCAAATGTTTGCATGGGGGTGATTCCCATTTTAATTAGGATTTGAAAAGTTTTCTGCATCGGGTCAGGTATGGGAAGTGTTTGATTTTAAGCAGGGGGCATGCCAGACAGTTGAAATAGAGTTTTAAAATAATGTGACTGGTGTTATGTCCAACATAATGGAGAATACTATTTCATTCTTAAAACCCGTCTACCTAATTTTAGCTGTTAGTTGCAGGTTTGAATCCTAATTCAGCACATCTACATGGCTGCTACATTTCCCAAAACTCTAGGGGATAAGGGAACTAGCAGTAAGCGAAATAACTTGACTCGATTCCGTTACATGAAACCAGTAACCTCGTTTAATTCACACGATATAAAAGTAGTGCAACCTGATTTGTTTCCAAATTCCAATGGAAAAAGTACTATAGAAAAGCAAATCCAGGCAGTAGGCGGATAGATTCCAACTTAAATCATGGCCCTCCTTTTAAACATAACGCAAAATAATATCCTTTTTATTTTTGAAGCAGTGCTGCCTATTTGTTCGGCCTTAAACTAACACCAGTGAAATAATTATAAATCCCTCTCTTGACAGACTTTATATTTGCACACACTTGTATAAACATGATTGGCAGGTCAGGCATTTTTCATGAAATGTCAGTGCGTTTTTTAAGAAAACAGCTCTCCACAGGCACATGTATTTAGGTGCTGATTGCTTTTATGTTGCTTTCATACGCCGTGCGCTATCATTCGGTTGGTGTGAAATCGCATCTTCTCTGAGAAAGACAGACTATTTGTGAACCATGGAGCCATGTCTGCAGCTGTGTCATCCCCACTTCCTGTGCCCCTGTCACTCCCTCCTATCCTCTGTGCATTTGCGGTAATGTCTACAAATCCTGAAATGTATGTCCCTGCTGGAAAACAGCCGTTTATAGTCCTCCGCTAAAAGAAATAAGGCCCGTCTCTCCTGATGCAAGTCAAGGGACTGATGCAGACTCTATCAGATTTCTAAATACAGACCCCAACAATAAATCTCGGCTTGATTGGGTTTGAATTGGGTTAGCTCACTTGAATGCTATCTGCTTAACCCACAGCTGGCCTGTCTGCTCCATGCACGCATTGAACCTAAATCAGTCACTTAGTGCTATCAAATGGAACAATGGTGGAGTGGAGAGAGCACTCAACCAAGGCTAGAAGCCAGGCTAGCACCATAACGCAACACAACAGACCAGAACAGAGTAGTGTCGAGCAGACAGGCCCCTCTAATGCTCTTTGCCTTTTTGTGTCTCGGCGGTGATGCGTCCTGAGAGCCATGGTGCATTGCATGAAATGGCATCACCCATACCGAACACACAAACACCTTTTCAAGCTTTTGTCTAGTCTTGTCAGCTGGATTTCACGTGCTAATTAGTGTAGGATGGTGGCATGGCTAACATAAAGCTAAATCTATTTTCATGCAAGCCAAAAAACACACACATGCTCACCAAGCAGGTGTGTTAACCAGAGTGACTGAGGAGGCTGAATGCATGGTGTTTCTATCACCCCTGTACAGCTTGGTTTATGAAACCCTTGAGTTGGGCCTTCACCGGGTAATAACCGGACTTCCTGTGGCTAGCACAGCGGGACAATGTGTCAGTTCTCTCCGTATTCGTGACTTTAAATGGTTATGATTTCTTACTGTATCGTCCCAGAATTTAGGAAACGATCCTAGGAGTTCCTGCACACTATTGTATTTCCTAAAAAAAGACGAAAAAAGCAGCAAATCAACATACACACACTATCCAAACAGACTGATTGCTGGCTAGCAGAGGTGCTGATTACTTAAAGGATTCAGGTAATCACTTTCCTCCAGTGTGGACAGAGGCCAGGCTGGAGGCAAGACCCAGTTCAGGCGGTTTCACTAATGAGCGTCTTAATTAGCGTTGAAGAGATGCATCCTTGCGCCCTTACTTTCACCTTGCATGCACACACACACACCTTCTTAAAATGTTCTTAGCTCGTCTTTCTGCACTCGTGACTCTTTGACGTTTTGACAATGAGGTCCTTTCTGCTCTGCTTTGCCGTTTATGCAACGTCTCTAATTACGGTGCGATAATAGCTCCCACTGTTTTCTCGGTGAAGTGCCTAGAGTTGTGTTTGGCTAACCGTTTATAAGTGTGGGTTGACAGCGATACAACACCAAATTAAAGCTCTCCTTCAGCTTGACCCTGCCACTCACGGCCTTCTGAATGAGTTTGCCGTTTTCCCTTTTCTGTATTTTTAGACCAATCATAATTACGCAGCCAATTAGGAGGTCACCTTGAATTTAAGAAACTACTTGGAAAACTTCCTCCTCGTCATTACTCCAAGTGTGTGTGTGTGTGTGTGTGTGTGTGTGTGTGTGTGTGTGTGTGTGTGTGTGTGTGTGTGTGTGTGTGTCCATCATTTTCTCACTGGTATGAGTCTGGGGTGTTGGATAACTTTTGCATCATGGCTCAAATGTCTCCCTATAGCAGATGCATGTACAGACTGTTTGCACGTTTCCACCATGGGTGCTTTGTATGTTTTATGACTAAGAGTTAAAACAACGTCATGGGGGGGTCATATCTTGCACCATTGTGTTGCATTAAACTATTTTTTGCACAATTTTACTTGCGACTAATTATCACATCCCAGAACAGGACATTAGAGCCTCACTTTGCCCGGAAGTCTGAAGCAGGAACCAGACATGTGGACTCGAGTCACATGACTTGGACTCGAGTCAGACTCGAGTCATGATTTTAATGACTTCAGACTTGACTTGATCAAATTCGGCATGACTTACGACTCGACTTGGACTTGAATACTATTAACTCGAGACTTGACTCGGACTTTGCCTCTTTTACTTGTAATGACTTGACATCCCTCGAGTCAAAAGCTAAATTTCCTGATCATGGACATCCTTCCCTGCAATGCGAACCTGCGAAGCCCCAAAGACCGCAAAGTGAGAGAGCCGGCAGGCAAGTGCGAGCAATGCAATCATGTGGTGGATTTTGGCCTTTTTGGATTGGATCAGGGACCTAACCAGCGTGATTGGATAATCCCCGGGTTTCCCCTCATTAATATTCACGATTTCCCCGGATTTCATCTACGGAAAAGATGCAATTGTGCCACGGAAGGGAAGCCTAGTCGAGAGCTGTCCGTCTGGTCTGCGTCTCTCTCTCTCTCTCTCTCTCTCTCTCTCTCTCTCTCTCTCTCTCTCTCTCTCACACCCTTACATTTGGAGGCACAACCAGAGAAAAATAAATGTTCCTGATGACTGTACCCGTATTTTTCTCTCAACTGTACTGATTTCTGTTGCACAGATATTGTAGTTCTGCACAGATGTTGAACACACTGTTGTCAAAGTTGACTTTACAAATGCTATTCATCTTAAGTTCATCAGACATCTTCTTATTTTCACACACACACACACACACACACACACACACACACACACACACACACACACACACACACACACACACACACACACACACACGAACACACTCACATACAGTACACAAATAACTAAGATTAGGGAGGTGTACTCTGTCTCTCTCTCTGTCTGTCTGTCTCTCAAGCGCCTACCCCCAGCACCTTTCATTGTGTGTAGTCATGCTGCTTAATTGTTATGCAGATTAAACATTGTTTTATTGAAATATTAGGTGTCTTTGTGATTTAAGCAAAATGTTGACCTACTGTAACTGGCATCCACTGAAGCATCAATGCCAGTTACATGCATCCACACAGTCCATGCCTCACTAGTCAAGGCGCTTTACCAACTTTAGGATGACAGTGGTGCCTTCCGTGCTCATACATTTCTAACCCACCATTCACACACAATACTTTGAAGGTCTTTGGGCGCATGCGTATATACAGATATATAAAATATATGCATAGTTTAATCTGTATGTATAAAAAAATACTGAAGATTAGGTTGATATGTTGAAATTGTGTGATCGTTAGTCTGATAATGGCATTATTAAGTGAAGAGTACATGATGACTTGTTCAGGACTCGAAGAAGCTTGGGACTTGGACTTGGACTCGACTTGGCTTTGGTGTTACTTGGACTTGGACTCGACTTGCCCTTCTCTGTCTTTACTTGGGACTTGACTTGGACTTGACTGCTGAGACTTGGGACTTACTTGGGACTTGCCAAACAGTGACTTGGTCCCACCTCTGGCAGGAACTCTCAAACAGTTTCATTAATTTAGTGTTGCTGATAGGGATATACAAAGTTTCCTTGCCTTTAAGTTGAAATAACGTATAAGATCCGGCCTGATGCGTGATCAACACACAGCCGAGCCTTCCCCAGCAGACACTATCAGAGGGGGAAAGAGCTTCCATGATCTTCACACATGGATGACTCCGAGTTACATGACCTATATAACACGTTACACGCTCTGCTTGCTCCCCGTGTCTCACCCTAATACAGAAGGGCAGCGCATTACAGGTGTGTAAGCCCCCAATACACACACACACACACACACACAAACACACACACACACAAAGAGTCATGAACAAGCTTGCCACCAGGATTATACATATGTATGCATGATCACAAACACAACCTGTCTCCTTACCTGCCGCAGATCAGGCCCCATAGGAGTCACTGGGAATTAGAGGCCGATGCACCAGTGGTGCTTATCTGGTGGATGCAGTTTTGTGTGAATAAAAAGAGCAGCTCACTGGGTTCAAGCCAGTTCTAATATGCACATATCCAATATAACCCTAAACCTTATTTGTATGCAGGATCTTCAGGAGTTTTTCATTATCATCAATTTATCATAATCTCTTTGAATGTCTTTGTTTGATTAGGTTACAGTTTACGACTATATCTGGACAGCAGAGGATCCCTTGGCAGGCCCTGCAGGCCCAACTGACCCCCCAAGTGAGGTACAACCCCCTCCAGACGGAGAGACCAGCACCCATGTGGCAGTGTACACCCTGTACCTGAGCGGGAAGAAACAAAGATACAGGCACTTCCTCCGACAACCGGACGGGGCTATAGTTGAGGTAAGAAATCCCCGAAATGTATACAAAACGTTAAAACAATAAGCATGAATTAGTAAGTATAGTTTATGTAGTATAGTATTAGGTCTAGCAATGTCCTTATTTCACTAAGGCTGCATCTTGCCATAAAGAGAAATAAAGAGAAGGTAGACAAAGAGGGAGTGAGGAAAAAAGGGTCAAGAGGTGAGTCGGAGATTATCAACCACCCCTTCTCGGTAGAAGAGAGTAAAACAGGGAAAGGACCAAAAATGATGCAGATACTCGTTCCTTAATTTACTTCCAGAACAATCCAAAGACAAGAGTACAGCTGTGTGGCCGGAGAGGCTGAACAACTGTAACTGTATTCATTCCCACTTATATTTAGCTCCTAATCCTCCAACAGGCAGGTCAGGAACAGACTGCTCCACAGATTGCTGCCTATAATTAAAAGTAGTGTTTGTGACTCCTTCTGCAGCGGCAAGAAGTCGTTCCTTTCCTCAATCATTTTGTCATTCGCCCAAGAGCAACCTGGATCATCCCGACCAAATTAATATTTTGAAGTTTGAATGTCAGAGGAGTGAAGAAGGAGGGGGTTATGTGCGCTAACAATTAGCTCTGAGGCTCTTTCGCGTTCTAATGGTCCTCCGTCATAATTTGAGTGATGGTGAGCTTATGTGAGTAAACACACAGCATGGTATATTTATTACTGGTGTCGCACTGTCTGTGTGTGTGTGTGTTTGTGTGTGTGTGTGTGTGTGTGTGTGTGTGTGTGTGTGTGTGTGTGTGTGTGTGTGTGTGTGTGTGTGTGTTTGTGTGTGTGTTTGTGTGTGTGTGTGTGTGTGTGTGTGTGTGTGTGCCTGTAGCCTCTAGACCTGTGCATAGCAGATGAGACATCTGGGTGGATTGTTCATAGCCAAACGGCACACACTCCTTAACTCTGACAAAGATTCACAGATCATCACTTCTGTGAGAAAAGGTGCCAATTTCTCAGCAAAAACTGAAAATACAGGTGCCGACACACTTACTACACTGAAAACACACACAGGTACAACATATTAGCTCACTGAGAGTAAAGTATGTCATAAATCATATACTGTATATCACATACTATACTTTGACTATTGTTTCCTGGATTTTTGGACATATTACACCATTACTGTAGAGTGTATTCTTTAATATGTTTGACAGAATACCATTTAATTTCTTTCAGATTTTTCAATTGTTTCTATTTACTAAACCATTTATTTATTCTAAATGTTTTCGACATCGTGATTAAGAAAAAATCCACTTTGCAATTCCCCTCTACTCTGCTGACTCTCCATTCTCTAAACTGTGAAGGGAGTTTCATCGAGGCCATCTTAAGTGAAACACAGGTGTTACCCTCCTTGGAAAACACACACACACACACACACACACACACACACACACACACACACACACACACACACACACACACACACACACACACACACACACACACACACACACACACACACACACACACACACACACACACACACACACACACACACACACACACACACACACACACACACACACTTTCTGTTGCTCTGTTCTCACACACTGTGTCCCTTGGGTGTTGCTGTCTGTTCCTTGCAACTGAACAGGCAGGGACCTCCAGTAGCAGAGACGCCGGTGGCATCCTCTTTCACCCGCTGGTAGTGGGGAGCGATAACACCGACGCGCAGCATCGCCGAGAGAGCACTATGCCATTCCCTTTCGCCTCGCAGCGCGGACCCCCACTTTACATATTCAAAACTAATCCTCCCCTGAATATATAGACTGGTTTTATGTATAGAGCAAGATCCGGGAACCACCAAAGGGCATCCCCACCACTCGGAAGAACACTTGAGCTGATTTTATTAGCGCTTTATATAATTCTGGCAGCGATACACACACTGCGACAGGGCGCTGTGTACAAACTGGCCTTCAGATGTAAGGTGACAGCTCCTCAGAGAGAAATAAGAGCCACCCCGGCACTTCTGCAAAAATTAAATAGATGGAAAATAAAGAATGAAATAGACGAAGGCTCCACGAAGAGACGCGGTGACCACAGTAATGCAGAGAAGGCCCCGTCTGCTCTTAGATTTATGACATTTTAAAGCAATTTTATGGGTCTTCCTGTATGGGCTTATTACTTTATTCACTTACCTGAACTGTGGCATGTTTTATGGTGATGCGGTTACGTCGCATGAATCCAGTTTGAGCAATGAAAAAATAATGTCATTTGTTTTATTTTAAATGCTGACGTTTTCTGACATTTTCCACACAGGTTTTATTATGACTTGTGTTTCAACATCTTCATTTAAAACATGTTCTATGCATTAGGGGTTTTTCGTTTATCACTTTTATTATTGGTAGTAAACTGCCACTTAAGGTGATGATTCTTTTCTCCAGCTAGTTAGAAGACTAATCCTCTTTAATAGTTTCCATTTAATGAGGAAATATTGACTGACTACTCATTTCCCTTTCAGAGCTGTGTTTTCTCAGGCAGCGTCCCGGACACCGATGCCCCGAAGGACCCGCTCCTCCCTTAGACTAACATGACCAGAGCTCCAGGGGCCAGTATTTCCATAATACCCACAAATTTAAATCCAAAATAGGTCTAAACGAACACTTTTTTTAAAAAGCAGGTCCTGGAAGAAGTGCCCTGAGCTGTAGACGCATGCAATAGCGAGGTGTGTCCTGTTTGATTTGGAGGGCAAGAAATCGAGCAGGGTTCGTGAGAAATATTCCCGTTGTTTATTCAGCCATTATCGAAGTTGCTTTTTTATCTTCTCACGTTGGCAAGAACAAAGAGGGAGGATTAAATTCTGAGTTGTGGGTGCGCAGTAAAACATATAATGAAGTCTTTATTGACTTGCATATTGTATTCTGTTTAAAGAAGTTAATATTAATGATCCATCATATGCTCTCATCAAGCGCGTCGCCCAGGGCCGCTGCTCCTAATGGTGACCATGTTGAAGGAATCTTCTGGCTGATTCACAACAATAGAAAAAAGTTAAAGCCGCGTTCCCATCAGTGTGCTCCAATAAAACACATTAAAGGTAAAGTGAGGTGTAGCTTCTCAAACACTCATTACCTATAAACAGATGTTCCCCAGCTGCCAACTCGCAAAATGCACTGCCGACAACAACTGTTAGGGCCGAGATTATGCAGGGAAATGCATCTATATAACCTAGGACCTTCAGAGAGGGCCTCATAACCACTCTGTCTGAGGAAACAAGATGGCTGATGAAGAAATTAATGCAGGCAAAGTCATTATCTTCCCTCCTAAAACCACAGTGGGTTTATGTCCCCCTGTGTCGCTTTTTCTCCGGGGCTAGCATTTAAGTGTCGATGGACTTATAAAAAGATAGGACAAGCCAACTGTGCCCCTTTTGTCTCCTCTCCTCCATATGGGAGGCAGCAGCATATGCAAGAACTGGCTAGGCTTCTGTAAAACTTCCATTAAAGATGCACAACTAAAGCTCTGCCAGCTTGAATATTACCTCTCTCCGCAAATTATTTATGGCTCGGAAAAAACGCTGATGATGAGCATCTCCAGTGACTTGTATAAATAAAAACACTTTTCTCGGCAATTTCAGCTTTTTCTCTCTCCCTGTTCGGGGCGGGGTGTGCTCAACCATTTGTAGAAAAACAAAAGGTATGCAGTTTGTTCACATAGTGGGGTTTTAACTGTATCGTATTTAATTATCAGCAGCGAGACTGCATGTGTAATCAGGAGAGGATATCCCCTTATAGTTTGTAGATTTCTATAATTACGGTGACAAAGCTGATAAATCTGATGATAAAAATGACAGATGATGATCAGAGCAGATCAGAAATAGGGATTCATTAGGGACACCTCATCATGATAATATGCCATCAAGTCTCTCATTAACAGGACCCCTTTGTCTTTGCATGACTCAGCCCGGCGTCCGTCTGACTCCGGACCAATATTGACCTAATTTATGATGCAGAGAATATTAAGAAGTTTACATTTGGAAGGAAAAAAAAACACCTTACAGCTACATTAATTGACAAACGGCATCAACTCTCCCTCTTCCCCTCTTTTGTAATTACTCTGCCGCACGTTTGATTGCCGCTGCGGAGCTGAGGACCCACGCTTCACTTGCCGTGAGGTCATCGGAAGCCCTCAAAATATGAATACGATTTATACAGGAAAGGAAGTGTGTGTGCTATCTCCCCTGCACACATACGAGAACACAGAAAGAGAGGAGGGGGGGGGATGTCCTTGGCTTCATACTGTATGTTGCATGAGGAGATTAATGCCTCCCTGGCAGCCATATCTGCTGAGCAGGAGGACTTCTCCAAAGTACACCGCATGTAATTATCTGGCAAGTTTATACTAGTTTCAGATAAAGGAAGCACTCTGTGGCACATTTTTTCAAGTTTGCTCAATTGCTGTGTAATTTGCAACTTTTGGGATGTGCCAGCCTACTTTTATTTGATGCTGTATGAAATATAGGGCTGAAGGTGTGTGGAAAGAATGTAACCTAACCCATCATTCTATCACATTACCGATCGTTATTTATGCACCACAATATCATTTTTTCATATATTTATGGAAGAAATATTTCAAGTTTACAGACACATTTACGATCCATCATTTTATCACGGCTTATACCGGGGAGATTTAAGTTGTATTTCATATCCCTGTACATAAGTAGGCCAACCCGGAGTTGTGAGAGCTGTTTCCCCTCTGGGACTGGAGGGAGTGTGTCATATAAAGTCTCCATTTCTGCTTCTCCTCCAAGTTGACTCTAAGCACCGGGACAGAGGTAGAGACTGTGCATGACAACACTCCTCGCGGGCCTCGAGGAACACCATGGCTCTCCTGCCAATCTCACTCACTGTCAGCAACCTGTACTCTGAGTGGCTTGATGCGTATGGCCGCTGGAAACATTTGTTCATTTATTGTTGCTCTCGCATGCTTCTTAAGGTGATTGGTGACATGGAAGGGATGGACAACGCAACCCTGATGGTGCCCAGCCAGGGATCCACCAATCAGAGAGAGGACAAGGAAGCCTCACATCAACTTCGAAAACGGAAGAAGCTATTTGGGCGTAAGTGCATTTGAGTACACAATCAGTAATCCTCCTCTCCTCGTCTCACAAGCATGTGACCCCTTTTCACCTTTAAAACTTGCGGATGTTTGTTTAGCAGAATTTACTCAGTTTTGTCGGCTCTTTCGCTCCCTCAGGGTTTCACCGCGTCGAGCCCGTAGGAGGAAGCGGGTGTGGCTCCAGTTTTGCACTGCAAGACCTCAGCCAATGATATCGAAGCAGAGGATAAGATAGTTGGCTGAATGTGAGTTATCTCATCAACTGTCTGTTTGACTGTTGAATTAAAATATGAAAAACTGTATTCGTCTCACTGTGCTCACTAACGCTGTATTGCTGCCATCATCCGGAAAATGTGGTATAAAATATCTGGTTACTTTTCAAAAGCTACGATATATTTGTGCAGCACTTTCTCACTTTATTTGGCAAAGAAAAAGGTGCTATAGAGTTGGAATGTAAATGATGGGACTGATTGTAAACACATCTCTCTACAGGTAAATAAAATACAACCAATAGTATAAGGGAACTATTTGAAACCTGATAAAGATTGTTCAGCAACGCTACAAATGAAGGTGTTGAGCTCTGCCTGAAAAATGAAGATTCTATAAAGTCACTAATCAGAACACGAGTGATAAAATATCAATATTGGCCTCACATTAAAGGGGATAATATTCAGGCCAGCTTGATTTGTATTGAATATGTGTCTGCTAGCCGGTGCTCAGTGTAATGAAGTGGCTCACAAATCAGGCCATAATGGCTGCCTACTTACACATATTGCTTAATTAAAGGTTGTGAGCTTATTAGCATGTGTCTCTGGCACAGGGCGCGGGGAGATGGGAACCGGGACTGATGTCGTCCAGGGCCGGGCTTTAAAGGTTTTATAGATAGCTAACCTATCATACTAAAGCCATAGCCCCCCTCCTAAAATCGGATCTTAATAACCTGTCATTTTCATTGATGATGATGTTCCTTTATGGGCGGCCATTACGGATCAACTGCTGGGTCTTGTTGGATGGGGATAGAGGGGGCATTTGTGCCCGCCATTATCAGAACACACCTTACTTTGGCCTTGAAGTTGCTCTTCAAACCATCGCAGTCATGGCCCGGGGGCGAGGTGGACACACACACCTCTGTCTCAGATCCTCTCAGCTCTGTGGGTCCAAAAGTCTGCAAAACAGGAAGAGAGAAACGGCCAGAAATTAGATCAGAAATCACAAGGAACACAAAAAATACCTTATAACAAAATGTATTTCAATATAGAGCACTTATATTGCACATTACCCAAAAACTGTAATATGAGATTACACTGAATAATAACGTATGTGCAGTGTTGTTACAGAGAGCTGTGCAGTGTTGTTACAGGGAGTGGAAAGCTGTGCAGGGTTGTTACAGAGAGTGGAAAGCTGTGCAGTCTGTGTGATTCAAATGTTGCCATGTTTACATATTGTTTGTCTCCACCGTGTCCCAAACAGAATATGACATTTTGTTTAATTTGGTGTATTTCTTTAAGCGTTGGCAGGATGTGTTAGACCCTCGTGCCGCACCGTGTCCTTCTGTCTGCCTTTGACAGTAGCCAGAACCTATAGAGCTAATGCGCTCCAATTAGAGATCACTCCATTAACAGTGACAGTGCTACACCCCCCAATTCAATCAGTGCCCTAATGAACATTAAGCAGAGACGCTGCCTCTCACAGATGACAGGAAGCTCTCCTCTCTCCACATTCGTCCTACTTTACCACCTTTTCTCCCACTATGTATTTTTCCATGTCCGTCTTTCTCTTCTAGCAACAAGACGTGGGTCTCAGAAGCGAAATTGATGTGTCTAAAAGCATAAATATTGCTGTTTTGATATTTCAACACCTTTATATACATCTATTATCTTTGATGAGTGTTTTTCTCCCTCCTGCTCTCTCTCTGTTCTGATGTTTTCTGAGTAACACCAACTTTTCATCATCAAAACAATGCCCTGTAAAATACGCTCCAACTGGAGGCAGGGGGGGGGGGAAAGGTATTTCAATGGTTCAAATATTTGATTGTTAATGACAAACACCATTTCACCGCGATTTAAATTTCAAATTGATCCCTGGGAGCAATTATTTCTGGGGGAGAGAAACACGCCGCCAGGTCTGGGCTCCACACATTTGCTGATTTAAGTTAAAAGAGAAGCTTTTTGCAGAGCTATCATAAGGGAGCTGCAACTTTTTGAAGTAAGTGCCTGCATCTGCTTAAAGCCAACCCAACCTGGGGATGTTGCTGGAGAGTGAGAGAAGAGAGGGGGGGGGATAAAACATAAAAAGAAAAAAATAACACTTTGTCTAATTCTATATTTATGTAGCCCTCAGCTTGAGGTGTTCACATAAAACAGTTTGTATTCAGAAGTGCTGCGGTGATCGTTACGCTGCACGCGGAGATCGGCGACTCTTCTGGCGCGGTTGGCGGGTGCAGCGCAGCCTGATTCATTTGAATTAAAGTTACCAACTATATAAAAGGGATTCAAATTCACACTTTCACTGTTTTGTTTTTCCCCCTGATTGTTTTTTTGAAAGGAAACCATTAACGCTTTTCTTTTGATCAAGAACTTTGTACATTCACTGTCTTTGCATACATTTCTATTCACCCAACTTTCTTTTATGGCTCCTTTCTGTTTGATGTTGAAATGTAATTATGTCTTGTAAGGAGTGGAGGAGCTCCCTCTGATGCATTTAGGATCAGAGAAATCCTACAAACTAATATCCATCAAAGACGCCTGATGACATTCAGCTATAATGTGTGTTCACTAGACGGAGAAATATCATCTTTCATATTAAAGATTTACTACTTCAACCTCTGAACTATTTTATCATGTAACAAAATATACAATGTATGCTTTGGTATTTAAAATCTGGAATGTGTTTGTATAACTCTTGTTATTATAACTTATTTTATTTTAATCATTTCATACAAAGAAAACACCTCAGTGCAAATATTAGGCTCAGCTAATTTCACAAGGACTCTCATCCTTCCTATTTTAGACCAATATTTATTTATTTTGTTTCAATTTAGAAAATAACTTTTAATGCTGCTTGGTAAGTTGTAGGTGACTCGAGCTTGTAAAGGTTTCTGTATATTACATGAACTCTCCAATTCTAGGTTTTATTAGAAATATTGCGTGTAAATACTCTCTGTTAGTGTCTGGGCCCCTGTTTTCAAGCTTCCAAAAGCATATTTGGATGCCCAATTTCACAAATCTCCATTATATTTCAGACTGTTTGTGTATACATCTAATTGAATTGAAACCAGCTGCATCGAAGAGCCGGTCTACTCATTTCAGCAGGAAGGAAATAGACTTTAGTCCCAGCGCTGCATAACCTGCAACACCAGTGTAACGGTGGCATTTATGTCACTGCTGTAGAAAAATATTATGCAAAGCAGAAATACATTCCAGACCTCTGTCAGGTTTCCTGCCCACGCTGTATTCTTCTCCACTGACCCCGAACATGATTTCCTGGTGCTTAAGCCGTGGAAAACACACGGTCGGGGTGTGCGAGGATGTCAACATCGTGCCATATTTCTGTGGCATCTGGATGGATCATGTGCCTCTCTGCACACATATTTATTTATTTTTCCTCAGTGTCAGGGAGGCAGATGTCCTGCTCACAGGAAAAAAATAATTTGCGGTGAAAAAAAAAAGCGAGGGGAGGTGGGGGGGAAAAATATATGAATATGCAAATCTTGTCACAGTGTGGAACCTTGTAATGAGTGGGAAATGTTGTCGCCATCTTTCATTATGCAGAGGTCATTGCTTAATGCCAGGCAGCTGGGCCCAGCTTCTTCTCTCTGCACCCCCCTCCCCCCAACCTCTGCTGTCATCTCACAGCAACTTGAACCAAACTACAGCCTGGCACAAAGCAACACTGAGGTCAGGCACACACACATATGAATACACAAACACCTGCATGTGCTGCTCACTGCTTCTAGTTCTAAGGATTAAGACGATTCTAAAGACACTTTTTGGATGAATAAAAAACGCCTCTGATGAAAAGACACAGGCGGTATGTGGTATGTGGCGTGTTTCGTTCAAGATCACTCTGCATATAAACGTCACTGGCTGATAGTAAAGGCAAACTGAGGAGATTAAAAAACAACCCTCAAACCACGTATGAAAGGAGTTATCTTATGCTAAAAGTTCAGAAGTAGCATCGATCAGTTGTTGTTGTTCCCTGCTTTGCTTTTGATCAACCCTCCCGTGTTCCGGTACGAGACAGCTCGCCGCCGCTCTGTCTCGCAACAGCTTTCCTGAAATTTCCTGCTGGCGTCCGCCCGACGTTGAGCTATGGGGCTAATCATTAGGTAAAGCCATCTCCCTCTCTCTCATGCACTCCTCAAACAATCCGGGGTTTGAATGCTAAAAATGTAATGAACTTCACGGTTCATTGTGTCTGACATTGCTTAATTAATGGGTGCATTTAAAGTACATAGGGCCCCAGTAATTGATTTATATGCATGATTTGCACATACAGCTGTTGGTTCCTGTAGGAGACTCATCACTCAAAAAGTTGCCGTGCTGATGATAGGCTGGCTAGGTGATATTCCGTGGGCCGATCCAGCAATAACAAAACAATACGGATCTATATTAGCATATTTACTTTGATGTGGGCATTATTTACTAAACATGTCAACATTTTACATGTAAAAAAACATTTTGCCTCCTCTAAAATAATTGTATTCAGTAGAAGAAATGTGTGTGTTGATTATTGCTTTAGTTAAATTGTTCTATAATTAGTTGGTGTTAAAGTATTTCAAACCGGACTCAATTCATATTTAAAGTTTACATGAAGTACTTTCAGTAAATTCAGAGCATTAAATTCAATATTTGTTAAGTTAATGGTCTTTTTAAAGGGTTACTTCATCTAATTTACAAAAAATATGTTTATTTTTCCTCTAGTTTTTTGTTTGACTACTCACTACCAAAGAAATAGTCCTTAAAAGAGTGTTTTCTGCACAAAATGCATTCCACGAAAATCTAATCTAATAACTGGTGGAATAAAAATCTGCATGCACCATTAGACGTTGATAAGATAAATAAGTGTGATTTTCTACGTTTAGGTGACCGGCCCTTTAAGAAAACAGCATCTACAGTTACTGTGCAGACCTGATCATTGTTGAAAGCTGCCGTCTCTCTTATTGCCGAGCCTCCACCTCTGCAGTGTTAGCATTTAGCCGCCATTGACCGCAGCCTTTATGCGTAGTTCAGGCTCAGTGTGGTTATAATTATTGTTTTCTGTGGAGATCTGGAGGTCGCTGGCCCCTAACCATTACTTGGATTTGGACAGACCCTCGGTGGAGCTCAGATCAATCTCTCACCTAGAGAACATTCTCGCATATTTCTATCACCAGCATATTGATTTTTCCATGAGCAGGCCCCGGTTATTGGTGTGTGTCTGAGGTGTTTCCATGCACGGCGCAAAGGGGATGCAGCCTGCAGCATGCGCAAAGACACACACACACACACACACACACACACACACACACACACACACACACACACACACACACACTATTGCACACTGTACACAAACACAGGTGCGCACACACATACTTTTCATTTATTCACCCCTGCAGACACCCATAGGCCTTTCTGTTTGTAAAATGCACACATCGGCATATTTAGTGGCTTAAGATCTCACACACACTCATACACACACACTTCTTGTTGAAGCAGACACCAAGTGAGCCATGTCCTCTCTGGGGCCAAGTGTCTCGCTTTCTTTATTACACGCACCAATCAATACACACTGGTCTGCTATGGAGGCCTGCCATCTTTCCTCTGCGGCCTCTCACTCCTCATCCCTCCTTCACATCATCCATCTCTCCCATTCCTCTGTTCCTTTCATTCATCCACCTTTCTGTCTCCAAAGCCCTGAGTTTCATCCATCATCCCGTACCCCATCACTCCTCACGTATGATTGTTTTGCTCTCTTTGAGAAAGCAGAGCTACAGAAACAGAAGCAGCGTCATTGTCATCCATAACGTGGCCGGACAGGGGAGGGTGATTTAGATTTAAATAATGTATTAGATTTTCGGAGCTGCCATCCCGCAATGCCTCACACCGCTATGAAACATAATAACTTAAGGTACGCATGTGTGTGTGTGTGTGTGTGTGTGTGTGTGGGTGTGGGTGTGTTTGTATGTGTGTGAAGGTGAAACAGAGAGAGCGGCGTACAATATGAAATTGCATGTCTTTTAGATGCAAATTGAGTCGCGTGTAAAATGCTTTGATGCAGACTGATCGGGTCAAATTGTATTCCTGCTGTTGTTTAGCAATAAAGGAAATAGTCTTTTATCGTGTTCCTAAAACACACACAAAGTTGGGCTGCAGATTGGAATTGAAGCTTTGGCACTGCTGCTTTGTGACAAAAGAGGTGGCAGAGCAGGAGGGGAGGGGGGGGGGGATAAAAGATTGTGCAGGAATTTGTCTAAAGCCAATAATCATTCTGGTGCAGAAGAGGAGTAGCTACTATATCAAAGCTCCAGATCAATATCACATTACTTTGAGTATGGGTGTGTATACAAGACTCATCAAATTGATTATTTTTGATGCTACAATGGCAGTTTCATTTACCAGGGCCCCCGACAACAACTACTGTTCAATTACCGGGGCTGTGTGTGAATTGAAGAAAGAAAAAAGCAACACAAGACGAATGGATATTTATTTGACTAAAATAAAGCCTCGCCCAGGAATAGAAAATGAGGAATGGTATGTCACAGTCAAGCTCTGGTTAAAAGATGACTTGTTTCATCGGACATTGAAATTTCATGAATATATTTTCCGAGGGGCCCTGGAAAAACAGAATTCATCATGAAGTTTGTACAGGCCATAATGTCACAGCGAAGATTAGTCAATCTCCTAATGTATTGTGCGTGTAACGCTGGATTGGTTAGGTGTATGCCTCCCTGACTTGGTGGCTGGAGACAAACTGCAAAGGCTTTTGTTGCTACACCAAAAGTTTTGTTGGGCCTTATTCGAGGGTATTCAGATACATGGGTAAAACCACACTGCATTTATCATATTTACAACACATTTACACAAGGAGAGTTACCATTTCCTTGTCAAATGTTTTCTCATGTGTTGATTTGTCTATATGCAATATTAAAGAGGCCCCATTGTGCTTTTGGGGATATCCCCTTTCCTGTACTGTGTTGTATAGGTTTTTGGTGCATGTAAATGGTCTGCAAAGGCTAAGATCCCCCCCCCCACCTGAAACGCCTCCATTGAACACCTTTGTTTACTTCCTTAACATCACTACATAGCTTCACTTGGCTAGCGCTCTAACAAATTGTATGTGATAGGTTAAGGGGCGGGACATCTCTAAGCGGTTGACTGATCACAACAGAGCCGTCCAGCTAACCAATCAGAGCAGACTGGTCTCTGGTTTCAGACAGAGGGTAAAAAAAGAGGGGCAGCAGTACAGGCAGTATGAGAAAAATAAAGATGTCCCAGGAGAGACACAAAATACAAATTTGAAGCTGAAAATGCGCAGAATAGGACCCCTTTAAATAATAATATAACTATAACAGTGTTAGGTCTGTGTCAGAGGCTTTTTCTGCGTCTGCACCCTAAAAAGTTGTTTCCTTAAATAACACAAGTCCAACTGTTGGTAAGAACGGCCTCCACCAATGAACTCCGTCTCCTAATGGCTCTAAGTCTTCAATATGGGGCCATCAGGAGAGACAAGGCGCAGCGGCTCCTTGGATGATTAAAAAGTCATTTCCTTAACTGTCCTCCCAGGATTTGCGAGCTTTTTTTTTGTAAGAAAACATTAAATTGCTCCAATCAAGCATAAACGTCTCCTGCTTGTGGTGTAATTTGTACTGCTGTTCGCGTGGTGGGCGCTTATTTGTCATCCTTTTCCTTTGGCGCTTTTCCCAACCGCCTTGATCAACAATTAATGGTTGAAATTGCTTCCTTGTTACTTATGGCTGTGGAGACAGATGCGGCAATGCAAAAAAAAGAAAAGAATGAAAGGCAGAAATGTGTAAAGATTGGTTCAACTTTATTCACGCAGCCTTTCTACGAGGCCTTACTTTTTCTAATAGTTTCGTTGGCTCTATGACACATTGGGCTATTACAGAAATACAGTACAGCGCACTCTCTTTCCTGTCCTCTATTCTATTCCTCTCTACCTCTCCTCTTCTGTCCCTCCCCCACTCTGTTCTTTTACACAATGACCTTTAGTGCTCTTTTCTTCATTGCGGGGACAGGCCTGGGCCTGGCATCTGATAGAATCAATATTCTATTATGATAGTGCGTGGAGCGTGTGGGGCTTTACAACTCCAGTGTAATAGTCTCTCTATTTCATCCCGTGGCAGCCATGGCCTGAGGGATCATCCAGGCTTCTCCAGGCTCTATGCTCCCAGCATCGCCCCATTTCCATTAACGGCGCAGGCCCCTGCCTACCAGGGGACAATCTGTGTGACCGATGGATGGGGTTGAGAAAGAGTCCAGCCCGGGTGCAATGTGTGTCAATAGACTGTGTAATAGCCAGACCTGGGTGAGATGTTAGTTAAATGGCTTTCCAGTTTTAAAGGAAACAAGAGGGAGACTTCTCTTATTTTATCTCAGTGCTTTTTCTGCTATTAAATCTCCCTGGGGGTGAATCCAGCTAAATCAGGTAATATGTGGACATATATGACTGATAGGAGGGACGTTTCCCACCCTCATGAGGATGAAACCTCACTGAAATTAGTTTTAATAAATTGTCATAACAAAATTAAACTTTCCTCCTGGTGATTTGTTGCTATGACAGACAGAGGGAGGGATTTTAAAACAAGAGGTGCTCCGTGTTTGGACTTCTGGTGCCATGCTGCCCCCTGCATCACACTCCAGCATGTTAAACAGTTGTTAATTAGAAAAAGTGTACTAGCACGGAGGGTGAGCGAGTGCTAAAGTGAAATGTTAAGCTATTAGAGATCATGGCACCAGGCAGACCTCCATAAAAGATTCATGCCATTACAGCTGCCTTTCTGGAATAATTAACTAATGTGAGTATTCTACTCAGCCCAACGCAGTTACGCTTTTAAAAATCCTGCATTTAAATGTCATTTGGGCGTGGAGTTTGGATGTGAATTCTTAATCTCGGGCAATAAACATTACGAGGTTAACAGGGCGCGCTGAAGAGAGCACAGCCGTCCTGAGAGGCTTCCATCAAACCTGTGTTAGAATCCATTTCCCCCCAAAATGTCAGCATTCGTTGTAAAACACATTACAGCTTCTCTCTGTCGAGGAGTCGGAATGCATAATATTTGTAAAGTCACAGAAGTCAAGAACAGGCCTTTAAAGCTTATGGTCAGCGCAGACGTGCCCTTTGCAGTCATTTGAAAATGCAATACCATCTTTTGGAGAATACCTGCAGATTGTATGCCCCTCCACTCCCATTTGCTCCTGATGTATGCCTCTCTCCCCGCGGAAGGGTTGTCCCTGACAGCACGCATGTCCCTCATTCCCCTAAACTCCGCCCCGACCTCTCTGTTTGATTGAGAGTTGGGCGACTGGAGGTGCGTGATGAGGCCCCGCTCGTCTCATATTCATCATGATGTAACCGTGAGCAACCCGGATCTAAATTACCTTCGTCTGGCATCATTCCAGCACATGCTATAAATGAGGTAATCGTCCTTGACTATAAAATTTGCATTTTCAAGACTTAATTGCTATCATTACATTTTTTGCGTAATTCTATTAATTTAACAGAATGGGGGATCAGAGGCTTTTTTATGGTTATAATTTGCAGTAAAACAATGCATTCGCAGAGTAGAAAAAAAGTCTTGAGTAGAAAAAAGGGTGAGTGGAGGATCAGGACCACTCTGGCCTCTCATCAGGAATTTCCATTATCCCTTTGCATTTATAAAAAGATGAAAAAACTAGCCCACAAAAAAATGCATTCGGACACAAGGATGTGTGTTTGTGTAGGCCAGCATGAAAAGCTCTCCCGGGTTGACGACAGAAAATGCATGAATTATATCCCATCATCTCATTGTGTGGGCTAACTGAAGCATGTGTCTTAATAATGACGGGCCAGGCTCTATTTTTGCCACGCTTTTTTAATATCTCCTGCCTCCTTTGTGTGCATGTATGTACGTGATGTCAGCTGCGCTCAGTAGTGCTGTCCCCAAATAGTATGGTGGAGAGCACGGCGGATGACACGGAACAACGGAGCCATCAACTCCCATTTATGCTTCCTGCGGTGACCTTGCCACAGACGTCTACGAGGTTCAGAAGTGCGCCGAGCTAAGTGCCAGCAACATTCTGCAAGCCGCTGCACTTCCTCGCACTCTCCTGACCTTAAAAGTGTGGCCTCAATTTGGGCGAAGGCTGAAAACACACACAGGCATTCTGCTCTTCATCTCTTTTGCACTCCTGATGTCCTACTTTAATCACACTGCACATTCTAAGTGTGTACGTAGATGTGCTGCAGATGCTGCGTATAAACTAGCCACTCTATTCCAGTGGGGTTTTCTTAAGTCAGAAAACACGTCCAGCAGAAAAGACTCAAATAGATACTTATTTGTTCCACTATCTTTCAAACACTACATGTTGACATTAGCTCTCCGTTCTGATTAATATTCCTCGAGCTTGTACAACTTTTCTGATCAATAAATAGTTGGCTGACAACGAATTCATTGAATGTTTGTAACTTCTCAAAATGCACCAGTAGCTCAATCAATGAAAGGACACATACATAAACCCCCTAAAGGCATTATACATGGCCTTGTGTGAAGCCATATGACAAAAATGCAGCCAAAATAAAAGTTTCGGAATCAATTATTTTCACCTCCATTGCGTGTCCCAACACAAGTGTTAAATAATGTTTAATTCCACAATCGTCTGAATTAAGAGCAAAGGTCAGTCTTTCGGACAACCTAGCATGTACCAACAGTACAGCATGTTTCTCCTTTAGAACTAAATAATCAATATTTGTGAGAATGGACAACAGTTTCCTGCAGCGATACAGCAGAGTGCTTCTTCCAGGTTTCCCCCCCCTTCCTCCTGTACCGCTCATACTGACTCCGGCTGACACTGACCAGGTGGCGTCGTCACGATGGCTTTCAGTGGAGCCTTCAAACAGGAAGCAGGTAAGGCCTGACACTCGATGCTTAACGTAGCGGCGGAGAAACACTGAGCTTTGTTTTTGACCGTGTCAGGCGGCATCAGCTCAAGCTCTGGTGCGAGGCGAGGAACGCGCTTCCTTCTTCGGTCTCTGTTTCAGAGTCCCGGGTGTGAGGTTGTGCTGCGTCTCCAGAGCAGACGTGGTTGGGAGAAGCTGTCAGGTACGTACGCTCTGAACAAACCTGAGCACTCCTGACAGAGGGGCTTTAGTGTGGAAGAAAAGAGGGGTGACTCACATCTGGACCATGCTTCATGGCTGAGCTACAGCTAAAGGCCCGAGCCTTAGTATATAATGTAGGAAACGAAAAACCATATCATAAAAAGGCAAAAGATTCTAAAAACAATTTCCTTTCTCATACTTTGAGCCAGAGATCTCCATTTCAGTACTATTTACATACACCAACATCCAGTTCTATTCCTATCTTTACTGTAACAATGATTTCTTTCAGATATCATTCATAGCCTGATGTATTTAATATTCTATAAAACACAAATTGATCTTAATTGCTGTTGAGTATTATTTTTTTCTGTTTATGTAAAATTATTGGACTAAAATAAATGAGATTACACATTTTTTCACTGTTCAGAGTTCTGTTCTGGAAATGAATGCAAATGATTACTTTTTCCATAAGATAATGCATCATTTGGATGTTTAAACACAACATTTGTCTGCATCGCTTTCATAGGGAACTCACAATCAAACCTTCTCATCCTATCCACATGTTGTGTCTTCACTTAAAGTTACAGAAAACAAGAAGCTTCAAAAGTAAATATTACGGTCCTTGTTGCCGCCGACCCGGGTAAATCACCGACAAAGAGAACACTACATACAATAACCGAGGCCTCCATAAAGCATTACTGGATCTCAGGCGTTGTTTGCATTTGGATTTGGATTTCTAAATCATGTGTTGAGAGGTTCACTTTGATAATCTCCATCTCTCAGCGCTCTAAGCTCGCCGTATTAAAGCGTTCTATCTCCAGTGATTTGGTTTGTATTGCTCAATGACATTTGTCAATATGGTTCAACACTCTTCCATGTCAACAGGATGGTGAGCAACCACATTAGTCACTCCTGAGCTGTGGCCAATTCAAGCTGTGTGCTCGAGATTAAGGTCCAAACAAAGACTGATACAGAGGACAAACAGGCGTCTTGAGTGGCACAGCAGACTGTTTGGATAGTCACTGTTCAAATGTTGAATACAAGCCAAAAGGTTTAATCATTTGGTGACTGAGGAGAAATCATTTTCCATCTCTTAAGCAGAGCCGCTACTTGAATGCGACACAAACAAGAAACTTTTAAAACTGTAAAATAAATGGGTTTAAGGTTTCCTAATGCCAAAATCATTTGCTCATTCGCCTCGGTAAAGGCCCGGCTCTTTGCATACTGAAACAGAGGGGCATTTTGTTGATGAAGCGCTGTACTTGACATTCATCTGTTGTGCAAATTAACATTTAATAGCCATACACATTTGAATATGTTCTTTCTTGACACAGTGAGAAACCCGCGACGTCGACTCCATACACAAGCTGAGGAGGACGAGAGATGGGTTTTGGCCGCGGGCAATTTTTGCCCACCGCAAGCAACATTAATTGTTTTGCAAAAACTAACTGCGGAGCCCATTTCTCAACATTGTTTCTTGTTTTGTTTCGTCCTGTAAACATCTCTCGCCTCGATTTCTGTTCATCAGAGTTGGACGGCAGAAAGGAACATTTTCCGTGCCCTCGAGTGAGACCTTGGAAAAGAGGCTGAATAAAAAAAGACCAATGGGAGATGATGAAGGCAGAAGATGGTGTGCATTTGTCACACTTATGAATTAAAGTTTGTGGCACAGATGACCAGCAGAGACTGCCAACACGTGTCCCTGTGATATACAGGAGTGCACTTTCTCCAAGCCAAGTCACTGAAACCATCTTTGAATACTGAAGCACGAAACAGGACACATTTCCTATGGATGGTGTTATACCGTAACTGGCAGCCCTGTTATTTGGCTCCCCTGTGCTTCAGCTCAGCAGTGTGACACCATCTGTCTACTGGGTGTTGTTGTTTGGTGCTGCTTGACTTCAGCTTGAGAGGAAGCCACTCTGCCACTCCTCAGGTGGTACACACAATGTTTGTAGGAGTTGTCAAGGTGGTGTGCGAAAAGGTGGCAGTAAGCCAAGGTGATGTTATCAAGAGTTTTTGCTTGGGAGAATAGAAGATCCCTTTCCCTGGAGAATTCCACAATCCCTCTACCTCAGGTGTGACAGATGCGACAACGGAGTCAGAGTATTTAGCACCTGGAGGTCAGCAAGAGTTAGACTCAGCAAAACCGTCTCCTCCCGGTCAGGATCAGGTGCTCTCCTTGGGGATAACGCTTCACTGATACCAGCCCTGACCCTGTATTAAGTGGGGTGTGTGTGTGTGAGCGCCAGAGAGGGGGCATCTCCTCCTGATTGAGACTGATGCGTGCCGATCGGTGGCCAGGCCGTGCTCAGCGGCGCCTCGGCAATGTCAGGTGAAATTAGCAGCCGTCAATTAAAGACCCTCAGACCAGGGGGATTCATTAAGGACTACCTCCCCCATCTTAGCACACTGACAGCCCTTCACACACACACACACACACACACACACACACACACACACACACACACACACACACACACACACACACACACATACACACACACAGCTAAGAGTCTCAAAATATGCGGGATGCTCCAGGGACGTTTCATCAACACCGCCCCAACCACATCATTCACAAGTTGTACATCCAACAAGTTAACCATCTCTTCCAAAACCAAAACAGAAAGACTTTTGATGCTTATTACAAGGTATTTGTCAAATTTCCAATCAAGAATTCGACATTTTAAAAACCCAAATAACGATTTCCTGACCTATTAAAGATAGATTTTTTTAAAGGATTTTAGAATGTTCAATAATAAATCCTTTTAGACGGAGCCAGGATTGCTTCTTCACCCTGTTCGCAACCCATATGCTAGGCTAAGCTAATCATCTCCTGGTGCTGCTTTACCTTTAACAGACAGACATGAGAGTGGTATCAATCTCATCGTCTTACTCTCTGCAAAAACAGTGTTTAGTGATAGCGAAAGTCTGTGAATAGTTTCCACTGGTTTTGATGCTGAACCTCTAAAGAGCCACTTCATAAAAGAGTAAGAAACAAATGAATACGTCTATGGTTCAATTATAATACATAACACAACTATCCACAGGTGAGGAAAACAAGCACAGCCAAATTCAAACAATACTGTGCATAAAACAATTCACATAGTCAGTGACGTATGAGGGGAGTTGGACACTTGGAAGTCAGCTCTGTCTGCTGTGAACTGAACGGAAGCAATCCGCCTGCACCTGGGCAGACCTGAGCACACCTGGAGCCAATTAACCCAATCAGGAGGCTGATGCAACAGGTAATTGTCCTCTAGGGGCAGCGTTCTAAAGCAGCACAGAGGGAATTCACAACACTTGGTTTTATAAATGTCAAAACTGTTTAGACAGCACAAAAAGAAATAGCGTGCGATTCCGTTCTGCATCAACACAACATGAAAATGACCTATAATATGAATATTTTCACTTGGTCCCTGTTATTCCAGCAGTGGCATGTTCCATTGAATGGCCCGGCCCGTTGATATTCTCAGGGACGGTGTATTAGCACATTATTTGCATGAGAGGGGAGCTTGCTGTCTCCAGCTGGACACAGCACCCAGGCTACCTGTGAGTTTGGCAATATCCAAGATTTGCTCTGGCAGGTGAGACACTGCTTTCAAATAGCCAGAACGACTCAGTCACCCTCCTTTATTTCTCACTCTTCCTGCATTCACATTCAAACTTGTATCTTTTACCCTTTTTTGAATCCTTGATTTCCAATATACATCTGTAATTTCTCTATTCTACACTGGCCCAGTATCAAAGTCATATACATGAATTTCCCTAAAGTCGCCATGGCGAATGTTGTAACACTTCCAGTTCATTTTTTAAAGGATAAAAGTCAGCGTGTGTTTACCCACCCGTACTAAAGTGCATCAGTTGAATCCTTTGATACAGGCTTTTTTACCATATGTACATCTGCATGCCTGATCAAGCTGATGACTTTGAACTCGGGTCCATTTGCCCTCACGACTCCTCTCTTTTAATGCAGTGCTTCCCAGTTTAGGAGCATGTAGCTGCAACACAGAAGCTCCGCTCATTAGAATTAGAGACATTAGTTACGACCAAAGGAACTCTATTTCACGCACATCTCCCCGACGGACTAAATGAAGCTTTGCAAATCCTCCACAGCTTTTAATAGCTGCCACTAATATTACAGGTCACAAATGATTGCACCCTCAGACTCAGATTTGGCTGATCAAACACAGGCTGAGATTATCGGTGTTATTTACGCTTGTGTATCACTCTGGCATAAACACACACTTATGGAAATGCGATCCCTCTACGGTAATGCACTTTATAATGATTTATGCTAGAACGATTCATGGAAAATGTGGCAGCACAAGTCGCATCAACCCACAATCCAATAGTGATGATCTTTTTTACCCGGCATCGTTCTTCTGTTGTTTATGCAACACTGCCTTTGACGTTTTACCTACATGTGCACATTCATAGACATTGCTAGCGTCACACAGCTTGTGTTTGGAGTAACAAGAGCTGTGTGCACGAGAGCAAGATGGTTCCACCTTTACAAATTAATTATAAAGTCTAGAGTAAATAATAAAATGCATGTCTAAATGGCAAACAATCTAGAAGCTTTTGGGTGCTTGCCAAGGACAAATGGGGCTTACACGTGTATTACCACTCAAACACAAACATACGAACAAATGCAAACATGCACACCTGCACACACACCTAGAATACACACAAGTAAAAAAACAACATGTAGTCACAGGTATCGACCAATTAAAATAAGGGATTACTTTGTTGACAGCATGTGTGCCTCTGTGTAAATGTGTGAGTGTGAGTGTGTGTGTGTGTGGGCACCGCTGCCACGCATGCACACAGGCAGGCAGGCAGGCAGGCCTCACATTGCCCACAGCTACTCGGTAAGGATTCCCGATAAGGAGAATTAGTCAAAACTTGGGAGCTGCCAGTCAGCGCCAATTAAACTTTAATCTTGGGCTGAAACAGGCACAAATAAATTAAACCCTTGTGAGCGGCAATGTGCGCTCTCCTGATAATAGGGGATTGAAGTCGTCTCGGAGCGAGGCTGCATGTTCCCCAGCTCAGCCGTGGCAGGCAGCGGTGCAGGGGGAACAGGGGGAAAGGCTGGTGACAGTGTGAACTGAAAGGAACTCTCCAAGTTTACGGATACACACACAAAGGCAATCACACACAGATGACTAGAATCCCTGACCCTGGAATGCAGAAAAAACATTACAGCCATTAATTATTTTTTCTGCGCTCATATTGCTCATTGCTTTAGATGTTTTCAGTTGTTTTGCATGCTTCGTCTTCCACAGCAATATCCAAACATTCCCATGCTATGCAAATATCACTAAGGACCTTACAGCGTTTCCATGGCCCATACCCAATACAGTATTAGAAATGCCACCCAGGCATGCAATTGACCTCCATAGGTCCAAGACTCCCTTCCTAGTAAACTCTGCATAAACCCGGTTTATTTAATGTAAATGTCTTTGGACAATCTTCCGGTGGAATCTTATTGGACCGTGCAGTGTGTGTTGGAATTTGATAGCCAACCCATGCATGACGCTCCCAGTACCCAGAGTGGAAATGATATTTTCAATCATGCTCAGGCATGGAAAACAGAGTATCAACCAATATAATATGAATAATAAAGAAAGATCTACCCTTCATATCAGCCAGAGGAAAGACTTTTAACGCTGCAATATTCAAAAGTATGGTTGTCTCCGCGCGCCCTGTGTAGAGGGGGATATTTCATTAATATTTTTTAATGAATTAGCACCCTTATCTCTATTTCCTGTGCCCGACCTGTGCTAGCCTGGTGTTTAATTTCAAAGTAATTTTCTTGCTATATGAGCGTGCCATTTATGTATTAATGTCATGGGCCTCGTCAGCCAACGCCATGATTTATTCCAGAGTAGCGGTCACATACATCCTAATATCTTAAAAATAAGCCCCAGAGAAATGCTGTAATGAGAAAACAATAACATTAACAATATTAGCAACAATAATGAAAATAATTGCCGCCGAAGCAACAATGGTAATCACACATAGAGAAATACCTCTGTGTTTGACCGAATCGTACACAATTATCATGCATGTGTATATAATATAATTAATTCTATGTCTGAGCCTCTTAGCCCGAGGCGATCAGCATAGAATCAGTTTTGTATGTATAATAGATCAGAGCGCAGTTCATGAATAAAACAAACGTGGGGAGTGTGCAGCAGTGACTGTGAATGTTTGTCTTTGGACAGCAGAATCAAAGTGAACATGTAATATTGTGATAATCCATACTTGATGAATTCAAGGGGCTGACTTGCCTTAGCTAAGTTCAGCTAATTTCCAGACATGGCTTGCCTCCGTAATTGAGTTTCCAATAACATTATGATTATTCCAGCCCACATGATAATTGAATTCAAGGTATTTTTTTCTTAACACTGCAATATTGTAGATGTGTGATTATTATGCATTTGCATGTAGATTTCGGTGCCTTCCTGAAACTCATCACTTTCCTCCTAACCGGATTTCCTATATTGTAGCATACATTTGGCTCATAACAAATGACGGGATCCCCTCTCGTTATGAGCACAGAGTCAATTATTCCAAAAAGTTCATTTTTATATCAATTTTACCCCAAGTAATGATATTGCTAAAGAAGATTCCTCCCCCCCAAAAACTCTCCAAAAATCTACCAGCGCCGACCTGTTTGTCATTCTTATTATACGTGAAAAGTGAATATTTTTACTGTCGAACTCATCAAATTCACATCACTGCCAATTCTCCTCCCGCGCTTCCAGTTTGATCCTGCTTAAGAAATGCTATCAAACTTAGACACCCTGGCCCCAGTGCTCATCTGTTGCATAATGTAGGCTGTATAGGCAGAAGTGGCGCGGGTGTGAATGTAATTTTCATTAGGCTGATAAAGCCCCCACAGATTCGGGGGGGGGGGGAGGGTACAGAGGGGCACAAAGCAAGAGCTAGAAACTGAATATGGCAGCACTGCAGCTTTCCTTTCTGAGGCACAATGCACCGAATCCCCTCTCCTCACAGCTCTAGGTGAACTAGTTGGCATTGTCTGCATATAATACATTTTGACAACACAAGCATTTAGACATGAAGCTCCCAACGATGGAAATGATTTACCTCAAAGCCCCCCATAAATCTGCCTCGGAAAGCAGAAGAGCTTCTGAGTGTGAACATCAACTTTCTGCAGCAGGAAGTGGGTGGTGTTGCAGCATTAGCTTTAGCTTAGTTGAGCTAGCCGTCACATCGGGGAAGACTGGGCTACTGGTGGATGCTTTGAGCCACTGGGCACTCATGGATGGCTGTGAATGGAAGCTCTATCCATTCTCATCAGTCGGAGTAGCCACAGGGCCGGAACACTGAGGATGGCCCCAGCCAAGACATTATGCCAGAGTTTAGCTGTTGTTTTGCATAAACGTTGAATCATGCCAGCGTCCTTTTTTTAGAGTGCAACAACAGCCTGCATTGATATTGATTTAATGCTCACTAATATTTAAACTGCCCTCAGGGATCGATGCTGTTGAACATGATTTAATATGGCCTACTAGTACAGATATAAATATGGCCACATCACACAGGAAATCGATTATTTGGGCTTTAATTTAACTTCTTTTGAATGTTGGTGGGAGAGTCATCACATCATATTTCACATTGGGATACCCTAGCTTTTAAATAGCTGCAAAATAATAGACATTATTAATTGATGAATGTCCTTTTGAGGGTAAATGATAACATGGTTTATTCTTCATATTTCTATTAAATGATCAAATAATACTTTCTTTTTTTATGATATTTATAATTTTGGACGTGATCTGAATTACTGGTGATAAGGAGGGCGAAATGAAAGGCAGAAATAAGTAGTGAAAGAAAGGTTGCAACAACTTTTAAACAAAACATGACATGCGAATGAGGGCTGAGTCCTCATTTACATACGCTGACATTTTGCGCAGAATATTTCAACGTACGGCTGAGCTGTAATGAACTCCTGCCAGGGAGCAGTCAAGGAATAATGTTTCCATAAAGGTAACCTGTCCACATGCAGGAGAGGGATGTGGAGGAGGAAAAGAGACATTTTTCCCTCGCTCTCTCGTCTGGGTGTTTGGTAACAATGGGGTATTTTTCTTCCAGCGCGCTTCATCCATCTTGGCCGATACTGATTTAGTGTATTTTCCCAGCCTTTTTACAGGCTAATTGCACACAGCCACGGTGAATTTGTTAGTGGTGACACCTTGCCTACCCATTGGGAATGCATCTCATTACCGGACGCAATGTCCAGGAACATCAGATATTATTAGCTGTCATTAATCTGCCATACATGGTGAAGGGGAGGGGGGACTGGGGGGGAGAGAAGGGCGACAAAGGACACAAAGAGACAAATATGACGGCTGGCGAGGGCTGTGTGGTAAGGTCAAAGTTCACGAAGGTTAGCAGGAACCCAGGTGGACACGGGGAGGAGGAGATTATGAAAGATGATGTTATGAAGGAGTCTAAAACTGGGAACAAAGAGGATCACTGCAACCTACAAATATAGACATGAAACAAGTCATGCTCCATGACATTTACAGATGGTTGTAGTCTACAAAGAAGCATTTATTAAATGATTCATTACAAAAGGACAATGTATTTTTCCTTGGGACCAACCCAAATTTCGTACATTCTGTACCAAAGAATTTAGATGGATGGAATCAACTAAGATCAAGCATTAAAACCTGGATAAACTGTGTTATGTTGAAAGGTAATATCTTACTTTCGAAACACATCACTTTCTGTTAAATGCTGCTTTGAGCATGTGAAAAATCTGTGGTGGAGTAAAAATCTGTGGTGGAGTAAACGTCAAATAATATTTGTATATTTCTCATGACTGGCCGACACTACAAAAGACCTGACCAACAGATACATCATAAATAAAACTACCGTTGTTCCTAGCTCAAAAATGTATTGTAAATTGGACTTTTGTTTCATTTGTGAGGCATATATTTAAATCAATAATACTCAAATGAATGTCTCTGTATTTAAAATGATCTCTCTCTATTTAATATGGACTTGCTTTGATGAAAGTCCCACCGTACGCACAGTGAATAATGTTTTTGTAAACAGATCAACTATTGGGCCTGTTTCTGTCGTGTTTCAAACACTGTTTTGTTCTCAAATCCCATTTGACTCAAATGAATATGACAACCTTAAAGTAGATTTCAGAGGAAATTCATTCTCTTTGAATGCCGACTGATTGTTGCCCAAAAGAGTGTGCTTTTTTTCACTCGTATGTTTAATTTGATACAGCATCTTTGGCTGTTTTTCCTGCACAGCCCCGCCTGAAGACTGCTACATGCATACTAGATAGGATTACACCTTCTAAGCAGATTTCGTTGTGGAAGGGTTAACACAGATCCCCCTGCTTTGCTGAACAAACAGGACAGCGTCTGAAGACACAGGAACTCACTGGGCTCTCATTAAGAGAATTTTTCTTCTCTGAGGTGGGGGGGGTGCTGCTTTTTTGTGGAAGAAGCACGTTGCGGCCTCCTGCCGCGTCGCCTGGCTCTTTGAGTCAGATGGAGTATATGGCCTAATGACTAAAAGTTCCTCTATAAAAAGTATACAGCGCAGCTCCCTGCAAATTGAGTTTCCTCTTTGTGCCAATTGAGGGTGGTTTATATAGGCTGCGGGGAGTTCCTTTGAACTCTCATTCCAAAAAACTCCAGATTCCTGGGACAATCCCCCCCGCTTCTTTCCTTCTTCTCTCCCGCCAACGGTGGAGATGGAGGAAGAGGAGGCTGCTGTCTCAGACGCGCAAATGCATGCCACATTGCACAGCAGACAGAAGGAGGGAGAGAAAGGAAAACAAATCTCAAAATGAGGTTAAGGTGGCATGAAGCAGGTGTTTCTCCTCTGCTTTATTGGTAATAAATGAGTTTGTAAATTGGACTTTATTGGATTAAAGTTTCTAATGGTGTTTGCATAAGGCCAAGGTAGCATAAAGGCATTAGACTTAGGCCTTTCTTTATTTAAAGTGGCATCTTTATAGAAGGCCAATCAGGACGCCTCAGTTTCTTTACTAGAGAATTTGATAAGACCCTAAATGTTACTAGCTTACACAGGGGGAAGCCGTAAAGTGTCAGACTTCAGGGATATGACAGGGAAGGCAGACCAAACTGGACTAAAGTCAAAGAGTTTTACTTTTGTTCATAAACCTTAACTCCCTTGACCAAATGTTAAGTACTTTAAGCCTTGGAGTTGAATCCAATCTATACAACTTTAAGAGGCGTCATAGCAATGTTAAGGGCTTCTTTAAGGATTCATTTCTTCACTTATAAAACAATCCTCCCCAAAACATGTCCCCTAGTTAATCATTTCACTGCTACATGATCTTGTTCTTAAGGGAAAAAACACAACTACATATTAAGAAGGCCTGCTTGCAAAATAAGAATTTGCCAAGAGGTACTTGCTGTCTGTCTTTTGTCCTCAGCTATCTTTATTGCCAAAAGCGAATGTTGGCGGCATCCCATGTGGAAGCAATGGGGGCCTGGATGCCCAGGACTCAGCCAAGTGGCAGCGATTGTTTTCCATGTCGGGGGCATGAAAGCTGGGCTCATTCTACACTAATCAAAACCCCCCGAAAAGGTCTCAGTATAAATCCTGAGACTTCTTCTTCTCCTTCTTCTTTTTCGTCGTCTTCTTCTTCTTCTTCTTCTTCCTCTTTTCCCCCACCCTAGCATCTTCACAATTATGCACACACATTGCCATAAATCTAATGCGCTTTCATGATCTGTGGGAGCGCAGTACATAAAACGTGTTTGCCGGATTTGCATACAAACATACTTATTCTAAATCCCCCTCAGAAGTTGTAAATGATTGTCTTTTCCTGAAATACATCTCAGCAAATTGTATTTGGGCATGTTTATGAATCCTATTATGGCATGGGTTTTATCATATTTTGTGGACAGTGATGGCTTCTCAGCATAGCTGTTAAGAAGAGGGAGAGCGGGGCCTTGGGCGATAGACTTTGTCATTTGTTTCAGATGGGCGCTGGATTCCCCTTCATTGCTCCATGACAGGTTCACGGTACCAAGATGGATCTCTGCTAAGTCCTTGCAGGAGTAATTCAGTAACTACTGTCTAGTGAGTGGAAGAGGCTGCACTCACTGCTCAATTCTGCCTTTGATGCAACACTTCTGAATGTGTTATTTGGAACATGATGCAGGAACAGCAGCAGAATCTGTCTTTGATTGTGGCCTTTTCAATCCTCCATTTATTTTTTTCTTACACCATGTAAACATAGTGACATAATGGAGTGGAATGTTGCGTAATAAGGCCACAATAGAGCCGTATTTATCAAGAGCTGGAAAGCTGCTGGGCAAGGAAGAGGAGGAAGACTTTGTTAGAGAGGCCGGGGCTGCCAAACAGATTATAATATCTCCATGTGCCGCCCTGTAGCAACCAAACAGCTAAGTAAAATACTGATGGCACACTTTAAACTCACCTAGAGTAAAAAGATAGGACAATTTTCTAATTTCTCTTGAGATCATTTCTGTCTAATGAAGTACACTTTGACAGCGCCAAGTATTTTACATCATCTTCGCCTCTATATTATTCCTTCCTTAGCCGATAGGACCTATGAACGGACTCTTGTCAGAATCAGTCATCAATTGCCGGGACAAGCTGCTGAGTGGGAAGGTCATAAACATTTCAAGAGTTATAAAACTTTCATTAAGTTCTCACGATAACGCGCCAGTGAATGACCCTCTTGCTCTCTCCCTCTCTTTTTTGTCTGGGTGGCGTTGAAGAGGGGAATGATTAGGAACAAGCGGCCCCTTTGTGGCGGAGGGAGCCTTTTTCAAACTGTCTCGGCCTCTTGACTCGTCCTAAGCCAGAGATCAGAGCTTGGAAAGTGGCAAAACAAAGGGCCGATTTAATGAGATTGTAAAACAGGCTGAGGAAAAGGAGGGGGTTACCAAATAGCCAGACTGCCAGCTCTGGTCCATTTCAAAAGGTCTTTTCAGGATCTCCTCTAAGCCGTCTCAATATGAGCATGAGGAAGAAAAAAGGAAAAATCAAAGGACTCCAAATGCTCTGACAGATTTTGACATGAGGAAGATGTGGATATTTGTCTGCTGTTTTCCACACAAAGGGGTTGCATTCCTGAAAAAAAAAAAGTGTCGGAAAAGTATTTTTTCTCCCCATGGGATTAAATCTTCTGATTGAAATGATCAAATGTCATTCCAGTCACATCTAAATTACTGCAATTTCCCTCCAACTGATAAGCCATTTAAATATTTTAAACGATCATGATTGAAAATAGATAAATCAATAAAAACAAATCAATTGCACTCAAAACTAACTTTGTCTCGGATCAGTGCACGTGGCCAGCAGGTCATTTGAGCGAGAAAAAAAAAGATCTGATAAAAAAATAATTAAATAACCATGATAGTCAAAAGGGTGGACTTGGAGTTGTTTACACACACCCCATAAATAGTCGTGACGCACATCACATGGAAACAACATTCCTATTTCTTTCTCGCTTCTGAGTTGCTCTTTCCATGAAGCGACACGTTTACTGCGATTGCATCTGTCACGTATCTTTCCCCCTAAAAAATCTCTGTGGAATTGGACCATTTAACCCCTCCTCAGTTGTCATTAGAGGACGGGGGGGTTGGAAGGAGGGGCAGGGGAAGAGAGGAATGAAAACAAGCCAGAGTTGAGGAGATAACCATCAGGGTCCTAAACCCATTATCTGGCCTCTGTCCACTGCTGAGTGTCAGGAGTCACACCCAGGTCCAAGTCAGCCTGGAGCTGTTGACCTGATGCTCTCTGCTGACATTTCCATTCAGATGAATGGCTCCTCGCTGCATGCTAGGAAGTGTCCAGTTTGACCCTTACCTGCCCCAAGATTCCCTCCCTTATTAACTGGGCTCTGTGTCTAACCTGTATTCTATTGCCTAGCGCCCCCTCCCCACCTCTGCGTCTGTCTTCAGTAATAATGGAGGACAAATGAAGCCAGCCCATCCTAATGGTGGAGCTTTTTAATGACACTGAGCTTTTGTGCTCTTCTCATTTAGACAAGCGGTGAGAGATGAGGAGGGAAGCCGCCGCAGCGCTGCGACAGTAAAACTGCGGCAGGCGGCGTGCCCTCGTTTGGAGGTTATAGGACACAGTAAAGTTCCTTCCGTGGCACAGGCAGGCGTGTCGGTAATGGGCTCGTCGAGGCACCGCGCCGTACACAGCTGTTTCTTTTATGTTCTTTAATTTGCTCCGAGGAGAAAATAAAGCGTGCGAGTGTGTCTTTAAGGAGGCCCGTGGACCTGAGAGACCAAATACCAAAAGGACCTTCATAGGTGCACTGTAGTTAACCAATGTAATTAGCAAGAACACAAGTAATCAGTCCAGGGAAGTGTGTCATTAAATGACATCCCCCCATGATTAATTTGCCACTCGTAACGACGAAATGAACCTTCTCGGTGTCCTTAATGACCCTGGTTAATCTTTGAGAGGAACAGGGAGGAGAGGAGACAGAGAGAGAGACAGATAGGGAGAGAAAACTGACAGGGAGAAAGAGTACATGAAGATTTCATCTGCTCACATCCGTAGAAGTGTTTTGCAGTTAGGGTTAGAGTTACATTTTCAACCAATCAAAGCTCCACAACTGAAATGCCATTATCAGTGGTTAAGTAGCAACAGACACATTAACGAATACAGTACAGAATGTGTTAAATCCCCTTTCTGGAGCTGTTAGAGAACAGAGGCAGCACATGGTGCCCAGCATCTGACACTATGCTTTCTAAAGTGGAGGTGGCGAGGAGATTAGTGCTCGGAAAAGAGGCCCTATTATACGCCCTGTTGCATTATTAAAGACACCCCCACGTAATTCACTCTCCAGTGGAGTACATATTTGTCTTGGTAATTTTTCTTAAGCCACGATAAAGCAGAATTTGAATTAATCATGGGAATCCGCGCTTTGATACCAGGCCGGGGCCCTTTCGCGTCCAGCCAGCTGCACAGGGCCGGGGCCCGCCTGCTTAACACCGGGAGTGCCAAGCATATGCTAGTTGAGAGGAGGAGGGCAGATAGGGAGGCCTGGGTGGGCAGGGAGGAGGTCCCTGTGGAGCCCTTCACAATGAAACACAATATCCTCCTCCTCAGACGCGTGCAATGACTTAAACACTCCATTGTATTAAATATGAATGAGGTTCCCCATTGTCCGGGTGCGGGCGAGCGGGGAGACAGTGTTGTCGATTAGCCACATGATTAAGCAGACGACACGGTAGGGGCCACAGAGGTAAATAAAGGCCGCCTTCTGTCATTTCCTTGTCCCCAAGGGGGCCCCCGCCAATGGCTCCTCACAAAACTTAGCACGGTTAAAGCCAATTGACGGAAAAAGTGATAATGTATGACTGTGAAAACAGCTGAGTGATAAAAGGGAGGGAGTCAGAGAAGGGAGGGCCAGTTAGGGGATGGGAAGGAAGGAGGACAGAAAAGCATTGAAAGAGGTGTAGAGTAAAGCAGTATCAGGGAGAAAGGAGAGGGCGATGAAATACTAGAGAAAGAGGAAGGTATCAGAAATAGTAGCAACAGAGGGTGGGGGGCTTCAATGAGGAGCGCCTTTGATTAAACAGGCCAGATAATTCAGTCATGCTCCATGTCAGGTGTCTATTATCACATTGTAGCATTTGCATGTGAAAAAGACACTACTGCTGGCTGCATTATGATTGGCTGACAGGGCATCTGCACTACTGTTGCAAAATCCCCCCCCCCCTCCTGTTAGGAGTGCATGAACCCAGTCACGGCTATTCACTGTGGGCCCAATGTGTCAAACGGTTATTATTAGCAGCATTAGCCAAGAAAACAAATAGCGGCAGAGAGGCTCATAATGAAAGGGAATAGATTGTTTTAATCAATTCTGCTCATTCATCAATTCGGAGCAACATGTCAAAGACACAAAACCAGCTGATATTACTGACGAGTCACACACAATGTGGTTTTTATATCACGTCTCATTGTATTGTATTTTTAAAAAACATTTTGCTCATTTATTTGTTCATTATTTAGTCGATTTTCGTTTGAATTGTGAATTTATTTATATGAGAATAACAAGTGGAACCCTAACAATGATGAATTATTAAACACATTATTTCTGGTTGTTTTTTTTACTTCCCCCCCCAGTACTTATTCCCCACTCTTCTCTTTCCTAACCTTGAATCCCTATGTGGTTTGAAAGCTGTCTTTTGGGGGAGTTCCATCCCTTTGCTGTAACTAGGATCACTCCCACTTTAATGATACAAGCTCCTAACCTCAGCCATCTCTCGTGTTAGTGTCCCACCCCCTCCCCACCAGCCCCCTCCTATCCCATCGCGGGACATTCAGGTAACTAATCTGCCTTTAAATATGTCTTGAAGGAAGCGCGGCTAATTAGTATCGGAATTTACTGCCTTCACTTTTATTGACTTGTCCTACTTCTCCGATAATTAACTAATGAGTAAAGTAATGAGCTATGTCGTTCAGTCGTGCTGTTCAATTAGGGCGCGGAATCAATTATTGAAAATAGTTTCTGATGCCGACGCCGCCCTGTACGGTGAGTTACAGCGAGGGGACAGCACTTATCTGACCAAAATTGGAAGAAGTTTAAAATGTTTCTGAGGTGACAGAGAAACCAGAGCCTCGGATTAAAGCTCTAACCTCCACCATGTTGAATCCAGGGTGAAGGCAGTCAGAATAGTCTCTACACTGTCTTCCCACGCAAAACCCAGAGGATTGGGAGTGAAGTCTCCCAGTAAACAATGCGTCATTGAGGTATTTACGAGCTCAACAAAAACATTGGGTTCATTATAGAAAATTAATTAGAGAAACACACTCCCAAGTGTTTCGGCTGATAATGAACTCTCTATCTTGTCAGGCCAATTTAGTCTGACGCTTTTTGATAATTATGTTGACATGAAAATCAATGCCCCTTGTGATGAAGCATGTTGGAATTCATCATTTTGTTCAATATTATAAAGAGAAGTTGTGTTTCATAATGACTGTTTGCAAAGTTTGGAATTCATGAGACAAAAAGTTGAATTTAAGTCTGGAAAATAAACTCACTTCATGTTATGAATAATTTGGCCCCCAATAAAAAAAAAATGCTGTTGAATAAAGATTGGGCGATGAGAATTGGATTTATTAACCATTTATTCTTTATTTATTTTGTAATGGATGAGAAACACATATGATTCAACTGGAAAAAAGTTGATGTGTCACCCAAATATAATAATAAATATAGCACTATATAACAATGTTTTAAATCAAATATGAAAAGTTGTTTGGTATGTTGCAAAAAAAAAAATCCAGCCACAACAACAAGTTCCTTATTCACGTTTAAATCTAAGTATATATTAAAAAATACTACCTTTCAATTAGTAATGTGTTTTAAAAACAAGTTTAAGGGAAGCATACTTTAGTTGTGTTTTTCTTAAAGGGCTAAGACTTTGGGTTCTGGGCACGTTAAACATTAATGACGCTCTCCAAAAATAAATGCTTAAATGCTCCACCTTATTGTCACTATTTGATCCAAACATTCCTGGGAAAGGATGCCAGCATCGGTTAAGTAATAAATATTAGTATGTGAAGCAGCGGGCTCAGGCCAGTCCTGGCTGGTGTGACTGCGTCGTCGGAAACATGAAGAAAGATTTTTGAACGAGCTCCAGGTTTTTCTGAGTCACAGCTTTTAAGAAATGCCCACATTAAGGAACATGCACGGTGTGACTTATGAGACAGCTCTGGTACAATGTGTATGGGTGTGTGACACACACCTCTGATTATACTTGAGGTAATAAACACACCTGTATTTTTTATTCATTCATAATTAATTTGAGGATAAGGAGAGGTAGTAAAAACGTTAATTAATCAATGAAAATAGGAAAAGAGGAGAGAGGGGGAAAGGGGGGACAAAAGGGGGTGAAAGTCCTGCAGAGGGGGGAGACATGAAGATCCCGTGTTTTGGCGGTATCAATACTCTATTAATATTCACAATGCCAGGGGTCCCGGCTGGTGTGCCAGTCAGCGCTGAGCCGATGTGACAGGCTCCCAGAAAGACGCTAAAGCCAAGGACATTAAATTCCCCCTGACAGCAACCTTGGAGACCGTCCCAGGCACGCGTCGCTTTGACTGCGGTAAATCAGAGAAATAAACTCAAAAGAACATAATGGAGTCGGCTCTCATCACTATTATGACAAGCAGGTTTATTTACTGTACAGTTGGCTCTCCTTCTGCTTCTGTGTGTGCTCGTGTGTGTGTGTGTGTGTGTGTGTGTGTGTGTGTGTGTGTGTGTGTGTGTGTGTGTGTGTGTGTGTGTGTGTGTGTGTGTGTGTGTGTGTGTGTGACGGTTAACAGTCACCCCTGGTTTGTCTTGCTGAAGCTCAGCATGCTCTCAACGAGACAAACCAGGGGTGACTGTCGACTGTCAAAAAATCCTGTAAGCCAAAGCTGCTGTTGGACTGTACGTGGAGTAAACCCAGGAGATTAGAACCAAATCCACTTTAATTCTGTAAGAAACCCACACTCATAAGCACCATATAGACATACTATGGCCAAATGCATGAAGCACCTGAAGTGTTTACTGCGTTTACTCACGGATTAAAGAAACAAGTACGTCTTCCAAGTTGACAACCGTAAACCAAAAATGGCCTCCCAATTCTTATTCTCATTTGTAATTCAGAGGTCCATTTAGTCAATATATGCTATTGCATCCCTATAATTTGTGCTGCTATATAGTATTTTGTGTTTTTCACACACAGGTTTCACCTCTGGCCATATCCTCACAGATCCAACGTGACACATTTCGGAATAATTCCTCTCGAGCGCGCAGTATGTAGATTATGTGCTATATGATTTCAGAGATGGGGATAACCCTCAGCCCTTCCTGCCAAACACATCCTGTATTTGTTCTTCTGATTACACCCACAAAACGGGAAATAAAACAACAGCTTATGGCACCACAGACGGCCTGAAGCGAGCTATCTGGGGGCCCCTCTATCATCCTCGTCTTCCCCCCCTTCCTTTTATAGGAACCTTGGCCAAACCTTATCATCATTGCTCCCGTTTGAATAGTATCACAGACGCGGCGGCCAGGGAGGATGGAGATGTCATAAAACATTTTATTGATTTTTGTTGCTAGTTGTCGTCATACATTAATATCACCAAATAACTGTACAGCTCCTGTTTCAAGCCTTTGTGGAACGTGTCAGGTTTTTTTTTTCTTTCCTCCCCCCCTCAATATGTCGTAACAGATTCTGGTGACGTTATCTTTCCGGTACAGCGTGACTGATCCTTCTGCATCTTGTCAGGCTTCTCAGAGAAAGGCCTTTTTGACATGCAGAGCCCCGCTGCAGCAGGATTTGACGTGGCGTGATGAACAGTAGACTGTGTGACCTCCTAGTCCCAAACAAGGACTGTGGCACAGATATAAGCTAGCATAAGGGCCTTAACACTGGAAATAAATCAGCTTGTGCCCTGTGTGTGCATGCATTTCTCGTGCCAGTGTGTATCCTGATGTGTGTGTAAGCTGTGATGTTCTTTAAAGACAGATTCACACCTTCACGAGACAGCACCAATGCCCACACGCTTAGGATGTTGTCCCCATTCCTCCTTCGCCCATGCCTTCTTGAACCGGCCTTGGCGTGAGCAGGTGACAGGCACTGTGGAGGTGTGAGCATGTGTGTGTGTGTTTACCTTTAACGATAGTCACACACATTCTGTCAGGTGTCACTCACAGGGACTGGATGGAGAGTGAGCTGGGGGTAAAGGGGTCGCAAGTGTGTGTTCGTGTTTGAAAGACTATTATCTGCACATATAAACGCACAGGAGCGGTATTTTTTAGAGTGTGTGTTCATTCACAAGCTCAACAAGTGAGAAGCCATGACTTTTTCCATCAAACAATACAACGGCTTACACAAACCAACAGCACAGTGTTCGAAACAAATTCTCTCATACACAACAACCAACCTCCTCCACCCTTTGCTAAACAAACCTCAGCACAAAGCCGTGACACAAAGAGGCACCAACGAGGAAGTCAGCACAAAAAAAAAAAAATCAGAAGGGGTCAGCATATGTCCAGTCAGCGTACGACACCTCGTAAGACAACTGTCCCGACCGAGCACATTGGGTCTCTCCTATACAGCTATTCGGCTAGTGTGGCGTGCAGCTGTGTGTGTATGCACTTTACTGTACAGCGTGTGTGTGTGTGTGTGTGTGTGTGTGTGTGTGTGTGTGTGTGTGTGTGTGTGTGTGTGTGTGTGTGTGTGTGTGTTCACCCGTGTCACGTACGATACCGCACAAGTGAAGATGGGGCAAAATAACAGGAGAGCTGCATGAGCAGATTTGGGTGTTGCCCCCGGGGTGTGTACTGTAGTCTCCATAAGCAGTGACATGACAGGCCTCGGACCTGCATTTTTCGGGGCTTCATTATACTTCAGGTCAAGGTAATGAGGTGAGATAGAAGAAGATATGGGTTAGCGATTAGCGACACAAGCACAATTAGATCAGTAGTCTCTCTTTAAGAGTTCATGCTGCAAAATTCAACGGTAGACCTTATAGAATGTGACTCTTATTCAGAGCTAGTAACGTTAACAAATGCAGGAAGCATTCTGTGAGGCTAGGTTTTAGGCTAACCTAAAACTTTTAAAAAGTAACACACTTTTGGTTATTTGTCAGTGTATATATTTTTTTGTCGTGCCCTTGTTCGTTCTCAAATGCCTTCAATGAATTGGCTAAGGAATACAAGATTGAAGATAAACTAAATCTGGGTCTCTGAAGGAAGAAGTGATGTTAGCAGACCTCTGTAGCACGCTCCTCATCTCTGCTTGAAGCTAGCTGCTCGAGCTATTACTGTAGCTGCTAACCGACCCGGATCACCAACTGGACTGTTCAAGATGTGTTAAGGATAAAGTAGAACTCAGAGTTTGCCAAGGAAGAATATGAATGTTTATTTAAAGAAAATGCCTTTCTTTTAGGTTCTGTTGCAAATTATAGCTTCCTAATTTTGTTACCTGTCCATGGTGTGTCTTAAAAAGTTACAAGAGCGCAATGCTAAATTTAGGAAATACACAATATATATTTTTGGTATTTGGCTAACCCGAAATATGGCAGAAATACTTATGAAATAAACCAACAAATGTCTAGAATTGAACAAGATAGATTCAGCAGATGCCCCGTTGCAGCTTACATAATATACTGTACATGTTCACATACGGGATCAGATGGAAGCACTGAAAACACATAAAGAGCAGTAAATGTTTTTGTTTGTAGGACACCGACTATAACAAAGCATCATCTGTGTCTTGATAATAAAATGTGAATGATCATGTTTGTCAGCAGAACAATGAGAACGATAACGGCAGCACACCACAGTTATGGATGTACGGTTCCCTGTTTGTTGTTTGTGTTCTGCCTCCCGCCACAGCCACTGATCCATCCAGAGTTAATCACTCCAAACAGCATTACAATTAGTGCAGTTTGGAGTCAAACATCCATCTCCTGGTCTATCTATCACCGTTTTTTTCTGTATGTGGTAATATTCCCCAATTAAAGCATTATTGTAGCCTACTTCATCAAGGGCTAAAGTAATCAAGATTAATCTCAGTGAGCTGACACGCGCTGTTTGCTAAGGAACACACAGAACAATTGCTCTGGGCGAGCATCATTAGGAAATGCAATAAAATTAGGCAAACTGATTATATTTCAGAACTGGGGAGCAAAATAAAAACACAATTTGGGGAGGGCTTCAATTATGGCGCCGTCGCTTGCTTGTTTGAACATCAGCCATTAAACCACTTTACAGTTGTAATGCTCGGGCACAAGTTTGGTGATGTGTGTGTGCGCTCATGTGTGATGGTGCACAGGAAGGTGCTTTTGTGTGCATCTCTGCCTTTCTGTGCATGGTATGTGCATGCATGTTGTTTTATTTAGCAGATCTGTGTTGGTGGGAGGCTGGTTGGTGTTGCTGGTGGTTAGCCTGTAGCCACATACCGAGGCTTGCAGCCAGATATTGAGACTAACTTGGTCTTAGCCAACGGCTGCAGCAACCATTTTAGGCTCCGTTGTCAATTGGTATCTAATAGGGGTTAAGTGTTTTGAATTCTGTCTTTTGAGGAGGAAAAAAAAAAGCCTCCGGAAGGCAATTTTTCATTTAATTATAGCTCACATGGGAGGTGGAATATATGTGTGTGTATACTGTGTGTTTGGATTCCATGCATGTGTGTGCCACTCTGCATTTGCATGTGGAATATTTCTATAGGTAAAGGACATGTGCTTTGTTTACTTATTTGTTCCTGCCTTCAATAGCTTGCTGGGGAAGTATACCAGGGCAATCTATTTATGTCATTCATGGCCACTCAGTGGTGAACAATACTCTGAAACACACACTGTGATTTGCCGGTTAGCAGTGAAACCGTTTTAAATGCTTATTAATCTTGCCTGGGGCCAAACGCTTCCTCCTCCTTCCCCAAAATGAGAAAATGAATGAAAATACATGGAAATATGAAAAATACCTTATCTTATCACCGTGTGGAGGTAATATTGTGTGATCCCTCGCTGAAATAGCGCTGAACATTCTATGAATATATTTTGAATATTCCCTTCGCCTGAATTGATGTACAGGCGGGCGGATGTGCGTTGGTGTCATCTGTCCCGCAACAGCCCGATCAAAACATTTTCCCAATCGACTCAGACAAGAACGGCCACTTTCCATTCATTTAGATTGGATGAAGGAATAAAAATGATATGGCTTTTTTATTTTCCCTGCACAGATGACTGTACCTGGCCAAAGATAGGAGCTAATCCAAACTGACTGACATACGTGATAACAGGATAAAATGGTACAGTTTGCGTTCAAACCCCCCCCCACCTTTTCCTCAGGTGTGGTCCCTATCTCACACTGGCTGTGTGTGTGTATGTGTGTGTTTGGGTGTGCGCCTTAAAAAGAAAGAAGGAAAGATAATGTATTTGGGATCATTCTTATTTTTCTTAGTGTTAAAAAAACGTTGTTAATAATATTCTATAACGCAAGTGGGACTTTTAATTTCTGGATTTCTGTGTCAGATTAGGAATCTGCTCGAAAACTTAAAAAGGGCAAAAAACTGTCAATGTTTTTTGACTGGCTTGATTTTCTTGTATTCTATTTTAAAAGGGACCCAATTCTGCTCATCTTAGGATCATGTTTGTATTTAGTGTCTCTACTGGGACATGTCTCAATTCTTTAATGTTCAAAAAGCTCTTTATGTTTCTCATACTGCCTGTGCTGCAGCACCTCTTTTCACCCTCTGTCTGAAACCAGAGCCACAACTGCTGGCCAGCTCTGTTCTGTTATGCACTAGCCAATAGAATCACAGCCGTTATGTAGTGAGTCCAACTGAGGCATTTCAGGCGGGGGGGATATTAGCCTTTGCAGACCATTTACATACACACAAACCTATATAACGTACTACAAAGGGAAACCCCAAAAAGCACAATAGGGTCTTTTTAAGTGAAACTAGTTTTTTTAGGGCTTACACATGAATCATAGGAAGCATTCCCATTGGTCAGACCCACAGCATGTCTTGAATATTGTAACAGCCCATTTATCGGGGTCGATTAGATATTTGCAGGCCACATATGGATGAGAACTCACCAAATCAATACAATAACACACACATATGCAACGATGTGGTATTCATTGTTCTGAAAACATAATCAATAGGCTCATAAAAAGTCAGGACGACCTTTTGGCGCTCCATGACCCTCTTGCTTCTGATTAACCTTGTACACATCGCGCCACTGACCTGTGCCTATAGCCTGTATGAATTATAAATGGACTTCATTATCATAGTCCGGTCGTTAAGGGATATCATACCCTGCATGTAAGTATCTTCCCCCAATGATTTCCCTGCCTCATTGTATTTCAAGGGGTTATCATAAGCAATCTCTTCTTTTTCTCCCTCCCGCCTTTCTCTGCTTTCGTTTTGCATATTGTCAGACCCGCGAGGATGGGGCAACAGAGGAAGGAGGCGAGAAGGAGAGAAATAGTTAACAAACTCTGCACATGATTGATGGGCTAATTTCAAGCCCTGAATAAAGCAGTTTCCTAAGTCTGTTGATTCTCCATTTATTAGGTAATAGAAACATTTATCAAAAAAGTCACATTTTTTGCTTAAGCAATAATTGCATTTTTAAGCCCTCATTAGGCCTTCCATGCATACATAATCCAATTGAATAAATACAGTGTTGGAGTGAGGAATTAATACCCATTGTACACTGAAAGTTGGGGATCCTGCAGCTTGACTCGCGTTCAAATGGAATAGTAAAGTGAAAAATACTTTGAGGTTAAAGTATAACTTATGCTCTAACGCACCAAAACCCTTCCAGTGGTTTAATTCAATATTTACTACTACTATAATTTTCTTTTCAGCACAAGCATACTGATGGAAGAAAATCTAAATTAAATTGAGTTCCCTATCTTTGCAGACGGACATTATTCCACTGTTCAGAATGCAATCTGAATCCATATTAAACATCACATCAGAGGTTTAATAATATAACCTCTAGCAAATCAGGTTAAAAATAGACTCTGTTAGGAGCTGTTAAGTATAAAAACCATTAGGAAAATGCCTGTGAGTCTACACAAATGATTCAATTGCTGCAGATAACCCCGGTTTGTGCGTTTTATAACTTAAATTATATTCAAATCACACAGCTGAGCATCAGTTTTTGAAAAAAGTAAAATATTGAATTACATTTTTCTCCATCGGTATCCGTGTTGATTTATGAGAAGACATTTGTAGTTGTCCATGTACACCAATTGTATTTATTTGTGACACTTAGATGCATTTATTTAAATTAATTGACACACTTTTAATGAGTCTCAAAATTAAAGCATTTAAAATAAATGAGTAACTTTCAAAATGTGGCTCCAAGGAGTTCACTCTTGGTATAAAAGGACATCATTCTAAACCTAAAAAAATTTATGTATTGATGGTCCAATGTCCCATGATCACATAGTGGAGCTTTTCTGGAGCGTTTCCCTGCAGTTCCTCTTTCTTTTGTGTACCCTGTGCTTAGGCGTTTTCACTTCTTGTATTTCCTGGCCAGGGACAAATGTTTTCCCATTTTATCTCCAACCAGTCTAGTGTAGCTTTAGCCTTTTGCGTATGTAGCCACATCAAAATAGCAGTCATGTCTTGTTACCTGGCAACGGTCCCACTAGCCGGCTAAGGCTCCTGTTCCAGCGGAGAGAGCCAGTTTTAATCACCTAGCACATTTCCTGCACTGAAAACAGACAGGGCCTCAGCTTAATCTTGTTAGCACGATGAGGCCGTTTTCAGATATCGTTGCTAATCAAATCATCCCAAAGGCTTTGAGCCCGGGGTTTTTCTTTTTTTCTCCTGGTGGGGGACGTGGTAGTAGTGGATGCAGCAGATGTGTGTGTGTGTGGAGGGGGGGGTGATGAAGCGGGTGTCTGTGTGTGTTTGTGTGAACGCATGTATGTGTGCATTCACAGGGGGTAGGTTTGCGGTTTGCAAAGCATACCAAGGTGTTGAACCATTGGAGATATTCAGTGGAATTTTAATGTACCTCTGCACACACACTTATAAACACCCCTGTATATACTACAAATACTATTCATGCAGGCGGGGGGAGAAACGGAAACACCTATCGGGATTATGTGATCAGGACACAAAAGAGAGGGCACTGTATTCCCTTACAGTTACATTTAAAAAGACAGATCACTGTTACATTTCTAAAAATGCGGATTACTATCAGGATTACACTGTTATAAAAAGCTAAAAGGAGCATATTTGATATTTTCATGTAAACTGTACTGTTCTGTAGGCTAAGTGTGAATCTATCAAGAAATGAGGTCAGAATTCTAGTTAAAAACTTCTTATTGATATTTCTCTTTTGTTCATTTGTATTGCATTTAATAATGAGGTCATCCAAAAGGAACAGAAATTAATCAGATTACAATACTTGCTCAGATTAGGTTACTGATTAAGTCTTTCAGAGGTAACTAATCATTGTAAAGGATTACATTTTTAAAGTTACCCTCCCAGCCCTGTATACATGCATACTCGTCACCGAACCAATACCCCTCCCCCCCACACTCCTTCTTTGGTCGTGAGCTCTCACTTCAATTTGAAAGGCTCCTTCACTTCTCCCAGTAGATAACCTGCATTTTTTTTTAATAGCCCAGAGCCACTCGCCAGCACCCAGAGAGACTCCCCAACCCAGGGCCCAGGAGAGCCCGCACAACAGAGAGAAAAGGAGAACAAAGCCAACCTGCAAAGTCTTAAAAAGTTAAAAGTGTACTTTGATAGCCTCGGCCTACCTATTGCGGCGGCGCTGATCCGACCCCAGGGAGACTGACAGCACCGCAGAGAAAGAGGGAATACAGAGGAGAAGGGGAAGAAGAAGAAGTGGGCCACGGCTACCCCAAACTGTTCTCTTCTTCTTCCATATACACAAGAGTTTGATACACTATATGCCCGAGATGATGGCTTTTCCAGCACAGCAAGTGCATTGGAATAACAGCAGAACTACTTCCTGCATTAGCATATCTAACTTTGAACAGTGCAGTGAGAGAGACACAGGAGCAGTGAGATACTGTACGCCGTGCAAAACACAACATTTAAATGTAACAACTGCGCCGAGGGATTTGCACTCAAATCTGAATTTCCTTTTGCAAATCTCCCAGAGTACGCTGGTATTGCTCGGTGACACATGCCTTATGTTGTGTGCATGTGAGCTGCGATGGAGATTCCAGAATAAAGATCAGAGATAGCATGAGAATACTTCTTCCGCATTTGGGCAGTTTGCCTAAAAGTCACAGTAGGCAGTTAGTTTACTATAGTACTCCACACTTAGGTTAATGCTGGCTGACTGGGAATATTGGTATTTTTCCAACCTTAATCTTTCATATGGGACAGTTCTGATGATGTATAGCTTGTAACTTCGCTTAGTTTAGCTTAAGCTAAGTCTCAATGGTGACATAGTGTCTGGATTTGAAACCAATGGACAGAAAAAAATTGGTTAGTTTGAAAAGTTTCCACATTTAGATAATGAGAGTAAAGTAGAGTTCCTGATTTATGAATGAACAGCCACACAAGAGACCCATAAGCTGTTATGTATAAAAAAGTATTTCAAAATCCCCCAAAAACCTTCTAACTATCTGTGTAACACAATTATTTTAGGCTATCTCCTAATGGTGGTAAGCATAATCAATGACGTCCTTGTTTATGTCACACACAAAAAAAACGCTTTATCATCAGTTTTATTTTCTACTTTATAAAATAATCAGAGATATATCCCAAAATTACACAAAAACTGTAAGTACATATCTACCTGACGATCCAGAAATTACACATTGCTCAAAAGAAATACAATTACAACCAATCTTTTTATATTATGCCCTCCTCATCACTGGGATGACTGATGAGTCACCCTCCCTTAAAACCAAACATAAAGTCAAATGCTTCTTAATGAAGCCTTTCAGATATCATGAAACCTCCATGTGGAGAATCATCATTTATGGCTCGTCATGAATCACCAATTAAAGAATTTAAGGCCTCATAATTACAGAGGGACGATTACATCCGATGTGCCGATTTACTGCCCTCACTAAACCTGTTGTTGGGTCCTAAATCATTGACCTTAAGTGTCAGAAGCCCCTGTTTGATGAGTGTCAGTGGTGACAATAAGCTCGTAGCGCTCCTCCTTTACAATAGCAGTGGGTGGATAGAAAGTGTACACACACACACACACACACACAAATCTCCTCCTCCCCCCTGTTATTAAATTTGCCTGTTAATTTTCTCTAAGGGTTTGATGTAATTAATGGACCAGTTTAGAACGGCCAGCGAGACCCGTGCCGCCGCTCTCCTTGTCCCTGCGGTAAGTCATGAAGGGCCACTCCAGAGGCCCACTGGGGTCCCCTCAGCCCCGGCGCCAGGCCTTGTCAGTCACATGCCCACCCTGGGAGCGGGGCCTGTCCATCAGCAATGGAGTGTTAGAAAGATGGAGGCAGGGAGGGGACAGTAAGGTTTGCTATGAATGCGTAGCTCATTACTGCCCATTTACATTTCATCAGCATGCTAGGTAGCCCTGCACTGTTAGCACCACCGACTCATTAGCACTAAGGGGAAAGCAGGGAGGGGGGAAGAGTGAGGTGTGCAGGGGCCTCAGGCATCCAGGATCTAAAATATACCAGAGGGAGGTTTCAGAAAAAGAGCAGAGCTAGACAGAGGGAGGGCGGCCATTGTGGCTGTGTCTGATCAGATAAAACAGAGAGGAAAGGAGGAAGGATTTAGATCGATATGTAATAATGTCCAGCGCCGGCTCTGGCCCTGCCCTTTCCTGGATGAGTAAGAGCATGAGCAACCCTGTCAGGGGTCGGCTGCACTCACACACAAACAAACAATCTGCTATTTGTTGTCCCAAGCCAGTCTGTAGAAATATGACGTCACGTTCCAATGAAAAGTGTAGAAATCCAAAACCTAGTGATTCAGAATCTCAGATGAATTCCAGGATTGCTTTCCTTTTGGTTGCTTCTACTGTTAAAGCTCAACACACCTTAAAAAACAGCATCTTCTTAGCCAATTAAAAGCCAACAATGAACCAGGATCTATTTCCACTAAGACAATGAACACATATTCCTGCGCTGTGTATCCAGGCAGCAATGATGAGGTACATCTTGAAGGTGAAGGGGGTGAGGGTGCGTGGGGGTCAGTCACATAAATTCCTCTAAACTACACGAAAAAGAGAGGCAGGGAGAGAAAGATAGAAAGATGTGGGGGGGGGGGGGGGGGGTGCAGAGATAGAGGAGATGTATAACAGGATATGAGATTAAATACAGTATGTCTGCCCTCTTCTGGTCACCACCGCCACCATCCACACTGACAGTCCCCACTGGGGGGAGGGAATGGGGGGTGGAATGGTGGGGGTGGGGGGTTGAGATGGGAGGGGAGAAGGTGTGGGGGGGTAGCAAAACATATATAGGGGATGAGGAGAGGGGGGAAAAATGTAGTCTTTCTGACATGTATAAAACTGATTTGTCTAAATATAACTCCAAAAACATAAAGCAATTTCCAATCCAATACTAGTCCCTATCTTGTGTAACCCTCATCATAACAATTAAAACGGTTTGTTTGTGCTGTGGTTATTATCCTATTCCCTTGTCATACCCACGAGGAAATTATAATTTCATATTACGTACCTCATTTACTGTTAATATTAATCCAATATCATACGAAATGACATTTCCGAGTGACTAAAAACTCCATGATATTCAGAATGTAATTAAACAGCGCTGCCATATCCTGCTATTTTCATGATTATTAAACCAATGATTACGGGCTAAAAAGAAAATAGCCAAATGGAAACGCTTTGCCACTGTTTCTTGACTGACAGCTTTGTTTCTAATCTCATTAGCGACAGGAAATTGACTGCAAATGATGAGTGCGCGTTCCTAATATTGCTAATTTACTTTAGCGCCGGGTGTTTTCTCCAGCACCAGGTGTGTGTTTGGTAGCTATAATTGCAACAGCTCTGACAAAAGGACAGTGAATCGAATGTAAACTTGTGTTTGTGTAGGCAGTCTGTGTGTGTGTGTGTGTGTGTGTGTGTGTGTGTGTGTGTGTGTGTGTGTGTGTGTGTGTGTGTGTGTGTGTGTGTGTGTGTGTGTGTGTGTGTGTGTGTGTGTGTGTGTGTGTGTGTGTGTGTGTGTGTGTGTGTGTGTGTGTGTGTTCCGAGTCCACACACTCAGGTTTATACATAAATGTGTGTTTAAGTCCTCATGGGGCCTACCTCTGCCTCTAGGTGCTTTTGGGGCAGGTGTGTAGCCAACAGGCAGCAGTGATGCTAGTTAGCCAACTCAGAGGTGAAAGGTGCAGTCTTAGAAGAGCTAGTTAGTGCTAGGCAGGATTAAGCTCTTCATGTCAATAGCAGATGACTCCTCATTCTTCTCTGCTGGTTCAGGTTTGTTTGGGAGAAATTCAAAAATTGGTCCCAGTGAGGTGCACACTGTTTGCGGTTCTATGAAGGCCTTCGGCACCAATCTGAGGCACTGTGGTTTGGATGTGAAAATATCTGAAAATGTTAATACTTCTAAATAAATTGGTCTGATTTTGCTTCCTTTTTAGTGTCAATAAAAGACATATCCATTTCAACACTAACCTAGAATTGCACATAGATCAAGAAAGTAATACTAAACTGTTTTCGTCTACATTTCCAAACCAATAGTGCTGAAATAACTAAACTGCAAAAGCTTTTTTTTTACTTATGTTTGAACTTGTATCGTTTTCATTCATGCCAGTTCCCCTGTAATGTTCTTTGGCCGGTGTAAAAGAGATGTCAATCCTGTTGTGACATATGTGTAAATAAAGATTAAATCTGAACGGAGAATATTGATTTGGTACCGGGCTTATTTCTGAGAGTACATGTCTGATGCGATACGAGTTTCTGTGCCAGGAAGTAGCAGCGGGTGTGTTTGTGTTGTTCCATGCTTTACTATGTTTTTTGATACCGTGCCAGTGTATGTGTAAGTGTGCCAGTGAATGAGTGCGCCCACCTGCTTTTGTGTTGATCTGTCTGTTTGCGTGATCATATGTGCACTGTACATGCCGGGCCGATTGTGCATGTGCCTGCTCGCCTTTGTGCATGTATTTCTTGCTCTGTGTGTGTGTGTGTGTGTGTGTGTGTGTGTGTGTGTGTGTGTGTGTGTGTGTGTGTGTGTGTGTGTGTGTGTGTGTGTGTGTGTGTGTGTGTGTGTGTGTGTGTGTGTGTGTGTGTGTGTGTGTGTTCCCCTGGGCTTTCGGGGTAAGCCTTCGTGGCCTTGTGCTCCTCATCAGACTCTGTGTCTGGGGGCATGGCTGTAGGGTGGGCCTCCACCACGGGGACTCTGGGACCAATGTGGGACAATCACTGCTGCCTCATAGCTGCGAGGGAGATACAGACACACTGCATGGATAAAAAGAGGAAGAAAAGAGCATGAATTCTGTTTGCTCTCCAATTTTTGTCCTTTTTTTCCCCTTCTTATTACTCTTGTCCATCCTTTTCGCCCTAATCCTTACTTCCTCTGCAAGGATTTTCACAAGATATCACCTTTCACAAGATTGTGTGTGTGTGTGTCTTGGTATGTGTGTATTTGAAGGGAATCTTCTGTCAACACTTCCTCATCTCACGGGTCACATGATCTCGGTCTGTGACACAGCAAGGAAGAGCTTCGGAAGGATAAACTTTAACTCTGAAGAATTGAATTAAAACAAAGTGTCCTTACATATGTCACTTGATTATTTTACAAACTGCTCTTACCTGTTCAACAACACTCTAACTAGCAGCTGGCTGTCTAAATAAAAGCCTTATTGAGTCATTTAAACATTGATTATACACTAGGAATTCTACAAAAACAATTGCCAAACTTTCCTCAGTTTTTGGATAATAAATGAGTAAAGTTATATATTTCATTGAATTAATAACAAACCCTTTACTATAGTTACATACATTGCTTTACACTTAAAGTAATGTATTGCTACTCAAGGTGTAATCAATTACATGTAGTCCAAAAATCACATTAGAAAGGATTCACCTGAAAAATATTTTACAAGTTAGTTCAATTAAATAAAAATAGGACTTTCCATTTGTCATTTAAGTTTTGGAAATATAATCAAGTTCTTATGAACACATTTTGAACTTTTATTTAATTACAGTTGTATCGTTTATTTAAAAATTGTCTTCAGACACATGATCGTTGTTGCTAATGATTTGCTACGCAAACAAGGTAATAATGCAGGTTCATCAGGCCCGCATTATGTTTTATTAGCTTTGTTTACTCCGACTGCGAGGACTTCAGGGGTTGGTTTCATCTCAATAACAAAAGCTCAAACTCAATGCTCCGACAATTGCTGAAATCCACAATTAAACTTCACATACTTCTTGCCAAAAAAGTGTTTAGTAATCTGATAGTTAATGTTGTCAATGAGTGAGGCAAAGCCCTAAAACAATTGAAACCCGATATGAAAAATGATTGCCGTGCATTATACAAGCTGTCATCGCCTGGAAGATGGCAATAAGTCTATAACATGACTGTCTCAATATTCCATGACCTCATTTAATTATCTGCCTTCTCAGTGTCGGTCTTTTGTGATGTGTTGGAAGCCGCATTTGTTGTCGCTCTTTGACTTTTGAAAGTGTTTCAAAAGTAACACAATTACAAGGCGCTGCTCTCTGACACATGACAGATTCCATCGCACACTCATCAGTTCTGCTCTGCGCCGCTCCCTGCTGCCTGCACAATGGATTCCAAATCTCAACCTTGTGACTTCACTGAGATCGCATTACCTGTTCGCTTCCTTCAATGGGAAGCAAAGTAAATTTCACCTTTGACCCCACAGGTTCTCTTGACAGGTGTCACACACCGAGCTAGCTAAGGCTTAGCTTCATGCAGAGCACTTTGTTTCCTTTAATACCAGAGACAAGCACAGCAGGTTCAAATGCAACCAACAATTGTACACACGTGGGAAAATGTAGCAGTGTACATTTTCCCACGTGTGTACAATCAATCATTTAGGGACATTTTAATATTAAAAAAATCCAAATTGCTACGTCTAATGTCATTATAGCTAGTAGGCAGATGTTATTACCCAAAGACAAAGAATGGCAAGCTGTCTTCTCCTGCTTCAACTGTTTATGCTAAGCTACGCTAATGGCCAATTGCTGTAATCTTATATTTAATGGAAAATAGATGTATTATAGCCCTGCCTCTTAGCAAAGAAAAAAGTGCTCGCAAAAAGTCAAACTACTGCTTTAAAGCCTGGTTTCATAAATAGGGATAAAACATGACTTATTTACCACGTATGCATGTGTGAATGTGACCAGTATCACCCTAATAGCATCCCAGCTGAGTGACGCAGCAGGAGTTCCTCCATGCTCTGTCTTGTCAGAGAGAGAGGGATGAGAGGCAGCAGGGAGTGTGTGCACGCATGCATGTGAGGAGGTAGGTAGTATGGGGGTGTTGCGGTGGAGGGGGTCAGCGAGATGGAAAAACTCAAAAGACAGAAGGGTGTGTGTCATGTGCCATAACGGCGACCGCTCATCTGCTTATGTGCGGTGCGAAAGAGACAGCGGATAAGGAGACAGACAAACGGACAGGAGGAGAGGGAAGGAGAGAAGGAGGGATGATCAAAAGGATTGCAGCCATAATGATGAGGCGTCTGACGGGGAGGACGCCGTCTCCATCCAGTTTGCTCTCATCAATGTCAACGCGCCTCTGACAGACATGGCACGGCAAGCAGGAGATGGACGCCTTGCACTCACACTCCTGCATGCCTACATACACACACATTTCGATATTACACCATGCTGTCAGCATAAGCTAATACAAAGCTAACGAAGGCTAATGAGAATCAGTGGTTTAAGTTCTCCTTCTAGTACTGCTTAAGCTCACTTGTGGTGATGCCAAAAATGCAGCAGCAGGTACTATCCACAAGTTCTTCATATGGAAAATCCCTATAAAGACAGTCTGGTGGAGTTAAGTCATGCATCTGTGGAAATGCGGTATCCATTTTGAATTGAGGGTTACATTTGTCACTCAATTCAGGAAGTCTATCCTAATTCCATAAATGGAAAAGTAAAAGTATCTGTTTACCCACTTTTTCTATCACTGATGCACAATTTGTGTTGTTGCAGTAACCAGATCGTCTCTGCTGGGATGACAACACGGTATCTTTCACCTGATCCTCAAATCCATGTCAATAGGGTAGATGTCTGGAAATCCCCGTCACCTTATACTGTCACGTATACCTGTGGCCACATTTTGCACACACATCCCTACTGTCACACACACACTTCTGAGTGAAAGCAATCATAAAGGCTAAGTTAAGTCCCTGGGACACTAGGTGCGTTGGGTTAAATTGTACACTCCTATTTTTCCATAAGCAAGTCTTTTAATAAGCAATATCTACAGAATATGTATTGTGAATGCTACAGAAACACTATTCTACTAAGTTATTTGTGCTTGGGACTTTTATGGTAAATTACAAATACATCCCATCACTGAAACTGAATGGTGTTTATTATCTATAAATAAGTTGGTGCCTCCTCACAGTATGAACTCAACCTGCTTAGATCCAGGCTGTCTAACCTCAACTGCTTTTCAAGAGGAGATTTCCAGCTCTGATAGGCAGCGTCAATAAAGCGCGCTCCGATAATGAAGTGCTGTTTAGCATTAGCCATTCATAGCTTCAAGTGGGAAGCATAACATCCCACGGGTCGCTTTCACTCTTGAACCACAATAATGGCACTTTGATTTAACCCCTTAATATATGTTAATCCAGGGATGTCAATGGGTTCTCTTAACAATCCCGTGCAGGCCGTCGGGGGCCGAGAGGCCGGTGAGGAATGAGCTGAACACGCAGACAAAGGCTGGCTTAAAAGACGGCCCTGATATTTGATTTAATAAGAGAGCCTTCCTTAAAACAAAGGCACATTGTTGGCTCCTCTTGGCTCTGCATGCTATGTTGGTGTGTGTGTGTGTGTGTGTGTGTGTGTGTGTGTGTGTGTGTGTGTGTGTGTGTGTGTGTGTGTGTGTGTGTGTGTGTGTGTGTGTGTGTGTGTGTGTGTGCGTGTGTGCGTGCATGCATGTGCGTGTGTGTTTGAGTTTCATCCACCCACTTGCTGGTCTGCCCAGGCCCTGGTTTTTTTCACCTCTCCTGGCTGGCTTGCCAGTTTGGGAGACTCCATGCCTCAAACAGGTTTAAAGACATGGTGAGTAGAGGCAAAGTGATGAATATTTAGGGCCCAATGAAATGAAAATCCCAGCAGTCCCCTGGAGACCGGGGCTTAGAAGTCATTGCCGAAGGGATCTCCATCTGCTTATACCTTCGCTACTATCTTTCTATCTATCTATCTATGACGTAGGTCCTTGGGAGGACACATGGTGTTTGCATACCTGCGTGCAAAGCTATGCATATGATGTTTGTGTGAATTTGTGTGTGTGTGTGTGTGTGTGTGTGTGTGTGTGTGTGTGTGTGTGTGTGTGTGTGTGTGTGTGTGTGTGTGTGTGTGTGTGTGTGTGTGTGTGTGTGTGTGTGTGTACGTTCATTGTAGTGTTTTATATAGGCCTGGGTGGTGCATTGCTTTGACACAGGCAGCCCGACAATCAGGACCTGAGGGCATGCCGGCTTCACTGAGGGGGAAGTGAGACATATTTACTGAGACCGAATCAGCCTGAATCTGGCCTTAGAGAACCATGCATACCCCTGACCCAACAACACCCCCCTAACAAACACAGGTTGTGTACTTGTACAAGGCCTATTATTTACGTATTTACCGCATAGTTAGATTCCAATACAAACCACTTCCAACAGACGACAGTCGTGTTAATGAGGCAGGTGCTTCAATCAAATCAAACCTCCCACCACGACCCCCCTCGCTGAATCCTTAACTGGTTGTTTATTCAGACACTGATACACAATAAGAAGGAAAGAACTGGTGTATGGACTGACTTGAACAAATCACCCAGACATGATGAAAGGACGGGGAACCAGACGATATAAGAGGCTTTAGATTAACTGTACATTCAAGACTTCCCTCGACACCTGCAGTAAAACCTGAGAAGTGTGGAGGTGTTGGAAGAGCAGCATTTCCACTGATATCTATGCTTCTCCTCATCTAAAACCGAGACACAGTTTGAAAGAGGACAGACACGATGCATAGAGGCAGACGGATTGAGTTCTAAAAGAAACGTTTTGCTTTGAAAAGCAAACGGAGGGATGGATGGGTGTACTGAGCAGCTCATTGTACATCACAGTTCCTGTTTGACTGCCAGCTGAGCAGGTTCTGCAGTTTCCATCCAGCTGCTTTTGAGTTGTCTTGGCACTGAAGTATCAACGGATCAAATCAAAAACAATAATAGCCCACATCCTTAGAAGTCCTTCACTTCCCTTTGATAGCAAATTGCAGTGTGTGAATCTCATCACAGCCTTCAGTTAACATGAAATGAATGAAAAACTAGGTACAGTCAGTGGTGGATTGTAACAAAGTACATTTACTCAAGTGCTATACTTAGTAAAACATTTGGGTACTTATACTTTACTTCTTTGTGGATGTGATTATTATAACAAATTATGAATTCAACAAATACTATTATGATATATTAATATAGGTTAAGCTACCCAGTAGTTTAAAAAGAAGTCCAAATAAACCCCACATTGACTAAGTGCAACACGTGATGTATCAATTAAAACATATGGTGCTTAAATTAGTACTCTTTCTTTTGGTATTGAAAGTATATTCTGATGCTTACAGTTTTACATAAGTACACATTTTGAGGCAGAACTTTAACTTGTAAATTGTGCTTCTACTTAAGAAAATAAGTACTTCTTCCACCTCTGAGTAGAGTCAGGAAAGATGCTGGTCTAAGTCAACATGCTTGCGGTTGGACTTGGAAAAGCACAGAACTTCTGAAATGTTGACATGTAGGTATTTATCACTCTGATACTAAATGGCCGTAGCATAACTCTGACGTGGCATTGGCAGTTTTTCGTTTCAGGTTTTTTTTCTTCAGTGAGCCAGGGGGCATGTGGCAAATCTGAAGGGCCTTGTGTTCGCCCGCTCCCGCTCTGCCAGACACAGGCCATCCCAGGTCACCAACACTCCACAACCAATCTGTGTCATCACCGCCACATTCTCCCACTTTCCTGACAACGTGTTACACCCCCGCACCCCAATCCAGCTTTCTACCCCCGCTTCCCTTCCATGCTTCTCTAAATCCCCACTCACTTTCTCCTTTCATCCATTCTTTATCCTCCTCATCGCCCTCATTTATTTTTGTAACCCACTCTCTCCAATTCACTATTTTAACCATCCCCCCCCAAAAAAAACCTCCTCTTCCTCTTATTTTCCAGTATCTCATCCCTCTTCCTGTTCTCATTACTCTCCCCGTTTCCTCATGCTCTTGCTATTCTTCCTCTCTCTCACTACTCCATCCTCTCCGTTCTGCAGCGCTCTCCTCACATCAGAAAGTGTTGGATTTTGACATCTGCCTGCAGGAGCAGTGACCCATGAAGTAATTAGAGGAGGAATCTCGCCTTCTCTTTCTCCCTCCCCTCCCTTCCCCTCCATCTTCTCCTCTCTGTGTCTGCTTTGAGCCGAGGATCATATAAAAAGCTGGTTATGTTTACTCCCTAATCCATCTAATTTCTGTAACGAGGGCCGAGCGGGGCCTCATCTCCTTACCGCGCCACGCTTAAGCCAAGGCGTTGGGCTGGAGAGGCGCCTCGGGCCCCCGCAGGGCACTGAAGAGCCTCCGCCACACCGCTCAGCCGCGGAGACGAGACTGGGACCTAACCGGATTAACTCCAACCAGCACAGGTGGAGGGACCCTGCTCCAAACACACATGCATACATGTGCACACAGATGCAACTTTACACCATTTAATGTATCATCAAAAAAAAGTGCTGGGATGAGACATCTATGTGATTATGTGTGTGTGTGTGTGTGTGTGTGTGTGTGTGTGTGTGTGTGTGTGTGTGTGTGTGTGTGTGTGTGTGTGTGTGTGTGTGTGTGTGTGTGTGTGTGTGTGTGTGTGTGTGTGTGTATTTGTTTGTGCGTGTGTAATGTGTGCGCTGCAGAGAAAATAAATAAAGTAAAAACTTCAGCTGCTGCAATATGAGATGAGAGAACACAATTATGAATTGCTGCGGAGCTTACGGCCACTCCGGTGATAACTCTCAAGTGCTGTGGTATCAAATTGCTGAAGCACACACACGCACACACACACACACACACACGAACCCCCCCACACACAATTGAAAATATTTGCCCCTGGATTGCAAATGTAATATGTAGGCTAAGGGTTGATGTATAATGCAACAAAGAGAAGTCTGAAGGCCATTCGGAAAACATGACGGGCTTAGATGTCAAATGTTTTGCTGGGCATCATTAGAGTGTTTTTCCATGTCCTAATTCACAGATTATTCATTTAGAAAAGTCTTGAGGGATTTTTCTGGTTGCTTTGAATCAGAGCTGCTGGTAAACATGGTTCAATATGCCCCATGTCAGTGTATTGTGCAGTGCAGTGTTTATCTCTGTAAGAAAACTTCACTCAAAATCACAAACTACAACCCATTACCCTTACTTTGAAACCGCATCACGATGGGGCAGGCAACAACATAAGAAAGATACAGTTCTGTTTAAATTATGCTTTATGGTTACCATTTCCAATAACGCAGCTGGTTAAAGAGTCCCTGTGAGGCTGTCTGGGGTTTTCCCTCTCCTGTAGTGTGTTAAATAGGTTTTTGTACATGTAAACGGTCTGCAAAGGCTAAAATCCAAAAGATCCATCCATAGGGAGTTTCTCCCTCCCACAAACAGAATGGTTAGGGTCAACCTAGTAACTACTATTGCTTGTAACACAATACCCATCACAGAACCATTCAGAGAGCATCACCATGCACAGTGTCGTACAGTGCCTTCACATATTCCCATCATGCAAGGTTCAAGGTGTTGTTTCTTCCTGCTGTGATCCAGAAGCAGTTGGCATGGCCAACACAAGTGTGTGTCTCAGTGTGTCCTTTCCTGTGCCCGTCCCGCTTACAGCTTTAGGCCAAAGACACTGGCCAGAGCACGGCCACTCTAACCCAATTGGACCATCAATTACTACTGATTAGCCTCAAAGTAGCATCTGTCTCAGGAAGCATTTAACCAATACATTCTCCATAGCGGCATACGGCAACAGGATTAACTGTCATATGTCACTGTGGTTTAATAAGGTTATTACATTTTTGACATGTTCAAAAGCTTACGGTTTAGCTAATGGAATGATGGCAAAATCCAACAGGGCACCTGGCTGCTGCGCTTTTCATTAATGCTAAGAAACATGAATTTAATTTGACGCAACAAAGTTACACATTGTAAAAATAGTAAGGATCTTGAAATAAAATGACAGCTAAATCTGTCTTTAGTAGCATTTTCCATCACTTAGGAAAAAAAGCAAATACAATGTTGAATACTGTCACTGCCTGGATTTAGCAGCAACTCAAAGTGTCACCTGAAGAAAAGTCTGTTCTTTATTAAATAACAAAACAGTTCAAAATGGTTTGATTGTATTTACCTCGTAAAGAGGGGAGCTGGGAGGATACCCAGGAGAATAGGTGTCAGTCAAGCCTATGGAGTTGGTAAAACAATCTGTCAATGTGATTTTGTGTGCATGTGTGTGTGTGTGTGTGTGTGTGTGTGTGTGTGTGTGTGTGTGTGTGTGTGTGTGTGTGTGTGTGTGTGTGTGTGTGTGTGTTGGTAAAACAATCTGTCAGTGTTTTGACAGCCATGTCACACACCGGGGATCAGTCTCCGGGGATCCTGCGATGAAAACTCCTGATTACCCCTCTATGCATGATTCCTATATTTAACCCCGGCAACCGTGACTTACGTGTATTACGGATGACTTGCTTCGCGGGGGGAAATTGTTTTTTGCAGCAGGTGCGGAGGGTCGTACGGGGCATGCAAAAAAGTTTTCAAGGTGACACGAGGCACAGTGGTGTAGCAATGAATTCCTTTGCCATCTGTCTATCATTAAGGTAAGTTGTTTGGAAGCGGCGTCGCTCTGGCACAGTGAATAAGTCATTTAGTCAAACGAAGGTATCAAACAAAAGGGGAGGCTTTGAATATAAATGTAAAGTTACAAGAGCCTGAATGCATATTAAAACATACGTGTGGATGTTTTATTCCTGTTAATAATGGATGTTTTTTCACAGAAATTGCAACAAATGCAAGCTTAACTGCCAAGCGATACCGCAGTCTACACCATTGGCCAGTGAGCAGGTCCACTGCAGCTATTGGAGGTCAAGTGCCTTGCTCAAGGGTATCTCTTTGGTAATTGTTGAGGGAGGGGAGTGTATTTCTAAAACTACAGGAGGGGAAGCAAAATGGTTCAAGGGCCGCTTTCTGAGTGCTAGTAAGTTTTCCTGAGTCTCGGACGCACGATGAGGATAAATTTCCCAAATTTCAGCTTCGGCCTGAGAGCGAGCCTGATGTAGAGTATTAATGGTTCAGGAGGGGATGCACAGAGTCATATAAAACCTTATGTGCTGCAGAAAAGAAAAAAACTTGGTGGTTTTCTCTTCTGTGTGTTAATGGCAGTGGCAGGGTGACATAACATAACTCTTGATTTATAAGGCTATTTGAAATGCCATCGCTCGCGGGGCTGTACCCATAGAGCAGGCGGGGAGGATCGCTGACAGCTCACTGACTACGGGATGGTGAGACAGAAATGCCTGGTGTGTCTGTCTGTCGAGCTCTGCCTCCTTATCTCCCCGCCGACCATCTTTTGTTCTGTCTCATCTGTTTCGTCCAATCTTCTGCACAGCTCTCATCTTGCTCTCATACTTGCTTTCCGTGCACCTTTCTTCCACCCGTTGTGGTGACAAAGGGTAGTAGCACCGTGGGACTTTTACAAACACTCCTCAGTACCAATTAATTTCCAAAAGACACGCTGATTGTGGTGGGAACCTTGGTGGAAACTTACACGTTTGGTCACCAAAGAAGTTATAGCTCTTCAGTTATGAAAAAATGTCAGCAGCCTAATAGCGATATCCTTTCACATCACCTGCTGTCAGCTGCAGGGCATTTTGGGAAATGTTGTAATGCATAAGCCTGACATTAAGCTGATTGAATGTGACATGTTCATATAAGCAATTTGGGTATTGTTAGCAAAATGAGCCAAGTTATGGCTGAAATTAGGGGTGGGGTTGGGGTGTAGGTTGAGGTCAAGACCTGGAGGTGTGCGCAGGTATGAGAGTAATGTGTTTAGAGACACACACCTGCTTAGCCCCCGGGACTTAAAGGTAGTAGAGACAAGAGTGAAAGCAATCCTTTAAGAGCATTTTAAATGCTCTGTAATTATCAGAGTGTTTAAGTGTAGCTGTGCAACAAATCCGCACACAATGGCAAGTTATTGCATATTTTCTGTTCGTTCTAATACAATATTTAGCCAAAAGTGTCAATTAATGGTAGTCACACATAACCTCAACACTGTACAGGTTTAAAAGAAGATCACAGCTTTGATTTAAAAAACTACGAAGGGGCACGATGCTAACCCTAACGCAAGCACAGGTTAATGGTACACAAACAAAGGCTTCCAGAAAGGTGTTTTTGGACCCATCGATCCACTGCTTAATGGACTTTATTGCTTTTAAAACCTTCTAGTTTGCAATTATTTGTAATACATATGAATCATTTTACAGAACATACACCCTACAATGCATAACGTTTAGAACATTTAGTTAAAACAGCGTGAGAGAGCCGCCTGAGGTGTTGTACTGCGGTAAAAACATGGACAGGGGACTTTTTAAAGGGCGACACATGAGAAGTCGCACTGTGAGACGCCAAATCTTTGTAGCAACTAAGACAAAAGCCCAGGTGGGGTCAGCTATTGTAAGGCGCGTAAGTGGACATATACGATACCTGTATGTAAGCTCTTTCACATTTTGGAAACTAACCGCTGTAACGCGATCACTGAAAAATAGCAGGGAACACAATATGAGACACAAGCGGGTTTGACTGGGTGGGAACCAAGGTAGGATCAGTGCTCGGGAGGGGAATTCCTGAAAGCAATCTCGACACTGTCAAACAGGCTTGGGTGTTTGTGTATTTAGGTATGTTTGAAGAATGTTGCCACTGTACATTGTCATCGTGGACGGGGGAAACTGAGCAGCAGCAGGGGAATATTAGCAAACGAAAACAGATATGGTCGCAGTATAGGAATGTGGCTCCTCAAAGAAAACCAGCAGAGAACCTTGAGGTGATTCTGTTTCTCCGCAGACCTTTAATTTATGACACAACAAGGAAGCTTGGGAAGATGTGTCAGGTGGTCTGCACGCTCCCTGAGGCCGACGAGTGGAAGTGCCAAAATAAACTTTTCAATTCTTCCATTCTGGCATTAGTTCACTTTGCTAATCAGTCGGTCTTATCGGGCAACATTTGTTAATAATAGTTACCAACAGTCTTTAAAATCATGGTTTTATTCTCATTATATTGATTGTTTTGTTGAAGGTATTAACCGACGCATTTTTAGGGCCCGCCATCAGCTACTAACTGGACGGGTCATATTGTTAAAATGTAAGTATGTGGTTAATAAAAATGCTGGGCTAGTTTTATGTAAAATCCTCCAAACCAAAAATCAGCACCTTCAGTGAAACAATATATTTATTATTGGCTTGAGGCTTCTATTCCCCGCAGCTTTGCTGACAAAAATGCACATTTTCAAGCTTATTTTTGTACTATGATACTTACAATTTGTGGGTTTTTTCTAGCAATCTTCCAATAGTAGTTTTGGTTAAACTGGTTAGAGATGTTTGTAATATAAAAATCAGGAGGAAATGCCGGGGCCAAAGAGCTTGGTCGCAGTCGCAACTGTAGGAACACAAAGAGTGTTGCCTGTAACTGTGACTCATGCAGTCTGCCATTTCTGTGGTTAGGGTAACTGCTCTGACCCCAGCATCAGTCACCATCAGCCCACAGACAGGCTCTCATTTTACCGTCTGAGGAATTTACCTCAAATGTATTCAACCCTGAAAGACTATACTACAGTTATACAATTCAACAGTAATTCTGAAGCATCTACGTGAACAGTTACGTGAGCTGTTGATGAAAAATATCTGTTTGAATTGAAGGAATATAAGCATGTTGTTTTAAGATACGTTGTTGCTGGAGTATTTCATTATTGTTTAAACTGGAAGCCACGGCAGAATTAGGGGTGATGAAAACAAATTCCTCCACAGCCAAACATTGAAATTGTGTTGTTTTACGAAGTCTCAGGTAACAGATCGAAAGAAGACGCGAGGCAAAAACACATCCTGTATTAAAATGGTGAATGCCAATTTGTTTCCAGCATCCTAATGCTAACCCCTGCCATGAGTAATTGCTGTCTGGGGGGTCATGTTTCCCACAGATTAGCAGTCACCTCATGATTGTCTGTTTTTCCAGTAATCAAGTCCTTGACTTTATGAAACCTATGATCTCTCTGGATAAACTTGACCTTACACCATTACATCTCTTTTTCTGTGGATCTCTTTTTAGCAACTACTCGGTCAAATCTATAGGAACTCAAGTAGCGTCAACTCTGACTTCTTAGCTCGTGGCCCTCCCACATCTTCCTGTATCCAAACATCTCTCCCCCCTTCGCCTTCTCTTTAAACACGGGCCCTGTTATCACCCTTGCTTCCTCTTCCCTCCTTCCCGCTCCCTCCTTTATTTTTCAAAGCCTGAGAACGGGGCCGGGGCGATTAACGAATCCTAGCCCTGGCTAATCACCCCGGACTGGAGCACTTCCGCTACGCTGATTACCGAGGAAACCATTAAGGAGAAGAAAGTGGCTGGATCTTTCATCCTGGTCGGCCGGGCTCAGGGGAGGTCAGAGAGGGGTGTGTTTGATAGGCCATTTACCCTTCCTGTTCTTATTATTCCAGCATTTCCTCTATCTGGACTCAACACGGCTGCAGCAAGCGGACCCAGGGCCCGTCATGCCCTCCCTCCCAAAGGGCTGTAATCATTCCCATACTGGTGTCCTGGACCCACTGGTACGTACGCATGACACTGTGTTGATTCGCAAACGTGCGGAAATGCACACTGACATTCACACCCTCACACACATTATACTGGTACCTCGGGTTTTCTGCAGCTGTGGGGGTGAGCAGTTCTAGGTCTAGTTGAGCAGCAGTGACCCTGACATAGTACACACAAGTTGTGCCCCTTCCTGCCTCATTTTCCCCCCCTTCACGAAAAAACTAAACCAGTGTATCTGTGCGCACCAGGGCCTCATGGGTACTGTCACAGATGGTGCTAATGACGTGTGCCCCAGCCGAGGCAGCTCCCTCCTTCGCGCTAGACTGGTGACATATGCTCAGTCGCAGGACCATCAGCGAGCACGGCGGCCCCCAGTGTCCGAGAGACACCCCCGTAACCCCTTTACTGCGGCGACACAATGACAGACCCTAAACAAACAGAGAGCCTGCCTCCTTCTCTCTCTCCATTGTATTTGAATCTGTTTCTTTCTCAGTCAGTCCCCCCCCCCTCCTCCCACTGTCTCTCCCTGTTACTTCTCCCTCCCCTATGATGTTCATCCCTCCCCTGCCTTTTCCCCTAATGTCCCCACTGAGCCTGACTTGATGGATGACCCTTTGCTTTGGCGATTAGGGTTCCCGTGGGGGCCTCCTCTGTAGGAATCCGGGTACAGCGGAGTGACAGAGCAAGTTCAGGCCGCCGCCTGCCTCCGAGTGGAAGCGTGCACGTAGCAGATATCAGAGGGATTTGTATAGAAGGGTGACAGGACGGATCAGCCGACTGGGGTATCATGGGTAATGGCCACAGCACAAGCTTGTCTCTTTGTCCCGTGGTCCTCCCCTCCACCCAAGATCCTTCAGCCCACACTGTCGCAGACGGACTGAGATGAGACCAGATGTGTTGCATTGTTCTGATTGTATTCCTCCTCCTGGCCTTAAGTACAAGAAGTAACATAAAGATTGACAAAAGAGATCTGAAAATTGGATAAATGAGGTTTTGAGGACATTAGGAGAATTGTAGTTCAGTAAAAAGTACAATTGTGGCTTCCAAAAACACATCATATTTAAGAACAGGGCTTGAATAAGTTGTCTTCATTATAATACACCTCTGGGTTCTAAATTACATAATCTATTATTTTGTAGGTAATTTTTAGGCATTTCTATACAGTATATGGTTTCACTATCTGAAGGCGACACCAGTGCAAGACACTTCAACAATGATCCCCAGAATAGGGGAATTCCTTGAACATGAGGGCAACTAAAAAGAGCGTTGGCTGTCATTATCCCTGTAACCCAACCTCCTCAGTGTTACTGTAACTCCACACTGATGCAGCATGGGTATGATAACCCTCTAGAGACTTTTTGTGCTGTATAGTGCTACACAGGCCTTTTGTACGACGGCATTCCTTCAGAAAGTTGTAAAAATGCTAAAAGGTAGCTGTGGACAAATTACCAAATCACACCGCAGCCCTTGGGGAGCGGGAATCAGTAGAAAGTGTCCAAGAAAAACACTGTGTCATGTTTCTGTAACCAAGAAGAAGATGTAACCATAGACGCCTTTTGTTCAGGATACAGCCTCGCCATTTGTTTAGAGGGGATGTTTAGCTGATGAGCTCATGCCGAGATTCACTTTTCTATGTAAATGGCGGGGCGGTAATTCTAACTCAGCAATAAAAGAACATGGATACTAAATAAAACATGTATGCACAGCAAGCAATGTGGGTAAAAGTTTGGAGGGAAATTATTAGCATTGATAACTGTTAATTTATTCTCATTTGCCGACATTTTTTATTGTAAGCACTGCATTTTTGCTTCCCCTTTAGTTTCACTCATTAAGCATTAAAATCCACAATCAACTAATGAGTGGTATTTGGAAATCAATTCATGTCTTTGAAAGCTTCTGCGTATAAACTGCGAGGTTTGAATCATGCACAGGGTCGAGTCTTTTGTAATCCTTTTGCAAACAGAGCTAAAGAGACATGTGCTATTATCCAGTCTTAATAAATATACAATCTAAAGCACATGGACGACAGGGATTGTGTACTTTCTGCTTCCAGGTCTTTCTTTTGTTGCTTTGTTGTTTTGTCATAAGCATTTGTGTTTACTTGATATTTAGAGGGCTCAATCAAAAAAAGCCTCATTGTTTAGAAATCAGTCCTCGTAATCGCATTCAAAACCATTCAAAGATGTATTAATCAAAGATTCGTATTTATCATGGAAAAAAACTCATATTTTACAAACAATCCACATTATTCACGATATAACAAAGAAAAACCTGCCTTTTCAGTCAGTGCCGAGTAGTTCCTTATGCAACCTGCAGTTTAGTCCATGGAAATATGAGAATAAAATAAAGAGAAATATAGAAAAACTCAGACTAAACTACATAAAATACTCCAGTACTGCCTATGAAAATATGATAATTGCTCAGCTTTCATTTGCAGAAACAATATTACCTTGCAAAAATAAATGAATAACACATCTGTGCTGCAATTTAACGATTATACAAGTATAGAAAGTTTCCACAATAAGGGAATGTCTGTGAACCAAGACCAGAAACTCTATTGGCATTCTACCTACTGCCATCAAGACATTTCTGTTCAATTTTCTCCAAACAAAGAAGCATCAGATTGTTTAGAAGCACGGAAATGTAAATTTACTGTCTGCTAAAAATTATTCTTTTTAAAAAGGAATTGCGCTGGCGGTGCAAAAGCTGCCCTGGTGGTCTCAACTGGTCATCATTTACTTAGTTAACGATAATGGACACCATGTGAGGAAGCCCTGATCCCACTGACAAAGCGCGGGCTGACTGAAAAAGAGGAAAAGAAGAAGTAGCATATTTATGTTTCCCAAAGAGCTTACATCCGGAGATAATCTGCTGTATCCTCAGATAATCTTTAGTAGTTGATATGCCCCGGCTGAGCTGTAATTAATGGCAGGGAAGTTATTCCATGGTGACCCAGGGATATTTGTCCTATCACTGTAAAGGCTGTTCATTAGCACAAGCTGGAGACACATTTTCTGCTTCTGATTAAAGGCTGATCAAAAGTTGCAAGACACACATTAGCAGACAATACTCACTTTGCAGCTTGCACTGCCTTACACTTCTCTCTAAATCTGACTGTGTGAGTCTAAAATCCAGTTATATCCTTTAAATAGACCAGCCTTTGTGTATGTACAAATGTAAACAATTACAGGCACAAGTGAAAATATGCAAATAGCCCTGAAGTACAGTTACGGAAAATATGAGTAAGTTGGTTTTGGTATTGGATGGGTTGATTTATTCAGCCAAATACTTTCTTAGGAATAAGAAATAAGATTTAGAAGTAGACCTTATACCTGAGGTTTACCTAAACGTGAAGAAGTATTGATTTAATCCTTTGGTGATCGATACATTTTCTCTTTTCAAATCTTAATAATATATAAATACTGAGTAACATATATGTTTATTCTTTTACGTTGTAACATCTAACTCGGCATGCCTAACAATAAAACAAAACAGGCATAATGTGAAACAATACAAAGGCAAATATAGAAATCCAAATCCCTCAATAGCTACATATTATATTTCATCACCATAAGTGTAATCTTTAAGTGAACTCTAGTAAGAGATAAGTTCAGTGATCTGGATGAGTGTACGTTCATCCCCGCTCTGACATGTGTGGGAACGGTGCAACAGCAGCTCTCTGTCATGCCGGCTCCAGTGTCCAGCCTCGTCATTTTTCACCCCAGCGCCGACACCGCCATGCAAGAGGAGAGGATGTGTGTGTCTGTGTGAAAAGCACACCTGGCAGAGAAGACCTATAACCCTCACCCCTCCACAAACCGACCTCAACCCCCACCCCCCCTTCTGTCTCTTCCCACCTCCTCTTTCCCCGCCCTCCATCCTACCTTCTTCCCCTTCCCGAGCCCCCGAGGCGAGAGATGGATCAGTGTCTGCGGCTGGTGATGTCACTTTTGGCAACCTGAAGTTTTAGAGTTCAGAGGAGTGAACTGGAGAGTCTCACTGTGTTTACAGAGCACGCAGACTCTGGTGTACGCAGCTGAAAGACAAAACTGTTTTTGTTTACAGCTCAGGTATTGTATACAGATTGTGGTGAGGTGATTTTATAATTTTCTTTGTTACCTCTTGCAGAAAAAGCTTGCATGTCACGCCTTACTTGAACAGTCTGGATGTTGATAGGATAATAGAGTAAAAAAATACAAACAAAACTTAATTCAAAACAGGAAGGACATGGTTGGGATTCAACTTTGAAGGGGCCCTATTCTGCTCGTTTTCAGGTTCATATGTGTATTTAGTGTCTCTCCTGGGACATGTCTCCATGCTTTAATGTTCAAAAAGCTTTTTATTTGTCTCATACTGCCTGTGCTGCAGCGCCTCTTTTCACCCTCTGTCACAAACCACAGCCCAGTCTGCTCTGATTGGTTAACTGGCTGGCTCTGTTGTGATTAGTCAACCGCTCAGAGGTGTCACACTCCTCAGCCTATCACACACAATGTGTAGGTGCACTAGCCAATAGGAGCGCCAGTAATATAAAGTCATCTATGTTAGTCACTATGTTCAGGAAATAACACGTCCAATGGAGGTGATTTTTGACAGCCATTATAGGAATGAAGTGGGGATTAAAATAAAAGAGTCAGAAATGATTTGACTATAAGAAGAAGGCAGAAAATCAATAAATGTTTATCTGTATTCTGGCAGATCTTGAAAATCAAGCAATGCTGATACTGTAGTTAATTGGTTCAAGATATCTCAAAGTGTACACCCTCCCCGATAGGAGTCCTAAAGACATACCTTATGTAGTTTGCATGTACTCTATATCCTTCCTAAATGTAAACACAGACATGAAGACAAACAGCCCTACAATGCCCGAGATGCTTCATGTGGCTGGATTCGTTTTTTAGGATTTGATCCTTGTGTTCTGTAGAGTTGAGGGAAGACACGCAAGAGCAAACAGCAGAGCACATGTCATGGAAGTCAGTCTGGATGAAAAGACTTGTCTCTCTTTCCTCAGTGAAGTCGTCACACTGTGCTGTGCACAAGTTTACGGATGTTGAAAGTCTTGACATTGTCCCATCAATTACAGGGCACTGATGTTATCGGCCTCTCTGAGTCTCGTCGAATACTTTCAATATATGCGGTCAAAGTCAGAGCAGTCAAAAGATATTTCAAGCACATCTTTGACGCCCTCACTTTTTCCAGACAACTGTCAGGAGTTCTGCTAGACATGGGTGCATCAGCATTCATGTGTGTGTAAGTGAGTGTGTGCCAGTGTGTGTGCATGCGCAGTGATTAACTCTCCTTTCTTGGTGTCAGATAAAGGAATGAAAAATGGTATGGAGTGAAGAAAAAAGGGCGTCTCCCTCACCATTTGTAGCTTTAGTTATCTGATCGATACCATGCAATTACAGAGATTTATGTCGGCCGACATTCCAGCGTGAGTTCGTGTAACAGCCACCTGTGGAAATATGATCTGTTTTTAACTCATCTGAGAGAGAGGGGTGAGCTGCAGTAGTCAATTTCACTTAAGTTTCCACTATAAATACATCCAACCACACACTTATCCTTCAGGAAATAGCATTACAGACCCACTTTACGGTGTGCCAACCAGCATGCATTCCCCAAACAACATACCATTACAGTTTGATGGATAGGTTTTAACTGTGCCTTCTGTTTAGGTCAGGTTTGATGAGTGTCTCAAAACCTGAATAACTCAAGTGCGACCGACGTGTTCTGGTTTAAAACATTCTGGAAACTGTTGGAAATCTTCAAATCTTGATAAAATGTTAAATGCTGACAGTAAACAGAGCCTAAGTGTGTCTTGACACTAATATTCAGGTTAGTTATGCTGATCTCTAGTGTCCTGAAACCCTACCTGTAAATAACATGGTAAAGCAGCAGATTGGCTCATATATGACATGGAGATATGCAATGATTGCCCCAATGCTGTTAAAGTTAGTTATCTCTAAAATCAATTCCTGAAATGTTGACATGCTAAGATCAAAAGAATGATCCAGCAATTTAATATTGCATTGCTGTAAAGCCAGGGCACTTAAAAGAACCAAAAGAAAGACCAAAATATGAATGGCTAGTGAAACTTGGGTACTGGGTATTATCTGGACACATCTGAAGCACTTTTCAGAGCCACCACGTTTATTTTTTAACTGTTTTATGGGCTAAGTTCAAGCAAATTCAACAATCCGTATTGATATATAGTACATAGTAATACTGCACAACTGTTTTAAATTCTGTACAATATGGTGTAAAAATCATCACCAAGACTACACAGTGGAAGCAAGACTTCAAGGGGGGGTTCACCTATACCGCCTGAAATACATTCATGTTTCTGTAAAGCTCATGATACTGGGAGGATAAATGTTGTCTCTGGTCAGTCATGATGTCCCCTGGGCTCCTTTTTTAAGGTTTATCCACTGAAGCGCTGCTAGCTCCATACAGTGATTCTGGTTCCACTGCATGGGCTCTGTAAGGAAACCACATGGATGTAAAGATCTGAATCAGGGGTCTGGCTGTGAGGGCCTCTAACACTCACAGCTCCAACAGAGGAGGGACTAATGTCCATTTTAACATTGCTACCATTTCTTGCTTTTTGTGGTCTATCTTACTAGCTTTGTCCTTTTTCTTCATTTCCATAATCTTGCTTTCCTTCCCTTGGAACGGAGGAATGGACAACTCCTCATCCCCACCAGGCCTCATCCATCCCGGTTTACAGACGACATTTATGGCAGTGTGACATAGGAATTTTTAAATCGTACTGCATTCTCCCCTTGCAGAGGACCATAGCATCCACACAGCGAGTCTGAAATGCATTGTTTTTCTCTTACACACGGTTAGTAATTCAGTCCAGATAGCTCCTGTCAAAGCAGGTTTGCTGCGTAATTACCTGAAGTGCTCTACGTTGATCAGATTCATTCGCAAAAGGTCAAAGCATCAGTTTCTCCTGCTCCAAAGGGAATTGTGGTCGGGGTAGTTTTACTTTGAGTAAACAACGTTATCTTTCGAGCTTTTTAAGAACGCATCCTCCAAACAGTGAAACACATTTTTGTTTTTAACCATTTTTTTAAACTGAAATGAGCTAAAAATGCTTTCAAATCTTATTTAGATTTGTGATGTTTTTTCATGTTGTTTCATAAATTAGTCTGTCATGTAGGGAGAAAAATGTCTGAGCAGAAGACGCTAACCTGAAGCCATTATCAGATCTTGTAAGTGGAAAATTTCACTGTAATAAATAACCAATGCTGACACGCTAAAAGCCTCTGTAGATCCGTCATATTCAAACATTTCATCAGACAATGGCATCGGTACATGATGACACAGCTTAGGTCAAACCATTCCAGACCTGGTAACTTCATCTGTTATTTTCTCTCCCCACAGTGCTCCTTAACTGGATTTACTGCAATGCGATACAGCAGCAAGTCCTGAGAGTGGAGATGGTGGTTTGTGGTATGTGTGTGTCTTCATGTACACATGCCCATAGGTCTGCATGAGCGTATGTGTGCATCTGCAGACACACAAGTGTGTAAGAGATCAGATGTTTGCCTGGTCCATCTCTGGGACGGCGGAGAAGCAGAGGACGCTGGGATATGCCCGGCCTGAGGGGATCCTCTTGTGTGCTGAATGGAATTGAGGAATGCCACCATAGACAAACACGCTGCGAGCTATGAAACAACCGCCGTACAACTGAAATCAACACTGTGCGTCCCTGCTATCCAACACAAAAGGGAAGTCAATCCAAGAAACTAAAGGAGGGGGAAAGAGAGGGAAAGAAAAGAAAAACAAACATTACAAGGGTGCCTCTGTATAGCCCAAAGGGGTTTCAATGTAATGTCACAGCAATGCTTAATATGGGGCGCAGCATGTAATGAGTTGATATAATAATAACACATGCATTTCTGTTTTATTTTAGATTTTGTTTAACAACATCTACCCTGACAAGACACATGTGTAGTCCAGCTCATATCACTACCATGCAAACCAGGAACCCATGGCCTTTGATTTTTCCCACACGATAGTTAAGATGCAGAAGGCAAGAGATTTTCTGGCATACTTATACTTGCTTATTTGTTTCGGACACCTAAGCTAATTTAAGTACATTTATTTTATAGTAGATGATAGAAAAGTCTAGAGGGCATGCAAAGTTTGGTTGTACAATCCATAAGCTCTACTCACAGAAATGAAGTGTTCTTTGGAAAATCAATGCAGTCCATCCTCACAATGTACTTTATGTAAAAGCAAATACTGTATAAATATACTGTGTTCATATTCATTTACAAGTTGGCTTGGATAAAACTAACTGCTAATCAAATAATGAATCCAGTAAATGGGTTATTATGTTATCCTTGGAGTAGCTGTTTTCAAGAACAGCAGTTTGAGTTTCACAAGGTTGGCCAATTTCCAACCACCTATCATAAACAACTCCTATTTATTCCTTAAGGTCTATTATAGCATGCAATATTTGCCGGTACATTACAAACTAATCGTGCTGAAGGCAAGATCGCTGTTAAATTGAATAATTCCTGACGGATGGTTCATAAATATCACGTTTTCTAGTCTTTTGTGCATGTTTCAAGGCTAAAGCACTCCAAAAAGTGTTGCAGGAGTTGCCCCATTCTTCTTAATATGGCTTCTGGACTTGTTGCATATGTAAAAAACAAAGACTTACGATAATAAACTGTTGGATCTCTCTGGTTTGAGATCTTCTTCCATGATGTTTGCTTTGTGTAGAACACCCACAATTCAAAAAAGCTTCCTTCTCAGCGAGGGGTTTATGAGGTGATGGAGGTTTTTCTATTCCACATTCAGGCACGTAGCATTAACACACCCGTGCGGATCTGCAACACTGGCTAACAATTGTCACTCATGTACTTTCTAATAATTTGGGCATGCTCGGCGGGATATTAAGCAGGCTTACGGGCATGTGAGACGAAATGATTTTAAGTCGTGTTGTGATAGAAGGCGTGCATGTGTGCGGCAACGTAATTGATTTATTTATTTTATGACAAGGATGCAAAGCAAGTGTGAGATTTTCTACTGTAATGCGGCTCCGGAGAGAGATACAGGGAGCCATTGTGCATCGGAGGTGGGGGAAGGTAGCGTCTCGAATGTGGAGGGCCCTCGCAATCCTTCCAAACCTTCCAAGAACGTTGATAAGCAGATCCCTGAAATGAAATCTTCCCGAGCACCCGGCTGGATGTGCCCCTAATCGTTTTATTTACAGTCACTATAAAAGACGCCTCGCTTTTAATGGCGCAGTGAAATAATAGGCAGCCAAGGAACAATCGGTACAGTCCTAAGCGCATTCCCCCCTTCCATTTTCACATTAGGCTAATCGAGGCGAGGGGAAGGATATAAAGACATCAGTTGGATGAAATGAGTGTAATTGGAGAATAATGTAGTTAGTTTGCTCTAATCTTCTGCATAATATTAAAATGTTCTCAATGCACCCCAGCTGCAAGCAATCACCCCCGCTCTGAGGGGAAACCTGGGCGACGATGTTTGGAGTAAGGAAGGATTGCTCGAGATTGAGGAAAAGATATGAGCGAGCAAGAACGAGAAAGCGGAAGAAACAACTGGGAGCTTCGACGTGAAGTCCAAGAAACTGTCTGTAAAGGCCTCCGCCTGGATAAACTGCGCCTCGTTCTATCTTTTTCCTGTCATGGAAAAGCAATCCTTGCACCCTGCTGACGGCTGGCTAATTTGTACTGGGGGCTTGTTGGTTGCCAAGACTGGTTATGGTGTTGTGGAAATCAGGAACAGTAGGGACCAAAACTGTCAGCATGGGTTTCAGAGGTTCATTTTCTCCATGCTGAGTACAGCCTGGTGCAGCCTGACTGTATTTTCGCTGCCAAAAGCATCCTACAGTACACGAGCTTACAGAGAAACCAAAGTGTCCTGATGCATTTTCAGAGCAAACTAGTTTTCTGGGTACTGGGGTGGAATGATTTGCTTTGTGTACACAGAGAACGATTATTTGAAATGATTAAGGATTTCTCATTGAGGTGTGAAAACATCCCCGGCTACGTCTAATAAATGTTGTGCAGCTTTAATGGCCTTGAGATTGGAAAGTGAGAGGTCATCAGTCACTCGGTTCAATAAAGTCCCTTATACCTCTTTAGTTTTAAAAAATGACTGTTGCCTCAAACGCCTGCAACCTCGGAGCCAAAGAGGCTAAATGAACTTTTGATCATCCCTCTCTATACAATTAGGACTGTAAGGAAGTTTTACTGAGAGCAGTCGGAGCAGTAGCCTCACTGTGGAATTAAGGGTGAGGTTTATTAGTCCCCCTTTGGCTTAGCCTTGTCTGTGATTTCAAGGCAGGAAAAAAAAATTCGCTCTGAGGCGGCTCTTTAACTGGTGTTATTGTGCAAGAAAATTGTCATTAGACAGTGGAACAAATAACCTCGAAACGTCATGGGTGTCTTCACTGGGGATCTAAAACAACAACAAAGAATTAATCAAATTAAAAGAAAGCCTTGTTATGCGATTTCAATTTAATTTCCAAGCCCTCTATTTAGTGTTTGACAAAACCTAAAAAAAGGGGCAAGTCACAGTTTAGGGGCTCAGTGACAGTTTTATATTAGTGAAGAATTATCAATCCTTTAAGCTAATTTGGATAAGTTGGGGAAGCCATAAAGTGGGCTATGAAAATGGAGTAGCCTATTTGTTAAGCTCCCACCCCTTTCCACACTCGTTTTTATGCCACTGGGGCACTAATGCACTTTTGTTTCCCTTGTTGATCATCTGCCATTTAAGGCACATTAAATCCTGCAAATTAATATAAATCTATAAAAGCTATTAGGGATTTCCGCCTCGTTTCAGGCACCCACACATACCTGCCTATGAGGCTTTGAGTGGTTCCTAAATAATAGCCACAAATACGTAATACCTTTCATTGGTCTTCAATGTAACACACTGTGTAGCATTTACAGTCTTTTTCTGACATACTTTAACTTTTAAACTCCCAATTTCCCTTTGTCTCCATTTTGTCATGTTGTGTATGTTCTTCTGAGACCTTTCCGTGTCTCTTCTACACTTCCTCCCAAATCCTCTCCTCTGTTCTTCATAGCCAAGCATTTTAGGCAAGTGCCATATGCCCTGATTAAAGCTAGCGGCAGGCCAAGGAGCACAGGGAGGCTGTTTTGTCATTAGCCCCTCGCGCGGCTGAGGTGGAAACTCATTTAGCCCCATGCTGGACCTTCATTATGATAGACTTGTATCAGATGGCATCTCTGGCTGGGATCTCTGGCTCCTGGCTAACGGATGGGGAGATGCTGTGGCTTCGGCCCCTCTCCAGCCCCAGCAGGGAAAGAGAAAGGGCTTTAAATGGGGATAGGGCTGGAGGAGAATGGCTACGGCTGGGTAATGGGGAGCGAATGGGGATGGGGTAGAAGGGAGGAATGGTGGAGAGCCATGCAGGGGGTAAAAGAACAGGTCTAGTCTGAGGTTAAAGGTTATTAATCATTGAGGGGGGCCTTGAAAAGTATGCTGAATAGAAGATAGAGGAAGAAATATCAGTATGTTTGTTTGTTTTAGGCCTCTACAGTTACAGCTGTTGACCGATTGCCATTGTGTTACGGTAAGGAAGAGGATTTGTTGTTGGGAATGTGATATGAAGCAGGGTTTACAGGCCAAAAACACACATCAGAGTGCCTGGAATGGGATGTCACTTTTTAACTTGCAAGTTAACCAGTTTTCGTTATTTTATGGTCTATCGACAATAGATGAAGTAGCTCTGAATATCTAAAGCTTGTATGGATTGTTGTGTCCCTAACTGAAATGCATTGAATTTAAAACAGCTTTGTTATATGAAAAGGTCAAATTTAGACCAGGCTAAAAAAAACCCTGCTATGGTTAGGTCCATAGACTTTACAGACTCCTTCACTTCTAGACTGTCCTTTATGACGGGACGGGAAAAGGCCGGAGGACAGACTTGTGTTTGGGGGGTCTAAAGAGGCTAACGCTGGGCCTGACACAGAGGAATATGAGGAGATGGGGCTGCAGGGAGCAGAGGCTGAGGCTGTATGCAGGGAATAGATACAGGCCTGGGGGCCCTGGTTCAGGGTTACTAACATGGCTTGGTGTGAAGACAGCGAGGTATGGGGCGGGAAGAGCAGAAGAAGACAGCTAGGCCTGGAGGAAAAGGCAGTTGATGGGGCTCTGGACTTGAAATGGGGCCGTGGAAGGATCTGGGTCTCGCTCAGCCTGGTGCCTCTCTGGCAGATGCTGCAGCAGACTGGATGAGGGGACCACCACTGACAGACTGCTGGCGGGTAGAGCTGTGTGTTCCTGGTAGACCGAAACCACCTCCCTGTCTGGCTGTCTCTCCCTGCCTTAGTCTCTGTCTCCAGTTCTTCCTCCTTTTCTTTGTAGCAGCCACCATCACTGCTTACAGCTGCAGCTCACACTCACACACACACACACACACACACACACACACACACACACACACACACACACACACACACACACACACACACACACACACACACACACACACACACACACACACACACACACACACACACACACACACACACACACACACACACACACACACACACACACACACACACACACACACACACACACACAAAACCTGCCTGCTGCTGACACACATAAAAACGTGAGTACATGGAGTCCAAAAAAATTATCAGCTTCAAATGTTCCAAAGCAAATGGCTGAAACAAATTTCTCCCTATTTGCTGACAGTTGTGCTACCTCCTGTAATAAAAAGTCAATGAACCAAGGGCAGTCAATATATTCCAATAACAAAGAGCGAGAGATTTGTCATTTTCCCACTCTGCCTTTTTCTGATGAAAACATGTCTTTAGCAGCAGAAGGATGGGGGGTGATGGGAATACAGTCTCTTAAAAAAAAGAGAAATCTAGGGGGAAAAATCCCCCCCCCACCACCACCACCACCGAACGCAACCTGAAGAGAAGGCATCTGACTGTGACAAACCAAATACGCTCTGTAATAGAATTTTCCGTCTCCGCAAAACTGATAAGGAAGAGAAAACATAACAACAGCGAGTGGCACATATCTGAAGGAGGTGATTTCAAAGAACAACAGCAAGGCACTCCGGATGCCTCCTCTCGCTGAGTTCTTACATAAATATGCCGTTAAGCAATATGATGTATTATTATTACCTGAAAACATGCTATGAGCCCGGGTAGGCAGCATATGAGCCAAGCGCCTTAGCTCCCCAAAGGAGATTGTCTCGACATCACATATCAGCTCGTGCTATTGGATTCCCTGACTTTTAACTGGGTTAACCCACTTCCTGGTGAATACAAATTCAATTTTAACTGCCGCAGTTTTTTATTTGCCATCCGTGCCCCCACCCTTTTTCTTTTTTCACTTGCCTTGCTCTCAATAGACTGGAATAACCACGTAGAAACAATTTTCCTCTATTGAGTATACACAAGCTATAAAATTAAAATGAAGTGCTATTACATGTGTGCAAAGAGGAGAGGGGGGACTGGAAGTCTCCTCAGCAAGACAGAATGATCCCTCTCGTTTGTTTTATTCTCTCCATCTATCTACCCATGCCCATCGCTCTCTTTCTCCCCCTCTTCCTGCCATCGTTTCTCCCCCTCTTCCTGCCATCGGGGTGGTAAATGTTGGGGATCCCTGTTTCTGGTGGAGCGGCCATTTGTAGTAGAACTCCCAAAATACAGTTCTTGAGGGGATTTTAACAAATACAGTTCTCAGGATTTACTTCATGATGATACTGAAAATATTGCTTTATATCATATTGCGAAACACAGAGCAAGTTATCTGACTTAAATGGAACCTTATACATCCTATAATAATGATCAATTAATAAAGTTGATATCTTCAAATGTTTAATAGACTTCTCTTTATCGTCTTGTTTGCCTAAATGTGTTTAGAATAAACCGTATGCTTTATTGTATCAATAAATATATGTATGTATATATTGCAGGCATTTGTATATTTCCAACATGATCAGATGAGGAACATAGTGAGCACATAGACATAAATGTACAGTTTAAAACCGTTAAGAAGGCATTTAAAGGGGCCTAAGGTCTCACAGACACCTTATAAGCACCCTTCTAGTCCCACTAAGGTCCTTGAAGCAACCTATTTATTTCCAACAGTGCAGGTCTGTCTTCCAGGGCCTGTGTGACTGTCTTCTCAATGGGCTAATGGCTTTCCTCAAGCAGAGGGAGGGAGAGCAGGGCCTAAACAAAGCCAGATGAGGGAGTCAGGAAGCCTTTCAGGACTTCATTAGGTCTTCTCTCTGAGAGGGGAGGTTAAGAGCCCAGCAAGCTGGTACTGTTTAGCTGCTTAACGTCAACAGGAATGCTCACGCAGCTGCCCCGTAGACCCACCGACGTGCACACACAGGACACGGCCATGGGGAGCAAGTACACACGTGCAGATGTGTGCGCTGAACACATACTACATGCACACATGCACAGACCCCATGTAGCCCCTGGTTCAGACAACACACGGCACTAAACACTGGCTGGTTAGCATGAGAAAGAGGCCACACAGGGACTGCAGCGGTCCGTCCTCTGGTACGATCACACTGCTGCTACAACACATACATGCACACACTGTATGGAATTTAGACCTTTTTTTACAAAGACATGTGTGCTTTTATTACATCATTAGTTCTATATATACATGTTGCTGACGCTATGCATCACAGACAATGGAAAAGGTTTGTTACTATACATTTATCTGCTATAAGTTGCACAATATATCCTCAAAACAATCACTGTAGTGCAAGGACATTGTGTTAGGTGCAAAGTCTTTCCTTTGCTATGTGTTGAGTTTAAAAAAAACAAGTAATATCATTTTAAATCAAGTGTATTACAGTCATCAGAGGCACATTTAATGAACCAAAGTCTTAAAATACTATATCATATATATATTAAACCCTCCAACTGTAGTGATGGGAATGTATTTACTGTATTTTTATTGAGTGCAGCTTAATAAAACATAATCAGAGCTGTTTGAGCTAACATTAGCAACCAGATCTATTTCACAAAAATGTATTAATCTGTATTTTTTTAACCAGGCCTAGCCTTAAACCCTTGCCAGTGGAAAGTCAGGTGTTCATACACACACTTCAAATGCTGATAAAAGTAAAAATGTATATGTTTTTGTTGTGTTTTCTGCATCTCATCGTGTTCTGTTAAGCACTCAGACTCATTATAATACATGAATAATGATTGTTTATCAAGATATCCTCTGCTCTTTTGTCTGATTAGTATTATAAGACTGTTTTACAGAAAATGTCCCACTTCACTCCAACAGCAAAGAATGACTTACCTCTGTAAGTAGCTCGTTTTGTATCAATTCACACACAAAAACACACAAGAGACCAAATACACATATCTTATAGGTTGTCCAAGCAGTTTATCAGAATAATATTTAGGCATATTTGCAAGGAAACCGTGTGTGTGTGTGTGTGTGTCCATATTGAGTCTGTGCTTTCACAGGTATTGTGTTGCAACTGGTCGCCTGCCCCTGAAACACTGAGCATGCTACCAACCCCTGGCTATCAGTAGTGAAAGGAGAAAGCGGAGAAAGGGGAAGATGATTAGAGGGATATCATAGCTTTAGACACGTGTAGCTGAGACTTGATGAGTAAGGTACAGAGACGGGTATCTGTGTGTGTGTGTGTGTGTGTGTGTGTGTGTGTGTGTGTGTGTGTGTGTGTGTGTGTGTGTGTGTGTGTGTGTGTGTGTGTGTGTGTGTGTGTGTGTGTGTGTGTGTGTGTGTGTGTGTGTGTGTGTGTGAAGGAGAGGAAGGAGGGAGGCGGGGAGGGAGGGGTGAAAGGGAAGCTGATGAATATCAAATGAACAGAGAAGAGGTCTGTAAGTGGAGCCGTGCATGTTTTCGCCTGCTTTGTGTGTGTCTGTATGTGTGTGCGTGCGCTTGTGTGTAAGGGCAGGAGGGGTGGGGGTGTTTTGTTGTTCTCTTGGAGTGAATAGAATGGGAGTTGATGATAGTGTGTGTGTAAGGGGAGGAAAAAAGGTATGTGTGTGTGTGTGTGTAGTTGTGTGAGTGTGTGAGTGCTGTGTTCAAGCACCACCTAGTGCTCGAGCGTGGCACCTCACCTGTGAAGCAAAACACCTCAAGCAGGAGTAAGAGCCTCAAATGTGATGTTTTTTGTATTTAAAAGCATGTATATGTTGAATATTTGGGACTAATTTATTAAGAAAAATGTATACTTTGATTATTACATGAAATAAAGGAATGTTATATTGGTTGTATGTGTACTATCTCAGAATTTGAAGTACACCTGTCAGCATGATGATGCAACTGAAAAGATAACGCGTGTAAAATACAAATATTTAAAATAATTTAATCAGATTATTAAGCTAGAGAAAGCTAATTAAGGCCCATGCAGAGGAAGTTTACAGAAATTGCTCCGACATAGCACCTTCTGTGAGATTTGGAGGCTATTGTGAGACGGAGATAATGTCACAGTCGATTCCTCACTCATCTGACAATCACCACCAGCCAGCAGATAAGAGGCACGAGGACAGCCCGGGATAATTATGGCACACACGGCTTAGCAAACTTTCCCCCCTATTTCCCCGCTCATTTCAATGTGCCCTTGAATACAGTACACTGTCAACACACATCCATCGCAGTCGGCTTACTCTAACTTAGCACCACAGCCCCATCAAGCCCCTTCCAAACAGGCTGGTGACAGTGATGTGAGGCTGTCGTGCTGGATCAAGGTAATTCAGTCTGAGCCCCCGCCGCACCCCTCCCCCCCCACCCAACCTCCCCACCCTCCACCCCCGTTGTCAGTCGAGCACGCCGTGACCCTCGGGCCTTCAGATTCGGCTCCCCAGACCTGTTTATTTTTATCACAACAATGAAAATTAGCATGATGCTGAACGCCTATGCACACTGCACGCCTCCGAGGCTGTTTGCACGTGTGTATTTATGTGATCAGGCTGTGTGTGTGTGTGTGTGTGTGTGTGTGTGTGTGTGTGTGTGTGTGTGTGTGTGTGTGTGTGTGTGTGTGTGTGTGTGTGTGTGTGTGTGTGTGTGTGTGTGTGCTGGAGTGACAGTGTCACCTTCTTATCACAGGGCCAATGTTGTGTAGACAGGGAGATTTAGCTGAGTGATTGAGGGGGCTCGCTGGTTCCTATACAGTGCGCTCTGACAGGTATCACCAATACAAGGATTATCAAAATAAAAGATTCCATAAAACTGTCAGAATGAGCGAAGTGTCCCATGGCGGTTTCTGCAGAATAAATGTCTGTACTGAAACTGTACTGATCAGACAGTTTCATTGTACTTTATCTTACTCGGTTTTTATGTCAAAATGACTTCTTTTCACATCCAGATATACATCATGGACGGGGCTTGTTTTATGGTGTGCATAGGTGAAAAAGTTTAGCATTGTATCCACAGTTTTGTTTGGACCTTTATAAAAGTAGGTTAACTACAAAGAAAACCTGTTTGGTGGATATTCTAAATGAGGGCATTTCCTTTTTTTATTTTTGAATTATCCGTTATTTATTTTCATTATAGGAACAAAATGCAACCAAAAACGAAGCCTTATTAGAATTTAAAATAACCTGAAATTAATTTGTTATACTAGGACTATTTTACAATCCTGCTTTTTTCAATTTCCTCAATGAACTGTGAGATGTTTTTCTAACTTAATACACACTGTGTTTAACCCTCTACTTTTAAATCTCACTCATTTTGCACGATGCTTACAATCACTGACACAGAAATTGAAATCTAAATGTTACATAACTTTTGTTTTTGGTGTTTGTTTACATGTCATAAAATAACACACACATTGGGCCTTTAGCATGACTGCAAGGAAACTGAGTGACAACGTTTTAAACATTTAGTCTTAGTAAGAGCAGAAAACACTTCTCAGTCCGTCTGTGTGGATGGAGCTGAGACAGATGTTTAACGCTTTGCTTGCCTGCACACTCACACACACACACACCATACCACACTGGCCCTGCACACAGATGTGCATGAGCTCATAGACTCATGCTCTATATCTCTCATTCCACACACACAGACTCTCACACACACACACACTGCAGTGAAGGCAGTGTGACTGACAGCAGTGATGGAAGTGAAGATAAGTCTGATTAATTGGGAGGATAGACGGGAGAGGGAGGCTACACAGAGGCTACGCTGCACTGCTTCAGAAATGCCTCTGTGGCATCGCGTGCCACCACTCAAATGATTTGTCAACACCGCTGAAGGACATTTATTGACTGCACCCCTGGTCTCCATTTTGCAAAGCGGTATTTTGTCATAGCTGAAAAATGGCCCTCCTGAATCAACTCTGACACTCAGCTCTGAAGTGTTTTTTTTTTCCTTATGCTGTCCCCGGTGTAATGTAAGAGAGGAGTATGATGGTTCAGAACATCAGGCAGCCAAAGGTCAATGCAACAGACTGTCTTTGTAACGAAAGACACATGTGCCTTTTCCTAATAATACATGGAAACAATGTCTCAATGAGTCCTCGTTCGTCTGTCTGCACAGGATCCTGGGATAAAAGTTGACATTAATGCCAAAATCCAATGGGACCTCACACAACCTGCTGAATCTCAATCAGACCGGTTACAGTGGGCCTGAGTTATGTAAGGGGGTGTAACACAGAGCCACAAGTTCAAAACAAGTTTGAACCTTAAAAAAAATGTACATTTGTAAACTGTATTAACTCTAAAATCCAAGCAGTTTATTTATTTAGTCTTTTTTTACAGAAAGCATTAAGGCTAGGGTTAGGGTTAGCAAGATCCTTTCACAGAAAAGCATTTTAGGCTCATTTTAGACCTGGGATAAGCTTCTTTTTTTTACCAAAACGAGATGGAAAAGAAGTGATGACTGAAGTCTAATTGAGCATTATGGCAATTTTGAGTAGAGTGTACCTACACTGTATTAAAACTGTGCTCTATATTTGGCTGAAGGCAATGCAATTCACATAATAAATGCTCCACACTATCATGGTCTTAAAAAATAAAACATTCAATTGATAAAGCTTTTATTTTTAGATTTATTTTCTATACCGCTTGAGGAGCTAACATTGCCATTGTTCAAGTCCATTCAAAACCAAAGTTTAACTTTGCTTTTCTTCTTACATAAATGTGTATTAAGTAAAAAAAAGTGACATGTCAACCGTCAAACATTCAGAACAGATCTTTACATTATGTCTCTTTATGCCTCCTGATGGTTTTCCAGGGTATAGGGTATGCTCTGTATTGATTAGCTTCAAAGACATATCATGATTGAGGGAAAAGACACAAACATATACAGCCAAGAACATGATATGTGGACCCCAAAGCAACATCTCCATAATCATTAAAGAGATTTTGCAGGATGCTACTTGGTTTAGGCTGAGATGATTAAACACACTTTAACGTAAAATTGCTCCCAGTGTTTTAAAATTGCTATTTTAATATCTCGCGTCATTATCAGCCCTATCGATTCCGGATTTTGTTAATGTAAACAACTTCTTCACATATGTTCAACAAACACAATCCAGTTGTGTGGTTTCCCGATGACTCCCTGAGAGCTCTCAGTCAAAACTGCAGGGAGAAAGACAGATATGGCAGAGCAGTGAGATCCATTCAAATATGATTATAACTGAATTAATAGACATTGACGTTTGTGTTTGTTCCAATGTGGTGAACAGCCCAGCATTTCCTGCCAATGGGCCCATGGATGACACTAATACCTTGTAATCAAAGGAAATGTGTATAGCTCCACAACCATTACATTCAGATTTTGTCTACCTCGTTTTCTTACTTCACTCTTGTTTGTTTCGGTGTAATGCAGATCAGTTCTGGGTTTATTTTCTACCCTCAAAGCTCAATCTTCTATTTCATTTGCGGTAAAAAGAAAAAAATATCATCCCGGTGAAATTACATCCATATGGCAGAGGCTCTGAGCTCGTATGTAGCTCGCTTGGCATTGACAACAGCCAATGACAAAACACGGTTAGGGACAACTGAGGAGTTGTTTCCAAAACACTGAGCTTCTATTTTAGGTAATAATTATTTAAATCAACGCTATTACTCATTATGCTTAAAATACAGAGACGCTTTGGAAGAGCAATGTTTGATTCACTAATGCGCTAATAGTTCAAATGGTTTGTCACAGGTGTTAAGGAAGGCAGTTAAAAGCAAAATTACAAAGTGTGGACATTTTAAATGGCACTTGAGTGATACAATCAAATAACCCCTTCAGGCTTTGCACGTCAAATAAAAACTGTTGTATTGAAATTGATGAAAAACACACATGAATAAAGTTTTGTCAAATATTATTTCGGTGGATAAGTTGCTATCACTCCCACTTAATTATTCATTGTGTCCTCTTCACCCCAGGATGTGGTAGACATGCCATGAAGGGATCTAGATGCGCTCTCATATCTATCACGGAGCGACTTTTCTTCCTTTTTCTTCCCTAATGCCTGTGAAGACAGTTCACCCCGAGGAGAAAGGCGGCTACGTTTTCAGCTCTTCCGAAAGCAAAGGGGGAATTGAACAGTTGAAAGGTTATGCGGTAAGTCAACATCAGCTTTACGGCTTACCTCAGCGATTGAGTCCTGTAATTATACGACGCAGCTCTGATCTCTTATTGGTGCAATCCTTGTCTTTCTTTATCCTTTAACTTCGACAAAAATAAAACTTGTTTTTCACTGCTAATTTGTCATTGGGTCAGTAAGGTAATAAAATACAGATCTTGCATGTTTCCGTCTGCTTTCAACGTTGTGTTTTTGTTACTTAAGCTTATATATTCCAAATAATTGTCACTGTTTCGCATTTAATTACACAGACATGCCTTGAGGGTAATCTCAAATATGATATCTGTAGAGGAAAAGCTTAAAACTCATAGCCTTAATGGGGCCATTTTCCAAACTAAAGCCTCTATAATTGAAATTTAAGTGGCTTTACCTCATGACAATACAGTGCAACTATACATCCTCTTAATCCTTGAGAAAACAATCTTTGTCTCTAATGTTTACTATTAATCTTAGATGCCCCCCGCTGACAGTTATCCACAATAAATCAAGGTATGTTCCCTTAATATTGACCAAGTCACAAAATAAGAACGGTCTGTGTGCATCTGGATATAATAAAAGTATAATCGTCTTGCTTGGAGACAAAGTAGGAAGACACAAACAATTCTTTCCATACAAAAACAAATGTTTTGATGAAGATGAAGGGACGTGGGACATCCTTACAGCTCACTGTTTAGGGCTAAGTTAAAGATGGTATGCTATGTTTGTTTATCCAGACACTGTAAAGCTACTTTCTTTTGTTCCTACAATGTACGCAGCTTCATCCAAACTCCAACAGGATCATAGCCCAGCATTAAATGTGTACAAAGTGTTTTTCTGCTGTGGCATTATTGAACTGAAGTAAGCCTTCAACACAAGCACAACGTGACAGTGTGCAGTCAATCGACAGCCAGTCATTGTCTGTTGGAGACTCCTGCTTGTACTCCATTACCTTCTTGCCGTTGAACATAGCTCATTAAATCTCACTTTTCCATACCACTTGTCCCAGTAAATAAAGTTGTTGTTGCTGCCTCCATGATTTATTCTCTCCCTCTTTCTCACTCACCACGCGGTGTTTCGGAGGTAATTGAAAATGTGATCCATGAAGTCACAATTGCAATTTAACTCAAAGCCTACCCATGTTGGCGCTTCCACTCGTAACAGGTCAAAGAATGAAATTATTTTTTTAAAAGGCGACCCATGAAATTGTGCTGTGATAGATGGGCTGTAAAAGCAATATTTTAACACATTTATGGCTATATATTTTCCATCCCCCTTGACGTGGAAACACCGCTTCTCTGTGGTGAAAGATGGAGTGTTATTTGAGTTCTTCTGGAGAATAAGAGGAAGTGTAGGATTATCAGGGTACAGTCACTCTTCACTAATAAATGCAATTTTCTCCATAAAATGTCAATAAGGAATACAAATGGATCATGTTTAAAAATACTACAATGCTGCCCTCAAAGCTGAAATTACAGATTTGACACTTTTCCCACATGTTCACAAGTTTAATATTAAAACTATCTGAATCATAATGATCAAACCCAAGACTATCAGCCATTTTTATGTAAGCAGGTCTAAGGCAAGAGGAAAAACAGCATATTTTCCGCTTTGTCATTTGAGAATAAGAAGGCACAAGTATGTCAGTAAGTAAGCATGACATACAGTATCTTAGAATAGCAGTGTACAACTGAGACCGTTTCGACCTCTCCAGTTCACGTCTCTTGCCGAAAGACAGCTCTCCGAAGCAGCGTTCCTATTCTTAGAAACATTTCTGCATGCAGGCCCTGGCTGGTACAGTAAAGCCCGAGCCAATCTGCAGACCTCTCAAAGGTCCCTCACCAACTGTCACCTACACCCCTCACAGAGGAGGCGAGGGCGATGTGGAAGATTCTGGAGGAACACCGAGGTGCTGAAGGGGCAGCTGCCTTCGCTTCGGTCCGAGTCCTCTGACCCACTTTCCAACCTCTTCCACCTCCCGCAAATTCCCTTCCGCCATCTCCTCTCCTGCTTTCTTGCTCAAGATTAATGGTGTGAACCCAAACCTGCTGGCAAACTGGAGCAAAGGAAGATGTCTGAGGTAAGGCCTGACAGAAGTTTGGAGTACAGGATAGGAGTGCTGTGTGGTTGTGTATGCCCACTCAAACAAATATGGCAGGTCCGTTGGGAGTGTCCTTATGGTGAAGACGTCTTGTTGCAGGAACTAGCGAGCTTTAGCTCATATTTCACTCTCTCTGAGCTGCCGATTTCTCTGTCGTTCACTCTTTCTGTGTCTCTGCCTTCAGGGGTAAAAGGCAAATTTTTCAAGGCCTGAAAGTATGTGAGAAGACTTGGTTGGACAGAGGTTCAAGATGTCATAAGGGAGAAGTTCTGTTTCGACACGAAGTCTTGTTTGTGCTCATCAGTAACCTGTCAAGACGCCGTTTGATGTTGTATTTGGGTGATGTCCTCGGGCACTGTGTTTGTTTTAGCTTCCATATGGATTAGCTTCATATAACGACTGAGTTCTTGTAAGATGCTGCAAACATAATCTTTTATTTTCCCATATATTCGTATGCACAGGATAAAAGGTGCCGTCAATGGGATTGGAATTAATGACAAGGTCCAAGAGGAATTCGTCATTGTAATTGCTCCAGGGGGGGAAAAGTTTTCTAACACAGCAGAATGTTTCTGAAATCACCACCATACCTCCACCTGCATAATTGATAGAGTCCTCATGATTAAGCTAATGAGGCTCAGAGCTTAAGCCCTATCCAACAGCCCCTAATTACAAATATGTAATATCCCCCCTCCGCTTCAATTAGCATTAGAACAGAAGGTTAAGAATCATTCAATATTCATGCGGACGGTGAACTTCAAGGTTAAGGAGACTGGTCATTTAACCTCAGCTTTAAAATAAAAGTAATTTTCCTTAATTGTCTTTGATGAGAACCACTAACTATATAGCTGTGGGAGGTGTTTCATCAAGTTTCACCCGTGTAAAAGTCAAATATTATTGTTTTATTACCTTTTCTGTTCGGGGGGAGGCTGATGCCAACTTTGAGATTAATTTAAGGGCTTTGTTTGAGGTGCCATGCTTTTGCTTGCACTTCTTGGTAATCTATAGCTTCACATACCTGAGCCAAACAGATGTGTGACGTAAAGAAGCCGAGCTGTCAGACTTGTGGAGAGATGGTTTCTGATTGACACCGCTGGAGGCGATTGGCATAGTGGAGCATCATGGGAAAATTCTCTGCAGACTTGTAAGGACCTTTTTCGTATGTGATGAAGGCTCGATGAATAGGGATCAAATAGCAAGTCGGGCACCTGGAAGGATTTTGTGTTTATGCAACATAGTACCTTTTATTTGGAATAAGGATATAGGAGTGCATTGGATCTACAGCTGTAAGGAGGTTGCTTTTGGAGGTCTAGGATGCATTAACTGGGTAAAAAGACTATAATATATCAGTGGAAAGCCATTTAGCTGATGTTCAAAGTCTGAGCGTGCCATTTTAGGTTTTATTGCAGTCATCATTTTCATATTAAATTCTGGACAGACATTAGAGCTGCATGGAACAGGAGCTTTAACTTTGGTCTCGCTTGAGTTCACTCCTCCAGAATGTGTCTGACCATTGACTCTGGGTTGGACAAGGGACTGCACTGGCCTTGTGTCAGCAGTGGAGACCGCAGAGCAGGGCCTGGGATTCAGAGACTGGGCTCTGAGCCCATAGCCTGGAGGCTTAAGGCCCAGGACTGCAGCCGCTGGCCTCCACCAGCCCAGCACAGCCTTGACTAGCCCATCCCAGCTCTGCTCGGCTCCCCCCCTCCTTGTGGCCTCCCTGCACCTTCACCAGCTGCGCTTTTCTGGCTCCAGCTGCTAGGTGTGTATGCTGCCCGCCTCTTCCATACCCCCTCTTTCCCTCCATCTCTTGCTTCTTTCCTTTTCTGGTTTTCCCTCGTCCTCTTATTTTCTCATTCCTGATTTGTCCTCATCCTCTTTTTGTATTCTCTCATCCTTCCCTCCCTTGCCAGACACAGGGGTTGTAATAGTGCCCAGCAATTACTGAGTTGGCATGTGCTGCATTGTTTACTCACAGTCCTATTCCTACTGGACTTTATTAAAACACCATCTGCCGTCAGCTCTGGAATGGTAGAGGTGGTGGAGGAGGAGATGGAAGAGGAAGGCATTGGGAGAAAAAGCGATGGATTTGGCTTCGGAATGGAAGGAGAATGGCTGGACTCACGTGGAGAGCGCGGGCTGCCACGGCGGTCTCTTGTCGGAGGGACATCGACAGTACATGGAACACGACGGAGCTAAATGAGATTTTCGGTGCAAACAAATGGGAACGAGCTAAGTGAGTGTGAGTTCCAGGAGACAAGGATCCAAGTTTTAGGAACCAATTATGACTAGAAAATGTGAGATATGTACAACATTTTTAAACCAATAAAACACCTCAATCACCATTTTCATATCCCGATCGACAAAGAGATCCTGCATCAGGCCTGTCAATCACACAGAGCGACTCGAGTGTTAAATAGCATGCAAGATAATAACAGCATGACCAGGACCAGGCCTGTTTATGAACACTCACCTCTCTCTCCCACACACACACACACACACACACACACACACACACACACACACACCGCCATGCTGGGTAATAATGCTGAGGGCCTGCCAATGTAATGACATTCTGATGGTTATTTCATTAGCTGTAATTTGTTATGGGACATGCCATTTCGGACGAGAGCCTGGATTGATTGGATACTCATGGAGAGGAGGCGGGCTGGATCCTTGACAAGCTGGATCAATTAGTCAATTATTGTCTCTGTGTTCTCAGGGTTTTAGTGTTATTCCCCTGATACAAACAAAACACACCAGATTGGGCCAAAAAGTGGTCTTTTCAACAGTCACATAACAAAAATGCCAGATTTCGCAGAAAAATATGAACCTAGTGGAAGATATGTGCACAATAAATGCAATATATAGTCATTTTCAATGTCGAAATATTGTCCCTAACATAAAGGTAAACATCTTTGAATATTTGAGGAGCGATATTACATTTTGGGACAATACCGGGTCCAAAACTGAACTGAAAACGTTGGTGTCCACTACTCGTGGCTACATCTGTTGCTCTTACAGAGGAAGTCCATTACAATAAGCACCAAAGTCTCGTTATGTTTTATAATTTATATCCAGGCGCCGGAGCAATCATTGTCAGGCTATTAAACTAATCACATGCTGACCGTTTAACAGCCAAGGCTGATCCTTCACGCTGTCCATACGGGGTGAAGTCTAGCGGCTTACGGTGGATGTTTACTCTTGCTCCGGAGATGTCTGCTGGGATCAATGAGGTGGAAGACACGAGTGCACTCACACAGACGCATGTGTAAACACAACATACAATTATAAGGTCTTTCTAGATGCTCTGTGGTCAGTCTGCTTCACAGGACTGCCTTTTTATAATCGGGTGCATATTCTATCCAGAGCAGCTGAAGTGAGGTTAAGGAGGGGCACTTGTTTAGGACCCTGGCTGTACGGTGAACACGGGGCCTCATTTATACATTGTGCATTGTCAATAAGCCCTGTGTAGCTGCAGATGTTTCCTACAGAGAGAATGTGGTCAGTGTGAGAGACACTAAAGAATAATGAGGGAGAAATACTGCATCCTTTTGTAGTGCAGGCTTATGGTGATTCAAGACACAGCTAGCAAGCTAATAAAGATCAAAACTTAGAAATAGCTTGCATGTATTCTGTGTATTTCTGTACATATTTCGCGAGACATTTCTGCAAACATTATCTCAAAATGTCAGAAACAAATCCTTAATTTTAAATTGCCAAAATCATCTAAAAATAAATTCCTTATATTTAGTTTACTGTGAATAAAAAAACAACCTTTTTCTTTCAAACATTTTTACCATGCACTGATGAAATATGATTTAAGTTCAATGTACAAATGTTGCTTTGATTAAATACATTTGTAGTATTTACCAGGGTTGCAATAATTCCAATACTTCCTTGTTCTCCATGTACATATTTGGAATTGTATTCATAGCATAGTTTTGTTCTGCTACTTATATTACAAATATATCCAGTTGCCAAAAAAAGGGAGATATAAAGTGGAAACAAATATCGTATTGAAAAGATGGACGGCTGATCTCACACTTGCAGTCATGAATTACTCATGCGTTAGAGATATGGTAGATTGACAGCAGAGATATGTCAGAGGGTATTACACATCAGCAGCTGTGTGGAGCCCCTACCTACGCTACAGTACAGAAGGCCAACAGAAGGCCGTCTGAGGTGAATCATCTCTGGAAAACTCTGAATTTTAAAACCAGCACACAGATATAACCAGCAGTCAAATGTGTTTTAGTTTTTGGAGACACTCAAAAGCAGGTAGGAGATGTTGATTCATGATAAAAGTGACATCATCTCTTGCAACAGTATTTTGTTTGTAATTATGGATAATTAAATCTATAATGCCTTTGTGTTAGTGATCGTGGGAGGGCATTGTGAATGTGTGTGTGTGTGTGTGTGTGTGTGTGTGTGTGTGTGTGTGTGTGTGTGTGTGTGTGTGTGTGTGTGTGTGTGTGTGTGTGTGTGTGTGTGTGTGTGTGTGTGTGTGTGTGTGTGTGAATGTCCTACCACACAAACAGGCCCTCTGTGGCAGCCCTCAGCGGGTGATGGTGTCGGGGGTAGGAGGTCAGAGGTCGGACCGAGGTTCATTATGGCCTGCCATCTTTCAGGATTCACAGACGCCAACACCCCACTGTCAGCAGCCCTGCAAGACACAAACAGATCAGATGAAGGATTATTGTCATTAAGACTCAACACATGGAGGGTTGCATTCACACGATGGGAAGAGGGGGAAATTAAGCCTGAACACTTTACTGTAGCACTTCACATATGGATACATTTCATCATGCAGCGTCAAATCTTCATTATTAACTAAGTGGTCATTTTGTTGATTTGCCCACGCTTTATTGGCTTTATTAGTAGCCCATTTGTTTTAAACTGTGCATATAGAATTAAAATCTTATTAATACTAATACTCCACTGTATATATTGTAATATACTTGTGTTATCTTGGAGTACAAAGTGCACAGTTGACTTCTCATGTTTTTATACATATTTTTTATTATATTTTTCTTTATTTTATCTTTATTGGACAAATTACTTGATTACATATATTTACCTATTATTATTTGATGTCTTTATTGCACTTACTTTAACGCCATATTTTTGAATACATTTTATTCCACCTTTTAATTTATTTAAATGTGCTTTATATTAAAACGGAGCAGCGTTCAGAATTTAAATTAAATATTCTTATTATGATTCAAAAAAAGTAGTATTTCTTTAATGACACTGCAAAAGTTAAATATGAGAAAAAAGTCATAACTTGGACATCAAGTCATTATTGGTCTCCATGAAATGTAATTCCGTTCAACAACAAATAACGAATATTGACTTATTTTTAATTAAAAAATAAAATTACTTTGCTGAGCTTTATCTACTCCTTATATGGAAAAATGAGCCTCCATGCGGAGAACTTAACCATTAGAAGCGGAGGTGTCGTGCTCTTGTGTACAGTAGAGTGTAGTTATCTTTAATGAGAGTGAAATCACTGTCTCTTAAAACGACACACACTGTTTTATAGGTCACATCAGCGCTGCGTTCAAAGCAAGCCTCCACCACAACAACAGGATGGACGGCTCACCACTTCCTCCTCTGGTTTATTTTACTTCCTCTATTAACTCTGCTTTATTTACTAATTGGTCGTCATGGATATCATGAATGATAAACAAACGGGGTGTCAACACTGTAGTAGTTTAATCAACAACACTGATATTATTAACACAGTCACTTAGTGCTCTTGTTTGCAGGAAGGTGTAAAATCATTATTTATTAGTATTAAAAAACTTTGATTTGTGTCACAATGACAATCCCAGAATAAAAATGGTCATTGAATCAGCTTCTTCCCCTCTTCCCTCTTCTAAGATATCTTGTAAATGCACCAAAGTAACCATTTGCTGTAAATGTTAAAGTTTATATGCATTCAAGTTGTGTTCAGTCTAAAGTCGCCGTGTCAGCGTTTCCCCTCTCCTTCGGGAAATGGAGAAAGGCCAGCTGAGGCACTCTTTGCTACATTTTTATTTAACGTTGTAAAGTGTTAGACGCAATTTTAGGTGACAAACTGTGCTTTGTGGCCGGGCGTTAAAAACAAATACAAGAATTCAATTATCGCCGGGCTCCGTTCATCAGGCGGTGCGACAGGGAGTTTCAAAGTAACGATGCCGGGGTGTCTAGCGCCGTGTCAGCACGTCTCTATCAACTCGGTGATGGAGAGGCCAGCTGAGGATGGACTCTAGTGGCCCGGGACATGTTCCTCCACCCCTCCCCTCCCTCGGTCCCTCATGCCCTGCCTCCTACAAGCACCTTTTGTGTGGGCTAAATGGGGCTGGATGCACCCCTTTAACTTTGATTTCCATTTCCCATTGTCCGCCCATTGACGGGGAGGGTGACTCCATCTGTGCCTGCCTTGCGTGGTGCCATCCTTTCAAAAGGCATATGCTCCACATGTAAGAGCCCTAAACTTGCAAGAGAATGGGTGGAGGGGGAATAATGATATACAAGACGGGCCCCTCACTTCATAGAGCCAGAGAGAAAATAAACCATTCATCAATTTATTGTATGGCCCTTAAAAACTCTACAGCCTTTTTATGTATATTCAAGAGCGCAGAAGAGATTACACAAAAGCCCCCCCTGAACTGATGGCGTTTTAAATTGCGGTCAAGCTGCTCCACTCGCCTCCTGAACTGTGATGCACGTGTGTTTTACACGAAGGGAGACGCAGCTTGCCCCGCCGACCGTCACAATAGAAGCCCCTCGGAACAATTGATAACTGTTAACCGAGGTGGCGCGCCAGGTCAGTTTTGACTTGGAAATGTGCAATATGCTGTGAAAACAGGCCCCTTGTGCTGGCTCTCCCCCCTCTCAGATCTTATCTCCACATGTGATAACACCACTTAAGATCTCATACAGTAACACACATTAAGTCATTTCCCTCTCCAAACAAACCGAGGAGGAAAGAAGGCGGAAAAATAGAAAGTGGAACGCAGTGCTGGATTGTTATTAGTTTTTACTCTTGATTTTTATCTGCAAGCTGGATTATGATTTTAGATTTTTGTTCCCATGTTCGGATTATATTTGTCTTGAGACCTAATTTAGCCGAGTCTAAGACAGGGTGGGAAGAGGTGAGGCTCACGGCTTAATTCTCCTTCCATTCATTTACTTATGCATTCATTGCCTCTTTCTCCCTGTCCATCAACCTTATCCTAATCTCTCTCTTTATCCCTCTCCTCTTACTCTTTCCTTGACACCCTTGACGCGCCCCCGCTGCCCCCACACTCACCCTAACGCCGTCCTACCCCACCCCTCGCCGCTCCTCCTGTTCAGTTATAAGGCTCTATCGATTACAAGCCTGTCGTACAAAACGACCTAATGGAGGGTCAGCTTTAATGTGAGGGGAGGGGGGTCTTAGCACACCCCCTTCTCCTTCCTTCACCTCTTCCTGTGTCCCCCGCTCCCTCCTGCTGGGCTCCACCTTGTCCCTCTTAGCCCCTTTCCATTGGAGCGGGGGGCCATGAAAAATCAACAGCGGAGCCATCAATCCCCCCCCCCCTCCGCTCCCTTTACAAGGCCGGCTGCAGCGGCTGCCCATGTGCGAGGGTATTTAGTGGGGGCCTGGAAGCTGAAAGGAGAAACGCTTGGATCAAATGTGTGGGGGGGCTGAGGGAACAGAAGGAGCCCTCTCAGGAGGGGTGCTGAGGCCCCGGCTCGTTTTATAGACTCCCCTGAAAGAAAGTGATTACAGATCATTATCCAATTGAAGCAGATTGATGGGCCGGGGTCAAAGTAATATTGCTCATAGCGGCTCGGCAAAAGGGGAGGGGAGAGGACGGAGGGCAGCGCAGAAGTGTGGGGTGAGGTAGGGGGGGATCCGCAGACGGGGTGAGGATGGTATAATGACCGGATTGTCACCGCCGAATTGAGTATGGGAAGGGGGATCAGAGGAGGAGGGGGAGGAGGAAGACCCAAACTTGTCGAATGAAAGACTGCGGCTTTTCTTTTTCAGGAGTACAACAAGTGCTGATGGAGGAGAGGGATGCTGGATTGGCCTTGTCACTCCAGAGGGCAGATAAAGAGACCTTTATGTGGAGGGGAGGCAGGAGGATTTGTCCAGGGTGATTGGGATGCTTGTCTCCTTGTAAAAAAATGTTGTTTGTTCTCTCCTCTTACAAAAAAATCAAGATTGAATCAAGACGTTTCACAAAATTAGACTTCTGTAGGAATTGTCTCAGTAAGTAAAGAGCCTTTATAGAAACACTTTTCATGTATTTCAAAAGAAAGAACGTGTGAACTTGTTTTAGGAGTACGATGACGAGTACAAGTCAAAGAAATGATTATTCTCTCTCAACTTAACAAGTTTCCAAAAGTTTGATTCTGTTCATACGATAGCTTACTAGCCGCTGAACCATTTGCCTCCAACTGTTCTCTTACATAACATTTACAATGCATCATGGTCCTGACCTCTCCAAAGGTAGATCCCCGATGATTCTCACCGTTCAACAGCCAAGAGCACGCTCCTACCCTTTCAGTGTACAAGGTTGACGGTGAATCTACATAGCTGTTCATGCACCTTACATGACCCGGTGTAATTTTAGATGAATGAAAGAATAGCAGTGGCAGCTAAAGAATATATTTTGCACTTGTTGGAAGCCACAGTGTTAGTCGTAGGTCTGATATATACAGCTTTATCGGCAGAGGCAGAGAAACGATGAGTTTGAGCGGTTGTTTTGTCAAGACTTCCTGTACTTTGTGAAAGTATACTGCGACTCACTTTTTATCAGAGCACACACACACACACACACACACATTCAGAGAATCTCGCCAACATGCCACGAGTTGGTATGTCATGCCGTTTTATGTTACATCTATGAATCTGATGCATTCATTGATGCTTTGGTAGCAGGATGGTGGTTCTGTGGATGGTGCCAGTGGACTGCAGTCTTGTGACAGCGAGCGTCTTCATCCACAATAGAGGGCTTATGGGTAATGGCGAAGCCACTGAATGGCCTTTTGATATTGGCTGAGACAAATCGTCTCTAAATTTTCTTTGATGAGAGCATGAGCATGTTTTAGATCAAGCTTGACATTTCATTTTTTCGCTTGGGATATTTTAAACAGAATGGATCCTAAATGATGCAACACTTCGGGACTTTAATTGGACATGACACATGCACATGCTGTCCGTGTTCACTCGGCATGCAGGAACTGGTCCGCCGTAATTATGTTGAAGGTGAGAGAACATACAAAAACATCTTATTAAGGTTCACAACACTGCTCTGCAGCGTTAGGGTAATTATGGGATTAATGAAGAATGCACTCATCAGCCGAGGCTATGACGCATAAAAAGGGGCACACACTGTCCATTAAGGAAGCGCTTTGTGCACGTCCGGTGAATTAGGACAAGCATAGAACACGTACTATGTGTTTATGTTGTTTTTATCCTAACCATATGTTTCATCTGAGTTACACGCTGTGATTGGTGAGGATTTTTTTCAAAGTTATGTCTACAGAAATACAGACAGGCATAGGCTTTAAAAGCAGAGGGAGCTAAAAGCCACGCTTCCTCGCTGGGATCTGACACTGAGCAGACCAACCCAAGTGATTACATCCACAGAGTGAGTGTGTGTGTGTGTGTGTGTGTGTGTGTGTGTGTGTGTGTGTGTGTGTGTGTGTGTGTGTGTGTGTGTGTGTGTGTGTGTGTGTGTGTGTGTGTGTGTGTGTGTGTGTGTGTGTGTGTGTGTGTGTGTGTGTGTCTGTGTCTGTGTGTGTGTGTGTGTTTGCATGTGCAGATGTACTGTGTGTGCTGCACACTGACAATGTGTTTCCTGTGTGTTGTGGAAAGGCTTTGTTTGTGTGTGACTCAGCCCAGCTTTGGGAACCAGGTGGGACTGATTGAAAACACTGCTGGATAACCAAGAACAAGTTCCTTGATACTTGTAGGGGAGTACTTCAAGATTTTGCACATTTTTAACGAGAAGTTCCTATTTATTACGCAATGTTAAAAATGATATCCTCAAGGACGAACTTCAAAATGTTCCATAGTTTCTCTTTCATTTTGGCAAAAATGTAGTGGGAATATTTGTAATTCTATTGAGTTGGTGCCATCCTCATGTTGGCATGAAACACTGTTTATGCTAGATATTTATACAGACGTGATGAAGTGTCAGGCATTGCTGACTCAGACTGTAACTTCAAATTATCTCGGGCCCTGTTGTTTTTGTTGTGAGTTCTCCTTCTCCTGTAGTGTGTATATATGGGTTTTTGTGCATGTAAACACCTCCATTGGTCTCCTTTGTTTACTTCTGTAACATAGTGACATCACTATCTAAGCGGTTGACCAGTCACAACAGAGCCGGCTAGCTGACCAATCAGAGCAGACTGGGCTCTGGTTTCAGACAGAGGGTGAAAAAAGGAGCTGCAGCACAGGCAGTATGAGGAAAACAAAGAGCTTTTTGAACATTAAAGCATGGAGACATGCACAAAATAGTCATATGAACTTGAACATTAGCAGAATATATCCTCTTTCAAGCAAGCGATCTCTAATCAAACAACTTTGTGACATCCCTCAAATGTCTTTGATACTCACCTCTTTCAACAAAGTCATAAATGGAAAGTCCAGAGCTTTAACGCTGCTGTTGTTTTTAATACACATCTAAAACCAAGTGTTGAAGACGGTCACTATGCCGGGCTTTCTCACACACACAAGTTATTTCAGTTTGGCAAGAAGCCTCAAACAGACTACTGCATTCTGCACCACAGCAGCAATAATGACAAGTGAAAAATAAGAGCTTACTCTCTGACTTCACCTCATTCTTGCTAGATTAAATGAAGTTATAAAAGTTGCTCAGTTTGGTAAGTCAATTAAACCATCACGTAAACAAGTTGTCTTTGAAGACACCACACACTGTAGCTCCAGCTCTGCGACCTGCATGCTAAACCCAGTTACAGGCAAGAGAGGAAGCCCTGACTCCCTCTGCGTTACACTTAGTCAGATAATTGGAAATGCGAGGGCATTAACTCCAACGGGATTAAGAAGGGGAATTAAATATGTTAATCCCCAAAATAGGTAAATAGCCTGAGTGATACAATAACCAATTTCTAGGGTTTTCCTCCCCCGAGGACATGTCTGCCTTTGAACGCACACACACACACACACACACACACACACACACACACACACACACACACACACACACACACACACACACACACACACACACACACACACACACACACACACACACACACACACACACACACACACACACACACACACACACACACACACACACACACACACACACACACACCAGTGGAGCCGCACTTGCACATAAACACGTTGCAAGGCGAGCTCGTGGGGAGAGTCTGGAGTGTTCCAGAAAGTTCTCCAAGGTCATGCCTGTGGTGTCGCGCGGCCCTGTGGCTCACACGCGAACCTGTTCTCCCAGGTCTGCCTCTTTGTTCTAGAGATCATTACCTCCGTCGCTCCGCTCCCCTCCTGAGACCGCTTTGTCGCCATGTGTTCATCTGCCTTGTAATTATAGCACGGTCCTAGGTGTCACGGTTTAGGGACTCGAGCAAATGTGTCAAGGGGACTGAGACAGTGTGTAAGATGTGTGCTTTGTGTGGCAAAGTGTGTTAGCGATTGAGCGTGGACAGTTCGGTTTATGTGTGCATAGAGAATTTCAATCAACAAAAAGAAGTAAATTGAATATAGTGCACTTTCTCTTTAAACTATTCAAACAGAGGCGTCGCCTTTGGAGAGCCGGAGTTTTGATGAGCTACTGTACTTGTGTCAGAGACTGAATAAAAAATGTATATATTCAAAACATTGACACATAAATCATTAATGCCGGGGCATCGGTTGTGGGCAAAAATCAAGTTAAAGTTCCCCACCGAGTTCAAAGTACATTTTCATACACAATTAGTGGAGTACAATTTCTGTTGGAACTGAAGCGGAGAAAGCCCAAGGTCAATTGCTGATCGCCTCTGAGAAACGTTGTTCTCAAGTCTCTGTGTGTCCAAAGATGAATGTCTTGGAGGGGAAGGGAACATAAGAAGGGGAAAAGAAAACATTAAAAGAGAGAAGTCAATCATTCAAGAATGCAAGAGCGTAATGCACCACAGTCAAATTCAATAAAGTCATTATTCCTGGCTTAGCCAAAGCAATAGTATTTTCCCTGGATATCCTACACCGCTTATCCTGATTCCTTTCTCTCTGTCGCGCTTTCTCTCACCATTCCCTCTTTTCTCAGCTCTGGCTACAGGGCATGTAGGATGGCATCAATACTCTCATTTTTGCAACATGAAACCCTCTATTTACTCCGAAGATTCATCCATGATGGATGTCATTCTGCGTCAGCTACCTATACAAAAGGCAGAAAGCGGTTTCATCATGCCAGAACCTCAGCGTATTAAACCTGACATATTCTATTAGGCCGATTACACATAATGATGCAGAATAAGCAGCGAATAAAGAGCTGGGGAGTTATCGCTGCCCCCCAACGCCAGAGAGAGAGAGAGAGGGAAAAAAATGCTCAGCAAAGTTTCTTATCTCAATCCAGCTGAAGGAGGAACCACACACACACAGTCCAAGCTGCACTTATCAGTCATTAGGCATTTAAATGCTTGCCCAGAGACGAATTAGATTTTCTGAGGAGTTAAGAAGATAACCAGAGGATGAAGCACTTTCAACACATTTGAGGGGAGTCTGAGACAACACACTTACCGAGAGGCAGTAAATTGCAGCTAGTAATGTTACGGAGCGGGTTAGGGTTTTTATATGATTAGAAAAGTCCTGGTGGAGACTTAAGATCACCAGAGACACTGCAGCAGAACTGTACCTCAACCTGATGATTAGTTGGTTTGGATTTGACCCATCTGAAAAGGGTGTCATGGTTCTTGGAGGAGGTGTTTTATTTATTGTACATCCTCCCTGCTGATAGATACAGTGCTACAAAAAAACAAGCTAACACCACCTCGCCCGTCAGCTGTTGCCATTGGAACAAACTGCGGCGCATTTACCAAACTTTTATTAGCTTCACAAAACAAGATCCCATGCCATAGATGTGGGCAAGCGGTATTCATTTAGGGAAATGAGTGCAGGGGTAAATAAAGGCTGTCTGGTTGCCGTCCTAACAGGAAATGCTGTGCAGGGGACCGGTGAACGAGGAGGGGGTGAGGACGGAGGGGGTAAGGAGGGTGGGGGGAAACAATTATGACCTCATTTAATAGTCTCTCTCTGGGCTCGCAGGCAGAGATCGGAAAGGAATGCCCAGTTTGGAAACCGCAAGTCACCTCTGAACATGGGAGCATTTGGCCTAAGTGTTTCCTGTTGCAATAAAAATGTATGTCAAGTATGTGAACCGAAGTTCCTCTGTGTTTTGAGCCTAAGCGCACACACATGTATACTGCAACTTTGGTCCTCCACAGCAAAAAATAGTCCTTTATGAACTGCCACTGCCACATGATTAAACCGAGCATGGAGTGTGAGGCTAAATGTGTGTGTGTTTGGAGTGCTATTGTGAAATGGTTGGGGGTTACTCTGCGATACAAAGCCGTTCTGGTGCCGAAGCTCACGATAAGAGTTTGGGAAGTCAACGCATGGTGATAGCCACGGGCACAAATGTGCAAGGGGGCTCCGAGTGCTAATTTTATTCATTTACCTCCCTCTCTGGATAATTGTTTCTGTCAACCAGCGACGGCTTGATAAAGGATTTCACGCCGCTGAAAACAGTTACACGGCTACTTTGGAAGGTGATCGCCAGAGACGATTATATTTATCACCTGCTTTAATATCCATAGTGTGGTGTAAATTGATTCATTCTCCAAGGAGCGCTGTCACAGCGAGCAAGGTGTGAAGAGCTCTGCACCCAAATAACACTTCTGATGCGTAACACTGCAAAATGAGCGCTGACTCAAGTTTTACGAATGTAGAATTACTAATATATTACACTACTACTGTCAAAATGTATCATCTTAATCCAAGGCAAGTGACAAAGTCTCAAATACTCACTTCAGTGTGCTGGTCAAATTAAGCACATTTTATTGATAAATAACTATATGTGCTTTTCATCTGTCGATATGTTCTTTATTCTAACAATATTTGTGGTAAATACTAAAGTTTCTCTCTTTAAATGTGTGTCTATTTTAAAGATTAAACTCATTTGGTAGGATTATTGTGTGTTAACAGGTTGTCATTGTGCTTTTTGTTTCCAAAATTAAGATTACCCATCATTATTTCAACAAAAATGTAAGTCAGAAAAAAATGACAGCCAAATTAAAAAGAAATAAATTCCTTTCACACGTTTTCTTTCTTGAACTAACCACCACGGGCGGTCAGGTGAGCACACTTACCGAGATATCTGTCGAAAGCAACTAATACAAATCTTACCGTCAGGTTCAGGCAAATAAAAAACTTGAAAAATAATGTTACAGTTGTTAGAAGTTGGCCCTGAAATGTAACTCACAACGCTTTTAAATTCCTTAGCACACCTTCACTTCAGTGCCTGACACATTCCCACCCATTGGAAAGAGTGGACTGGAAGCCTTCTTCCCCCGAGTTCAAAAACACGTCGCTCTGCCTCCACTCGGGGAAGCCTGCTTTTATTGGACCCTTTGTGGAACATCCTTTCTTCCCCCTCATCAAAAGAAGGAAAATAAGTCAAGGCGTAGTCGCTTTTCCCCCCTCTTTTATTACTATTCTAATAATACTCCATATTTGTTCGTGCCTTCATCTTTTCAATGCGCTCATTCAAAGTGTGACTATAGTGCGGCAGCGCCACTTTACACACTGTACTCCAAGCCTCAGTGGGCAAATGCACCGGATGAAGAGAGGATTATTTTCCCCTTATACCTTCGTCTGAGTGACTTTATCTGTACGGGGTCTTATCAAAGAGCGAGGTGAATCAGCATGTAAGAGCAAAACTATCTGGCTGAGATTACCGGAAATAGGGGCTTTTAAAGGAGATGCAGGGGAGAAAGGGGAGGGGGGATACAGGTTCTGTGTGTGCGCGCTTGTTAAAACCACTCTACACTAAAGCTGCGCAGCCCCCTCTGCCCCACAGAGGCCTGCAGAGGTGGTGGTGGAGGAAGAGGAGGAGGTGAGGAGGAGTCCTTCGCTGAGTGGAATGAATGGTATGGAGCAGTAGTGACCATTCATGCATGCTCCTTCACCCCCCCCCCCCACCAAAAAAAGCTGCTCAGATTTGAGGTGCAACAACGCAGAGGAAGGGAAATAAGAAAGAGGGGAAAATAAAGATGGATAAAAGAAGGGGTGAGGAAAGAGTAAGAGAAAAAGAAAGAGGGAGAGAAAGGAGACGCGGGACTCCAGTGACTGGGCCACTGGACTTGGAGAGCAGCGCAGCGTGAAATAAGGGAGATGAGCAGCTGAACCAGAAAGAACCCAGGCTGCTCATTACAAAGGCCCGAGCCTGACTTCTACCCTGCACACACTGTAACACACACGCAGGAAGGTGCACAGGAAACAAAAGGAGGAACTCACGCACATCATATCGGATGCCATTTGACGGACGCTTTGATGTGGGCAGGCACACAAATGCATGCATACAGTGTACATCTACATACTGCAGAGCCACAGATGCAAATATCATAGTACAATTTATGTCTGTTGTGCTAAATTTGCAATTGATTATCATAAAGTTCTATAAAATATGCTCCTGCAAAACTAGCCAGGAGCTGGAATCAGAATCTCTTTTTTTCTTCATGTATTGACTCGGTGAAAATGTTACACTCGCACAAACTTTGGCAGGCTCCTGGGAAGCACGCAGGGAGACGCAGAGGAGGAAGTCTCTCGTCTCTTTGTGTGACCCTCCTCTCGCGTCCCGACAGCTGACGAAACATTTGGTGCAACTTGTTTGTTTAGATTCCATTTCTTCCCCAACATTTGAGCAGCTGCCTCTCAATACACGCTTCACAAGCATCTCATTCAAGGGCACAAATAAGTGTGTCGCCAGCCTGGATGATATTGACTTGTGAGCAGAGAGCGTAAATCTAATATCACTGTTAATGTGATCGGTGCAGTGCAACAGGAAAGGGCTATTTATGATGATGATGATGATGATGATGATGATGATGATGATGATGATTATTATTATTATTATTATTTTTATTTTCAATATAATTAAGTTAATTTTCTGTTATTTAAAAAAATGATATTTTTGTAACGTAGTAAAACTGGTATTAAATTAAACATTTTATTAATTTATTTTTTAGAGCATTTTTCATATTTTTACTGTACTTTTTAGGTTTTATTTCATTTTGTGTAAATATTTCTCTTTATTTGTGTGTGTTTTAATGTTAATATTATTTATTTTATAATATTTGTTTTATTTAAGTTCTATTTTTGGCAATAAATCTGATTCTAAATTATCGTAATGTCTGATTACAGTCCTGTCACTCTTCACATCAATCCCTGACGAGCACAGAGGAAATGACTCTGTCTGTTTTTACAAATAAATCCACTCCGATGTAAGTGATATTACTTCGTCAACATTACATCTCACTCTTTTTATCTTTTTAAACACACACAGGAACCGAGGGCCAGTAGCGCTGTTCGATCCAGCAGGGAGATGTAAATATTAAAAAGCGACATATAGAGATGTAACAAGTATGGAATGACAATATGCTCCTTAGATATTCCTTTACAAGTTCTCATAAGACCTTCTTCTTCTTCTTCTTTTTGTTCCAATTCAAACAGAAGACGCTGTAAGCAGAGCTGCTGATAATCCCCCCCCCCCCTCCCTGTCGCTGCACATATTCTGTGAAATACTGCCATCTCTTGGTGCTTCAGACGAGGGTTTTACAGACAGAGCTTTGGAGGCTCAGACGGCTGTGACTTCAATCACATGTCAAAGGCCACTCGAGGCCAAGTCTCAGAAGAGCTCAGTAGATTTAAAGAATTTCATTCTGATTATAAGAGGAGGAGGAGCAGAGTAGATAATACACATTTATCATCAACTTTTGAATGCCTAACCCCTGTCATCTTTCCCAATTCTTTCCACAACTGACAACATGTGTACCATTCACTGAGAATGTGTCTGATATAAATATTAAAAGAGTATGGTTTAGTGTAGAAATTAAGTTCTAATTAAAAAGACAAGTAAACCAAAATTATGTCGCAAAATGTAGTCCCCAAAATGACCAAGTCCAGTAAAAAAAAAGAAGCTGAAAATACAACCTGTCTTTATTCCTTTCATTGTTTTTATGTGCAATTTAAAATACATTTGTTTCATAATAAATGTGAAAAAATGCTGCATGAAATGTCCTATTTTTGAGTGTTTCGTACACTCCTGTCCCTTTTTAAAGAACATTTTTCAACTTAGATTTCAGTCAAGACACTCTAAAGCCTTGAGCCAGCTAAGAAAATTACTACATTTTGGTTCATTTATAAATCTCAAACTACTCCAAAAGTGTTAAACTCATTGCAACAAATCTAGGAAATACATGGCTGCAGAAAGAATGCTTCCAGTCCTAAAATGTAACACTAAATAGTTGTGTTTTGGTTTTAAAAACTACCTGAATATCAAAACTCAGGTAAAAGAAAACACGTGCATCTCTCTCAAAAAGTGACACCAATCATTTGTTAAGTGGTTGCCGTGCAGTTGTTGCACACACAGCAAACCGTGGTAACCATCACGATGCGGTTCAGCTGTTGCAGAACTGAATCAGCAGGTTTCCCAGCCGAGATAAAAAGCCTCGATTTGTGTCTGAGGCTGGGACATGCAGATAAAAGTCCCATCTTCTGAGAGGGGAGTGAGAGTGTGTTTCTCTCGCTGCTTCACAGTGCAGTCGACTTGTAATTCAATACTCCCCAGTCAGTGCTTTGCAGGGTTTCTACAGAGGACTGTTGTGTTTCACAGAATGTATTTCCAGCATGGAACAGGTTGTTCATCACAAGGTCTGTTGATCTTAAACACACACACACACACTGAGCTGGGAACTTTGAAGTGTGAAAATAAACATTTTCACCTAACCACTAATCTTCTCTCCCTCTCTTTTTCTCCTCGCCTCGGCTGCCCGCCTCCCTCTCTGATCCCAGGCATTTTAAAACGTGAGCTTCATTTACAACTTTCATTTCAATTTGTCCCGTTAGTCCATATGTTATTGTAGCGGAACCGGCGCCAGGGCCTCTGGTTAGTGAAAATGTCAGATTCTTTGATTTGATTTTATAGGATTTCAGCAGGGACCGAAGGGGGCCGTGTGGTTCTGGCCCTCCGCTGCGAGTGGACTGACTACTGTTTGCGTTTAAATATCCATCTGAGCCAGATTCCCCCTGAGGATTCATTTGTTTCACACAGGGTCACTTACCTCTCACCACCTAACCCCCCCAACCCCCACCCCCCCCTTCCATACAGATCTGCTCTTTTCTCAGCTGCAATTAAACAGATTGTTCCTGTTTAGGTTAGGTGTAGGAAGAGGGTGCCTGGCCGAGGTCACTGTTTTAATTAGGCACTATTTAAGACCAATAACAAACTGATTATTCGCCAAATGGCTCTTGTGAACGGAGAGGCTTGATGGCTGAGTGCTTTTCGCCCTGAACTCTTCTACATGGTGAGGTCACAAATCGGATTTGATTGAGGTTTCTATGGATACAGATACATCCCTGCTGACTTTTTCTCCCTCCTAACCTCTCTTCTCCCTCTCTACCCCCCGTGCGGTGTCATTGCCGAGCGCTAAGTAAATACGTGCTCTTTATGTTCCTCGTTGCCTTTCAATATTTGGCAGCGTGGCAGCGGGGGATCAGAATGTGTGTGTCTGCTAAATGTCAGCGGGTAAAAGGGGTTGAGTTGAGAGCGGCACACACCAAGAAGCACCTGCTGTAGAGGCGAGCAGCGGGGGGAACTTCCATCGCAGTTTGATCCCAAATGGAAAAGGCTACGAGCGCCACGCAGACATCAACAGCAGCCCCCCCTCCCCGCTCACTCACTCAAGTCTATTTTCAATTTAGCCCCATTCAACAGATGGTGATAGAATACCTCACCTTGGCATTTTAATCAGACTAGAACCACAATTTAGTTGTAATGGAGATTGTACGCCATAATCTAACGCTGCGATTGATTATCGGGTTCCTAAATATTGTTGTTTATCTCGACGTGGCTGTTCGAGGCAAAAGCAATGAGTCACAATTATCGTCATTTCTAACTCACCTTAAATTATCTCTAATCAGACATTATGAAAGGCAACCCATGGAGACATCTGTGCCTTCTTAAAACCCTATCATGGCCTATTGTATTAAAAATGCAGTAATTGATGCTGAAATATGAAATGATTGGCTTTTCATGTCCAAATGGGGGGTTGATGGTGGAAATATAGGAGCACTTTCCGTAAAAAACATCACTTAGTTGCTTAATAAAAACAGTTGCCAGGGAGGGGGAAGTGAGTCTGGCTGGTTTTGGGGTTATGTACGACATCAAATAAGGTTTGGAGTCTATGTGAAATGGTCCGGATGAGCGTGACCAGCCATGGGAAGTATCTTTGGCCCCAAGGGACAGAAAAAAAAAGACAGGAAGCCCTGAAGAGCCACTGCAGGCCATCCCCTCCTCCTCCTCCTCCTCCTCCTCCTCCTCCACGCCACTTGGCCTTTGTCTTTGCTTGACATGTGTGTGTGCGTACACCCCTCTGACTGAGTGTGTGTGTGTTTGCATCTGCATCCTGTCCTTGTTGCCTGTCCCTGGCTGCATCATTGGAGGCAGCTGATGCTATCTCATGGCAGTATTGTGGCAGCCCCTGCTGCGAATAATCAAAGGCAGCTGTTTGGAAAATACCAGAGATGCCTAATAAGAAGCACTGACGGCCTGGATTCACTCTTTACCCAACAAGCCTCCCATGTCTGAGACCAAATGCACCGAGTCAATTATGTAGACTCTTATTGTCCTTTTACAATTGACATTATTTTAACAAAGTATACAAAGAAGCCTTCAAATCTACTTGACATTCAAGTGAAATTGACTATTCCTCCCCTTTCTCTTTGTCCTATTATCTTAGGTTTAGCTAAGAATCCCTGCTATATGAGCCATGTTCCTTGGTTTTCGGGGGGTAAAGAGGGGAGGAAAAGACCCATTATTTCTATTATTTGGATTGCACACCGAGGCAGCATTTGGGGTTTGATTATGTTTTGTTTGAACAAGTCAGTTAATGAACGCCAATCGCGGGATGCTGGTAGTTCCCGACGCATGTCTGCTGATGTGGGGGTCCCAGCAGATCTTGGCCAAACACAGGGTGAGGCAAAAACAAATCTGTCTGTCAGTAAGGGGTTAGAACTCCTAATTAGGGGTCCTGACTCTCTGTCCGCAGCTCCAAGTCAAGCGTCAGCTCTGCCTGATTGGTACAAATCTCGTTTTTCTAAGCCTCAAAGGTTCGCGGAGAGGGTCAGCGGCTCGCCATCATGGTGATTCGGTTGTACCTTTAAAAGGCCATTGATTATGTAATTAGAAAGGAAAAATGTTGCACCATGAGGAGGGGTTAAGCGGTCGGGTTTTTTGATAAGTGGTGGGAACTTTTGTGCAATGAATGGGAGCACGACAGGGAGGGCAGGTCAGGAAGTGAGTCTGAGGGAATACTTTTAAACTAGGTACGGTAGGTTCTTTGTAACGCAACACTTCTTTGGTGTGTAGTTGAGATCCTATCAGTATTCTGAGCTCAACCAACAAAATACTGAAAATCCGGGCAACCTTTCACACGGATTCTTGCCTTAAAGATACTGTTTCCTTTCCTTATTCACAAGTAAAGAGGCAATATTAGCAAGGTTCTTCTGGGAAACCTGGCCTGGTCATTCTTCATCACTAATAGTGTAATAAAGGTAGCTCGAGCGGTGAACACGTTCAGCTAATTGTGATTGTGATTGCGGGTTAGGGTTAAAAAACTGCTACAAATATTTTCAATGTAGAAGTACCCTTCAGTTTGCAACAATGCTTTCAAAAAAACTAATCTCTCTGTGTCTGTCCCTCTGTCTGTGTGTCTCTGCAGGTTATGGATGGTCTGGTCCATGCACACTCTGCTGGGTGCAGAGGCCACATGCACAAAAGCAAAATAAACTGCAGGGGAAGGAAGTGGTTAACATTAACAAGGATCCAATAAGAAGATTAAATGTAGAATGCTGGCCCGGGTAATTGATGTGTTCCTAACTGTGTGTGTGTGTGTGTGTGTGTGTGTGTGTGTGTGTGTGTGTGTGTGTGTGTGTGTGTGTGTGTGTGTGTGTGTGTGTGTGTGTGTGTGTGTGTGTGTGTGTGTGTGTGTGTGTGTGTGTGTGTGTGTGTGTGTGTGTGTGTGTGTGTGTGTGCGTGTGTGTGTGTGGAAGTATGCTAGGGTCTATATAGGTGTGTGTGTGTTGTAAATATGGGCTCGGTGTGTGGACATAATTGGTCCCAGATCTGCAGCATAACTCTTCGGGTTGATTAGCAAACGTCTCTACTGTAAATAGTTGCCACTAATCACGCAACACCACGGCTCTTAGCATACATGGGGAGGGCAGAAAGGAAAGGAAGACATTTTCTGTGTGTTTTGTGTTTACATTGCTCCCGCTATATACAGTGACGGCGGTGTGAGATAATTCACAAAGTGCAATGTTTTAATACACTTATGATATAGTTTGGAAGATTATAATAAATAATAATAATTTCCTTATCCTTTCTTTTGTTTATTTTAACCAAGTACTGAAAATCCTATATTGTACATTCCTATAGAATCTACAACATTTAGAACTGTGACTATAATCAAGGAGAAAATGTATTTCACTTAAAACGTTTTTTTTTTTACTGTATTTTATATTATATTGTCCATTTATTCGGACCCTGGGACCATTCTGTTCCTATTATCAAACTCAAATAATAACAAAACATACTGTAATATCATATATTCACTTTCTTTAGCGTGTGTAGGTGACACAGATAGAATAGGTATTGGATTAACACTAATTCAATTTATGACCTGAAGCTGCCAGATGTTTAATATGTGATGCCATTATCTGTGACCGCCATTTAAAGATTCACTTTTCACCTGTGTTTGATTTCTGCCAGCTTTAAAAAAAAAAGAGCATATAAACCCACTCTCTGCAGGTCTCTTTTAAATGTAATAACCCGTAGAAGTAGATATGTGTAATGTGAATTAACAGTGTAATATTTCAGCAAACCAATCAATCAGAGCGCCCGTAAATAATCCACAAGATTTGAAAAATGTAGGTTATATATTAAGAATCATCTACTTCCCTTCCCCTTTCTTTGCACTGTATGCTGTAGTGTACACCAGGTTGATTCTACAGTACCATGTAAAGTGTATTGAGATCTTCTGAGCCTACTGTGAGTATTCATGTCTGCAGATAGAGTGGGATAGCGTAAGAAAAAGCTGAGCTTCTGAGAATTTTGTGATTCTGTATTCCAGGAAATCCTCAAGTGTGTGCATGCAGACTGCAGCTTTTCATCCTACCATTTGATGCTGGCTGCTTTTGTTATCGTGCATTGCAGGTATACAATAGTACCATGCATTCAAACTGTTCCTGTCAACTAGGTTTATTAGGGTTTATCAGTTTGTCTCGAAAAACGCCTACATTCACAAGACTGGGAGCTTTAGTGCTTCCATTGCTGCGAATTACAAATAAATTGTCTCTCCTCCAATGTAAACAAAATGCTTTTCAGGTCTCACAAGCAACCAGATAGCGTGCTTTTCCTTTGCTTTTAACATGCTGCCACTTTCAATGCTGTGTTTGGGTGACAGAAGCCCAAGGCGAAGTTAGAAAGCACTAAATATATGCCATTATGGTTAATAGATTGAACGAAATCCAAGACACTCAGAGATTATCTATTGAGGCGCTGTCAAACCGGGACAATGCATGCTATAGCCGTTCTCATACACTCTGCATTACTATAAACCCTTACACCTAGGTTTGGAGAAGAAAGAGAGACATAGGGAATCAGGGAAAATGAGGACAAAAATAAATATAGGATAAAGATAACCTAAGGGCAAGGCGAGTGGATTTAAGCGAGCGTTTATTCCGCTCAGCACATGTTCCCCGTATACTGTAGATCCTAAATCCCATGTCCAAAGTACGATGCAGACTGTGTGTTAAGGGTTTGAATAGTGTCGGAATGTTAATGGTTTTCCGATAATTACCGCTATCTGTACGCTGTAATCCATCTTTCAGAGCAGTTATAAACAGAAAATGTACATCTGTTTATTTTCACGTTGACAGGCGAGGCAGGCTCAGTGCAGAAGTCAATACTGTACTAAAGTTTACCCGCTTGTTCTAAATAAAACCAAGGTAATCTCCGCTTTGAACCGTGACTGGCGTCGCACGATACCGCATCAGTGGGTGGAGCATGGCGAGGACACAACGAAGGGATTCCATAAGGACAAAACGGATAAAGAAAAAGTACGATTGTCGGATATAGCGGTGAAATTACGGAAACGTGGATAAACACTCCACCGCCCAGACAACACTGGTTTAATCCTCAGAGGTGCAGATGCCTCCCGGGGCTTTAAGGGTTTGTATAAGGCCATTGGTTGACTTACATCATAAGTGAGTCATATTATATAGCCAAGTGAATGCAAATTGTTACCTAGAAATTGAAATCATTGCCATGTTTTTGAATAATTTAATGGACTTTTGTAACTTAGTCATATTGTCTCTTTATTGCCTCAATCAGTGATTATTAAATGGCACCCCACGGACAGAAAAAAGAAACAGCTGGCCATGACATATTCATTTATAAACCCGTCCCAAACAATGGCTTTGTCTGCCGCTAGTTGCCAAGCTTAACATGTTTAACCTTTTGCACAGGATTGGCCATCTTTGCTTCAACTCAGCGCCACGATGTCAGCGCGGTAGTAATGAAGACAGGAAAATCAATCGATTGATGAATGAAAGATTGGTCTATGGACAGAAAGCTAATTAGAGCCGTTAGGCCAGAATAAAGAGTGAGCCCAGATGGATGGATCCCAGCTCCATAATCAGGATATACTTCATTTGACACCTTGAGGAGCATAATTGAAATAATGATTTTATTGATGTTTTGGGGCGGCCGTTCATTTGTAAGAAGATGTGTGTCAGTGTCAGTGTGTGTGATACATCTGCATCATGTATTCACAACTGGTTTGTAATTAACAGAACTTTGTTGGGATTCTTTTTTATCGCCACAATTGTGCTTTGATGCCAAAAAAGACATTCAAATTCAAAGCCTCTTATGCTAATGGCAACATTCAAGATTGCAGCACACAGCCGGGTGCTGTAAACAGCATGTGCCGGGGAGGAGGATCTGAGTGAACATGCATTTGTCTTCTTCATTTATTGTGTTATATCCAAGGAAAGCGACATGTAATGTACATAATGCAATTACATGGACGTATTCAACAACAAAAAAAGCTGCATGTTCTGCAGAGCATGCTCGTACGTATGGACTGTACCATTCCCCTCGCATGCATACAGTAAACACTTAATACATTAGTGTTGATTATCACACCCACACACTGAATGACTGACTCCAATGCATCCCATTGAAAGTGTATGATTAACTATATTACGGCTGATCTGCAACACGGGCCTCCTTAGCATGAGTAATTGATTTGTGAGAATTATGGCTGTACACTGTCTTTTGCCTATTCATTAATCATACAGGCGTTCTTTGAGTAAAACAATGTAGTGAGTAATGATATTGATGAAGTCTCGTCTGCACGCAGTTGTCTGGGGAAATGGAAATATAAAGCTTAACAGAGCAGATGCCTCATAATACCGGAATTAAGTGATTAGAATAATCTTCTTTGTGCAAATAATCTCGAACAGCAACATCCGCTCTGCCACAGCTGATTGTGCGCTCTTGTGATGCTGAGAGAAGACAGGAACGCGCCTGTTTTGTCGCCGCTTCAGCTAATTTCCCATAATCCACTCTGATAGGGCCCCATGGTCCTCATCTACCTATGCTGCATAGCGATGTGACGCACATTAGTCAATTAATAGTCTGTTAAATGATAGAGGTTCCAGTCAATTGAGTTTCTCTTGGGAGAAAGCCTGCCATTGTTCTACAAAACACAGAAAGGACAAAGGCAGTTATTCCGGGAAGCCCTTTCCTACATTTAACTGCAAACATGAAGAAAGTTACGTTCCAGTACGTTAGTTTCCTTGTTTTAAAGAGGACATATTACGCTCAGCTCCAGCTTCATAATTGTATTTTGTGCTTCTAATGAGACATATGTTCAGAAAGCTCTTTATTTTTATCATACTGCCTGTGCTGCAGCACCTCTTTCCACCCTCTGTCTGAAACCAGAGCCCAGTCCTCTCTGATTGGTTAGCTGGCCCAGCTCTGTTGTGATCAGTCAACTGTTTAGAGATGACTCGGAAAAGTCCCCATCTTAGCCTATCACGTACAACACAAGCCAAATGAAGCGGGAGTATTACATAGTGATGTCACAATGGAGGCGTTTCAGGCAGGGTGTGTGGGAAGAAACTCTGGAGGGAACTTTGGGATTTTAGCCATTGCAGACCATTTACATGCACTGAAACCTATATAATAAACTCCAAGGATGGAATTAGTACGGCCTCTTTTACTGATTGTGTAGTAATAAGGTTAACCATAATGTCCCCTGGACTGCATGCAAGTTATCTTTCAGAAGTAAGTAGTTGTGTATATTTATGTTTCACACTTCTTATATTAAAATATATCCCATCCACCCAACCTCATCCACCCCCACTGCCTTAGTCAAAAGGGTTGTGGCCCACATATCAAATGGAGATCTTTAGAGCCAAGCATTCCCGCTGGAGAAAGAGAAAGAGAAGAAAATGGCCCCCTATTATGCGCCCCACAGTTGAGGCCTTTCCACATGACAAGGGTATTAAAATGAAATAAATCAGCCATTAAGAAGCGGGCGCGGGCAATTGAAACCCTATTAATGCAGCAGGCGGAGAGAGGTAGCCCGGCGCGATGCGACAATGGTGCACCACAGTGCCCCTTTAATTGCATTTCGTCCAGGTTTTTATTCCTCAGTCTGGGTGAGGGTGGCGGGTGTACGCAGAGTGGAGAGTGTGTGTGTGGACATCTGCACATTCGGTCACATGGATTATTACGGGGAGTTTTTCCTATGTTTTCCAAAAACAACAAAATGGGCTACCAAGTCTATTCGTTTCTCCGTGTCAAAACCCCAAAATAGCTGTTAATAGTGATGGTCAGCCATCAATACCATTGTCCACGAGTTGTCTGCGCCCCCGCCCCATCAATGTTGCATAGGTTCCTTTCTCATTACCTCGGCTGTTAGACTAGACACCACTAGGTGATGGATCATGGCCTCGACTGGACCTCATTTGGGTGATGTATCACTAGCATTCCTCCGTGAAGTGTGCAGGTGATTATACACAGACACAAAGACAAACACAAACACTCACACAGGGCCAAAGACGACAAATCGGTCCCCCAGCAGTTTGAGTTGCGAACTTATAGTGTCCTTGATATGAACGAATGTTGAAGTGAGCTACTGTTTCAGAGAGTCTGGGGGTGTCGCTTATTGTTCTGCCACATGGCATCCAAAATGAGTATATGCACATACAGAGTGGAGAGGTCGGACACTTGTTAAGTAGAATAAACTGTCACTAGGAACAAAGACAACATGCGAAATGAAATGTACAATTCAAACTCTTTTTTCAGTTGCAAATAATTGAAAAATCTTAATAAAAATGTATTTATAACAAGACATTTTGCAGTAAATTGAGTTTTTTTCTCCTCTCTCGCCTCGACAGAAGCAAAACAAATGAAGGCATCAACGAGAGGTGTTAGCGCTTATTTGAAATTTCGTCAGGAGTACTCCTTCACCTGTCACTGGTTATTGATATATTCATTAGAGGGCCCTATTCTCTCTCTCTGGTATCAGTTTCTCTTGACAGTAGCACTGTTGACAACATCAGTCAATGAATCACTTTACAATTATGATTGTTGATGGCCCATGACACAAACTTGGAGGGGATGTCATTATATGAACATTAAAGTGATACACAGGGATGCTGGGATGGAGGGCCAGGGTGCGACAACCCTCCCCCCCACCACCCCGTCTGCTCTGATGCCTTCATTTAAAACAAGGCCCTATCTTGTGTGGCTTTATCCCCCAGGATAATGTTATTACGTCTTATTCAATGGACAAAATGTAGCACTTGATCAGGAAGTGGGTGATGTAGAGTAGTTTGGGCATTTGCATTGATCTGTCCCATAATAAATGTCTACATGCGCAGTGAGTCCTCCATTAAAACAAAAGGTGTCTCATGGAGGAGGCCTGTTTGAAATTATTCAAAATCCCTTCAGTACAATCTCCTGTATAATGTGTTTTAATACTACAGAAATTCCTCTAAAGATCTTTATCGAGGTTGCATGAAAAGTAATTTGATATATTCAATATCTTTACGCAATCAAACAGTTAACAAACCTCTTCTTGTGGTGTTGCATTCATAAATGAAATGGGAATCACTATTTTTTGTGTACCCTGTAAAGACATAATTATCTTACGAGGGTGGAAAAATTACAATGTCTTTAGGGCTAAATAATAACATATTTTAAAAGATGTCGGATTAAGTTTCATGTAGAATCATCTTTAATTGGAAATATACACAGCTGCAACACTATCCTTTTCACTGCGTCCAGGGTTTGCATATGATTTCCCAACAACACAGCTGATAACCAGGTTAGACACATTCACTGGCCACTAACAAAATTTGCGAGCGCTTGGCCGGCGGCCATTGTTCATTTACCACCTGCTAAGTACTGCACAACAAGCGTATCAAAATGTACCCACAATGCAATGCACGTACAGCCTACACATTTGCTTATCTGAGTACTTTTATAGGTTATCTGCTTTCAATCAACCTTTGTTATCTCCTGTAGTTAGAGACGTCCCACATTTCCCATAGGGAAGCAGCATGCCTGGTCTTGCAACAATCAGTAGGTTAGAGCCGTGAGTATGACAGAGGGGAGAAGTTGTTCCACTTTCCATAGCTGCAGTACATTTAAGTGTATGTTAAAACTCCTATCAGTGAGGAAATTGGTTTCTCTTCCTCTTCTGTGATCTGCATAACCGCAGAATGATGAGCGAGTCCAGAAAGAAGCTCTTTGATTCCCCAAGATCATCCCCATCCATGGTTTCTAGTTTCCCATAATAAGTGCATGAGCTAAGCAGGGTTACTCTGACCAAGTGTTGATATTTCCAATACGCTGACCTAAAACCAGGGGGGAAATGTTGTTCAAAGAGGGAAATCTGAATGCATGTAAACACAATCAGTGTTGTCGAAATATTCACGTTGAGCTCTTGTGGTCGACATGTGATCTCTCTATGGGGTCTGCTGTTGCTGCCAGTGAATGTGCACCCTTTGAGAGATAGACTCTCATCTCCCCGTCACATTGCTGTCCTTCTCCCAGCAGCGCACAAACACACAAACACACATACGGAGAAACACATGTGGCCGGCCTTGTTGCCATAGCAGGCTAACAGGTTGCGGTAGATTTGATTGCCTCCCTGGCGCTGAAGTGAAGAAGAGTCGACAGGACTAAATGAAACTCCATCCATCTTAATGAAACACAATTATTTTCCACTTATTAATCATTGAAAAATCAATATGTCTCTTCTCGGCCCTGTGTCGGCTGGATTTGTCATTCGAGGCTGAGCTGTTATGTATCATCCTCTGACGCCAGGACAGTCATGGGTTCAGTCACCTGTGTCCTTTAGGGGGGAGGGTGGGAGAAATGTAGCAGGCGATGGTGAGCTATGGACAGAAACAGCTAGTATTGGATGCGATGGGGAACAGGACTCTGAGGATGGGGAGAAAGCGGAAGAGAAAGAGAGCGGAATAAATGAAAAGAGAGGGATGAAGGGCTGTGTCTCTTCCCCGCTCTCTGAGACAAATGGGAACTCATTAGTGGCTGTTGGTGATTGTGTGTTTCTTCACAGATCAATTTACTAAACACATTGTTTAATGGCTCATTATTAAAGTCTAAGGCCTCGTATCGACTGGGAGACAGAACGCAGGGGTGAAATATTGAGGCTGTGATTAAAAATGATATTTTTATTCAAAGGTAATTAATTCAAAATTACATATTTTTGCATTTATTACCAACCTGTTGTTCAGTGTTTGTCAGGCCGTTACATAACAATAATATCCAAACTGAGGGGGTATAACATATATTTCTCAGTCATACTGTATAATAAACGTTATACTGTTAATCCGCTCTTACAACGTCTCATAGAAACTATGTTCACATGCTAATTTGCAACAGTAGATTCATTTTAAGGGAACATAATGCATTTTAAATATACATGCTTTTTGTGACATTTAAACTCGTCTGGTCTTACATATTTTTTGCAGTCATTGAGGCGGGCTTTAACAAATGAGGTGTGGAGATTAGTGAGTTTCAGGAGGGGTAATTAGAGGGACATGGCTGCAGTTATTTGGCTGTGTATGCTCCATTTAAGTTGTGGCTGCTGGGTGAGCTCGGCTCGGTAGTTGCTTGGCTCGTTTGTTTTGGAGGAATCTTTTTGATGCTACTTTGGTTTGGCGCTTTTGTTTATGCCAGTTCTGGTTATTGGGATTTTGGTAGATGCCATCCTTTGTATAGCTGCAGGTAACGGTGAATGTTTAAATCTGTAGGTGCATGCATGGACTGATTCTCCAACATTTTGCCTGTCATTTTTGTGTTTTTGCTACTGCCCATCATCTCTTCCTGTCAACTCTTAAAAGCTTCTTCAGGGGTCTGGAGTAGCTGGGTTGGACCATGGATATGGGTTGAAAATAGGGAATCTTCCAAACTTATTGAACAATGTTTGTATTTGTGTAGTGCAGCTAGCTTTGCTGATTGTGTGTGATTTGATGGGCTGAGACTGAATAAGGTGTGCGATCTCAGTTTGGTAAGTAAGCAGTTTTTTTGTTTTAGCCAAGCTGCAACGCCGTAAATGTTAAAAAACACTTATATATATCCGCTATTTATACAAGGTTTAGAATAACAATTAGAATATAACTGCATCCTGCATGTCTGAGATCTCTGCACATAAAGACAGATGTCAACATTTAGGCTATACAGATGATTTCCCAAAGACACGATTTCCCTGTCCTCCTGTCCCTTGCATTTGTCCAACTGGCTCAATAAATAAAGATCTCTGCAGGTACTATCCCTAAAACTACCTGCTATTATCCCTTGTGTATGGAAATGTGCAAGCAAGTGCCTCCATCTGTCATAAGTAACTTTCTCCAACTCTAGAAACATAAAAAACCGTATGTGCATCTCTCTTGTTTTGCTCCTCAGTGAGGGAATGAAATCCATCAATCTGCCATTCATCAATTTTATCGCCCATGCTCTCCTCCTTGGCCACCCCGAAACCCCAAAAGGAAAGCTTTTGGTGCTGTTTTGAAAAATCGTCCCAAGAAAAAATGATTCCAACCGGCTCAACCCTTTGTTTTCCCTCTCAATAAAGCGAGCGACAAGGCCGGCGCTTGATGTACGAGCGTCGTGGGCGCCTGGGCGTGCAGCAGAGCGCATAAGCAAAGCCATGTTTCACGGCAAACAGAGTGTTCTTTACAGTCAGCACGCCACCCGGATGAGAATATAATGTTCTACAGCACATAACTGCTGCAGGTCAATACTTGATTTGCTCCAGCATGTTGTAGAGCCTCGGCTCTGGGTAAGGGGTCTGGGGATGCATTAGGGGGCCTCAGAAACAGGACACAGAGGTGGTGCAGGGTTGGGGCTGAAGGAAAGGGTAGGGGCAGGGGGCTGCTTCATCAGAGCTGGGGTGTTGGCTGGGCCACATTCCCCTGAGTCCTTAAAATCATTTCCAGGTATGCGAGTCTGCTTGTGTGAGATTGAGGTGTACTGCCGCTGAGATCCATGCACACGTGCTGTATATGGGAACATCATTTCAAACTACGACGGAAACAAATTCTAAATGTTCCCATGTGGCAATCCTCAAGTGGGAAATCATCTGATCATCATGCAAGCAGGTAGAGGGACAATTACCTCTACAGACTGTGCCTGCTATTTCACTCGGTCCATATTTGCCTAATACAAATGCATAGCAAATTATTAGCTCATATTTGCAGGTCCCCACCCGGGCAAAGGCTCATCAAGTAAGGAATCAGAGCTAACTCCATCAGGAATAGATGCATTCTATCAACTATGAGCATCTCTGCTATTTCACGATATGGGGGTAAGATTTCGATGGTGTGTGAGGAAGGGACAACAATCTGTGAGTGTCAGAAAGCACCCAAATAATAAATGAGGGTGAGACCGGTTGCCAGGGTTCCTTAAATATTAATGTTGTTGAACCGCAGTCCATCTCAACCATGACACGGCGGTGAAAGAAAATCACTTGCCCTTTCACTGAGATAAAACACACTGTAGACATATCAGCGTCCATATGACCATATATGGGTAGATGAATGACATCATCTCTTGTGATGACACTGGTGCTGACTGACACCTTGCTTCTGAAGATTTACTGTGAAGTTTAGAAATAAAAAGCCGGGGCAGAGGGGGGGTTCTGTGGGCTGGGGTGCATGCTATGGGATCGCAGTGTTTTGAGTCTCATGACTTTTGCTTGTCATCCCTTTTGTCTTCTATCTTTATCACTCCTACACAATCCAATAACGGAGAGGCGCCCTGACAGGATGTATAATTACAGTATATTCACTCTTTTGAGTTCATATTTACTTGAGGAATATGCCTTTGATATAAAAAATCTCCTGAATCATCAATAACCTAAAAAAGAAATCGTGTTTTCCTCCAGTACTACAACCAAACACAGTATGTACTACCATTTATTTTTAACAGTAAAAATGACGTTAAATTACAAGGAAAATAAATAGGAACATAATAGCTCTTAGTTCTGGCCATTTTTAACGCTAAATTAATGAGCTTACTCTGGAACAAGTTTGCCTTCTGGAGGAAACTATTAATTTGTGACGCTGGCCTGTAAAGATTTTTCCTTTTTTTTTGTGGCTTTTTTTAAACACGAGCTTGTCACAGCGCCGGGCTCGAAGCTTGCTAAACCAAGTGCAGGAGCCTGTTTTTATCGTGGCGCTAATCCAGAGCCCCTGGGTCCCCTTGCCACATTGACCAGATGAAAGGCCTTGCCCAGATGTTTACAGCCTGTGAAAGTGGCAGGGAGCTTGTGTCGGATGCTGGCACAGCGCGCCGACAGACACAAAACAAGGCTGTAAAGCCCCACGCTGTTTATGTAGAGTTTAGGAAACGGGGGGAAAGAAAGCGTGTCAAGGGGAAATGACAGTGTCGTAAGATTTGAAGAGCATTCAGGTATGTGTTCTGTGTAGGTGAACATGTGGGTGCATTTTAATGTGTTTAAGACCAGGATGCAAATCAATTAAGATTCCACTACCGCAAAATCTAGAGCAAACCTTCACTAAAATGTACCACTGTTCTCTGAATGAGCTCAGCCAGCTCCTGGAGGTGTAACCTTGACCCCGCTTTGCCAGATGGCACTCACAGTGGCATTGCCATTCTTAGCACATTGACCTCGGTGACCCTGCTGAGAATGTGTGTTTGTGTACCTGTTTAAATGAGCTTTTCTGTGAACGCATGTCCATGTGAATGTGACACTGAGGAGTCGTTCGAGCCATGCCAGTCTGTCTAAAGCCCAGGCCATCTGGTGCCCTCCGTCAGAGTGCTTTTATTTGACTTTCCTTGATCAAACTCACACATACTGCATGTAGAAGGCCCAACTTACTCTTACTCTGCTGCAAAAATGTAGTATAGCATTTATCATAAATGTTCATTTTGAGAAGCTGCACCTTGTATTTACACTGCATTTAGATTGTAGCACTACAGGTATTCCTTTCAAGCTTAAATATTAAATTGCTCAATGGCACCCAACAGCGGCAGTGGAAATGATGCCTACGGTTTCATGTTCTGGCAGTTGGTGACACAAGTGAAAGGCTGAGCAAAAAATGGCTCTAGCATGTTCACCCTTGAGGTAGGACCCCTTATGTTAGCTATACATGGAGTTTATAAAAGAAGCAACCTACTTTCCATCCACATTTTACAGTTTGAAACCGTATAGATGTGTGATCATGTTCCCCACAGTTTACAGGGCCTTTGAACACATCAACAACTTAAAATCTTAGCTAGCTTTCTAAAACCAAGAGTAACATGCCTTAAGTGGTGGGGCTTATTTTGCACATTTAGGGTAATTGTACATATTGATTTCTACTGATTTCCATAGTGCATTAATTTTTAATATAATAAATTGAGCAATTTACGCGTTTTGTAAAAGAGCAAGACTTACAGCAAGGTCACACCACTCCTGACTTTCCAGATCAGGGTTTTCAATTCTGATTAAATGAACAGTTTCTAACCAAGAATGTAAAAGAGGTCTAAACAGCCTTATTACCCTGAGAGCTATTGACCTGATCTTGAGTTTGAATATTTGGCAAAGTTTGGCCTCAGGGTCCTCTTGTTAAGCGTGGAATTATGTAGATGCTGCCTCATTATTGCAATAATGTCTTGTGTACACCGGGATGCTTATAAATGGTCTTTGGGTTTGTATGAACTCGAACAAAGCAACATTCACACCTCTTGCCTCCCTTCCACCGACCCTAATTAGAAAGCCTCTCTAAATGAATGTGCCGTGCCGTGCTGCTGGAGCCACAGTGTCTTGTGACTTAATCTGGATTGAGCCGAGCACCCTTTTATTAGGTTACGCACGGCCGCAATGTGTGTTGTCACTTTGCGGAGACAGCGGCCGATAACATCCGTTGAATGGAATTAGATTGTCATTGATGTGTCAGTGGGATCGTGGGAACAACAGATCGATGACAGAATCACCGTGTGATATGTGAAGATGCATTAATGAACAAAAGGAATTCATTGGGGGAAAGTTTGAGGAGTTGCGCATGGCCTATGTCTCCCTCACACACACACACACATGTGAAATCGCATACACACGCACAAAGAGGTCTTTCCTCACACTTTAGCTTGGAGCGATCTCACAACGCTGAACAAGAGAGTCAGTGAGAAAGGGAAGGAGAAAGAAGCCAAACCAATTCCAATACAGCACTAATGGGCCACATCATGCCAATACAATAAATAATGGCCCCTTCAGCTCAGTCAATAGTGAGTAAATGAAAATTTAACCTTTCATTAAATGTGGTCGTATTATTTCCCTCACTTGCTTCCCAGCTCTATTTCCCTCCGACACTTTTGTTATATTGTGTCGAGAACCACGTGCAAATGCTATGATGTAGCGCTGTTAAGTGGTGTATTGTAATATAAAGGTCTAGGTTATAGGTATCGCTGCGTACAGTAAGGTCTATAGAGGTGGGTGTCCTTATAATATTATTAAACTACAGACATAAAATCAATTGATAACGCGCAACGCAGACAGGTAGTTATAGCGAGCTTAAGACTTGAAAAGGAATGTCTTGTTGCAAACGCTAATTCCTCCCACAGTAAAGTTTTCATACCGGTTCCTAAATCTCCACTGACTTCTTTAGGCTGTGCAGCGACATTATTGGGAGAGGAGGCGATAAGTCTCTAGGCATCCTGTCTGCTGGTAGATGAAAAGGCTCTGGGCCCGCTCTCCACTGTGGCCAACCTGCCCTCTTAATTAATTAGCGCTAGCAGGAAGCGCTGGCCCACAGGGGAGAGGAGGGCCCTCAGAGGACTGGACAAGGTGATAATGTCCTAAAGGGGAGACTAAGTCCTGTACTGTAGCTAGCTGATGCGTAATGGCTCTAAAGTTACAGTACTGATCATAGTGGATGTTTCCCATTGCACACGTGTGCTGCATCTGGCCTCAACAAACCTGGAAACTTTATAATGCTGTGTGAGTGTGTATGTATCACTGTCTGACAGATATGGGGTTGGATTATTTAAAAATCTGGACAACGTTCAATGAAAAAGTGTACAACTGTACGAGTCTGTCTAAGCAGCCCATGTCTATTAGAAATTGTAATTAACTTTTCCAAGTGATGTTTTGAAAGAAAACCTAATGGCTCACTGCTGTCTAGACTCCCTGTCAACCAAGAAAGGAGAAGGTTTACATACAGCATATAGATATAGCAAGATGCCCAAGACACATGCTTGATGTCCCACACTGTTGGGCTTAGGCTACATAAGCGCTGAACTGAACTTTATCAGAAAAAGTTGAATCCTGCTTTAATCGATATGAGCTGAAAATAAAGTAAACGCCAGCAAACATGTCACTGTCAGCCTCCATTTATACTTGCCGCTGTAAATGTGTATATAGTGTAAATGTAATTTTCAGGAGACATCTGAAACATTTGATGATATATAAAGGGAAGTATCATTCTAGTTATTGTGGGCCATTTATTTTAGAAGGTATATATTTTGGCACAATAGTAGAAATACTCTTCCTGACGAGACAACAATCGTTAATTCAAATGCTAAAAGAAATACATCTGATATCTGGTTTCTCCAAAGTTTCCCCAGCTATAATACAAAAGTAAAGCCTTAATTATAACTCTAGAAAAAGCCCCAGTCACCTGACTTAAAGTCAAATTGCCCATCTACCATCCCAACTTCGGCACCTTGCTGCTAAACCTGAAGGCCCACTACAGTACCTCCTTTGCAGTGAAAATTGGAAATGTTGATAGTGAGGTGAATTACTCCTTGGGATACTTGGCTGATAAGTAAAACCTCTTTAAGGGAATGTTCCAACACTTGGATCAAATATCAAAGAACCGTAAACAGGGCAGTGACGCTCAGTTTCTTTGGAACAAAAAAAAAAAAAATGGCTTAAAATGAATCCGGTCGGTTTCAGTAAATGCATGTGTGATGTCATCGCAGGGTATGCTAAACAGGCCTGTAATTTCTGAGTCTTAATGAAAACTTGCATTCACTGTAAGCTGCTATTATCATCAGATTTGGCTGTTTCGATCTATAACAGAGTATTTGAATCAGTAGAAACTATTTAATGCCCTGATCTGCATTAAAGTCAAAGGATTCACGTCATTACTCGAGCCCTTAGCGGACATCCTCATGACCAAAGTACTCTCAGCATATGTTTGCTGTTGCAGTTTATCCTCTGTTTGTGTGTTTGTGAGTCTGCACGCACATGCTCGAGTGCGTGTGTGTGCAAACTTCACTCTCTTTCTCTCTTGGTTTCCAATAATGAGCATGTGCACCTTTTCCCGCCCGGGGCCTTCATACACAATTTAGCCAGAAAGCCATAGCTGATCATGATTTAGCTTTTGACACAGCTCGCCCCGAGGCAGGGGGGGGACTAATACAGATATCTGACTCCCAGACTGCGATGGAGGGAAGGAGAGAGAGAAAGTGAGAGGCCTTTTATTGACTAAATGATAAAGAGGTTGGTAATGATAAATAACAGTCATTTTATTGTAGAATTCCCAGAAAAGACACATTCTACACAATATATAAAAAGAGAAATAATAGACGGGGAAGTTGCTCGCTGGGGTCTCGACGCGCTCGCTCCCTACAGAGCCGGCCATTGTTAAACTCCAATATTCCTCTGCTGGGGTGGAGGTCACAAATTGTGTTAGAAGGACCTGCTGCTATGAATACTACATAAGGCTAATGCAGAGTGGCAGCGTCATCCCTGTCTCTGGCACCGGGAGGAGGGCCCAGGCAAGACAGCGCCAGTCTCGCCCATGGGCATCTCTCTCTCTCCCTCCCTATCTCTCTGTCTAATCTGCGATTCTCTCTTTCCATTTCTTCCTCTGCTCTTCATCTGCTCCCTTTCTGTCTCTCAGCACGGCCCTTGCTCTGTTTTCCCAGCACATCAGGGTGTCAGGGGAGCCTGTCTCTGCTGCTTTTGCTCTCTGCCACCTCAAAGTCTCCAGGCCTCGGCTATCACTGAGGCAAGATGGCTGACCCTCTGAGGACAGATAAAGTCCTCTGTGGTGCAGTGTGAATGACATTACGCGCAGGGTACACGCTCAATTGGTTAAAAAAGGCAATGAAAGGAGATGTCACTGGCTGCGTTAATGCAAGTAATGAAGAGCAATCCCTCCGATTTAGCGTAAAGCACAGAAAAGTGTGTAAACATATTATGTTTTTATTACCTCGGATCCATGACGGATAATAGTGTGGGCTGACCACCGAGTAATAAAGATGCTAACCTTTCATGTTGTTTCACTTTATCTTTGAGTATCACCTCTAATGATGCATCGTAAAGAAGCCATTTTCTGCTTTTTGGGGTTTTCCTGTAGAGGTGCTATAGGTTGTTGTGCATGTAAATGGTCTGCAAAGGCTAAAATCCTTCCAGAAGAAGTTTCTCTCACACACATACTCCCCCCTGTCTAGAACGCCTCCATTGCATTCCTTTGTTTACTTCTGTAATATAATGACATCACTATGTCTTACTCGTGCTTCTATTAGCTAGCACTCCAACACACTGTGGGAAGTTCAGCTCCGTTGGTGTGAGAGACTGGTGGCAGCTAGTGTGTGTGTCTGCCTTAGGATACCTCTGCAGCTCTGCAGTTCTTGAATACTGAGTGGAGAGTGGCCCAGAAATGAGCAGTCAAATCCAATTAAATTACTCAAATTAAATTGTACAATGGTTATGGAATACCTGATCGAATTACTCACATTCAGGGGATTTCGACAGCAACCAATTAGTTCAAAGTATAAAGTTCACACGCTCAAATTAACACCAAGAGAGGACAGGGCCTTTATTTGAGGGAAATGATACATCATAATTACATCACGTTGGAAAAATCACAAATTATGCAGCATGCATTTAATAAGAAAATGGAAATGGTTAATAGGTCTTGATCAAACAAATCTAGCCCTGTCAAACGGTGCAACACGGCTAGGTTGGCTAAATTAAAGAGGAGAAGTTATTATTGTTTCAAAGGAGCTTAAGGGCTGATTCTTGCTCAGTCAAAACACAGGCACTTGATAGTGCCACCCCCCCCTGTCAAAAACAAAGTGAAAACCAATATAAAAGAGGTTGGGGGAGGAAATGTGCAGCCTGTATTTAACTTTAGCTCCTCTGGTAATTGAGATATGTTGAAGGGGCTGGTCCGACAGTTAACAAGATTTTTAATTTCAAAGTAGGATTCTCGTTAGATTGGCCAAAATAGACACTTATCATTTCCTCAATAATGATGGAATTCTTTAGAAACTCCTGGCTTAATTGTACTTGGGACTTCCTGACCTTTTTTACATTTTAAATTTAGCTTCTCAAGGTGCCTTTCCAAGGTGAAGCACGTGAGTAATGAGACACAAAATCAACCCGTTAATTGACTCTCTTGAGCAAATTTAGATCTGCCAGACCGACGTATAGATTTCCCTCTTTTAAAAAGTGAACCATTTTTAGCTAATAAAGTTATTAATCTTGCACATACAGTAATTATCTCTGCAATTATGCTGTAATTGCACATACATCAAGGCCACCTCTTGAAGTGGGGAGGCTTGAGCTCACTCCTTGTGATTTCCTCACATCATGTAAAGACATTTTTCATAGAAACTGAATGGGAATATATTACATTTCCATTAAAATGTTGACTTTTTAGTTTTAAAACAGCTCAGGTAAGATGCAGATTTTTTGATGAGGATACAAAACAGAACTAATCCTTAAGATACGTAGTCAAACACACCCAGAACTGACCTTTCCACACATTTAAATCACAAGAATAAACAAGTAAATGATCCCTCACTTGCATCCCTGCTTGCATGGACAGCATAGAGCCGCAGAAGAACCATAAACGGCATAACATGATAATGCTGCTTTAATTACCCCTTGGTCAGCCCACTTACAAACCTATTGCCGCAGCAGTCAATATCCCCAAAGATCCATTCATGCCTCGGCTGATGGTTAACTTGGGAGCCTTTGCTGAGTGCTTTAGCCTAATTGATATCCTTATTTAGCAATGAGCCAGTGGGAGTCGGAGGGGAGTTAAATGGAGCAGTTTACCAGGCAGCGAGTACGCTAAACCAGATCCCTGACACCACCACCACGGCCTGCCTCGGCGCTGCCGATGATTTATGCCGGCTAATTTGCTGTTTCAAATTGATTAACGCCACTTTTGTTTTGTTTTCACTAATGGTTGCTTTCGCCATTTCTTTCTTCTTTCTTCATTTTCAATAATCACAACCCAGAGCAGGTTTAGCCACAGATATTGTTTTACAGAAAATGACACCTATTTATGACGGCTGAATGCTCCCAGGTTGCTAACTAACATCGGGGCCAGGTCACAGGAGAGACTGAGACTCCAGCAGCTTCCTCAGGGTGACATATTGACAAATACAACAGATGATGACTACCATCACTTCATACATCGTCTCCAATTTATTTACGCATGATGCAATTTTCCAGCATGATTGCAAACACAGGTACAACCCAAACTAAAATCCACCGTGAGAGAACAATGCACACCCAACAGGTCAGACAAAGCCACCGGGAGCATTGGGAAAATCAGATTCTCCTTTTAAACTGGGTTTGTAGGTCTCTCCCTCCTGCCTGTCTCCCCAGATATGTCTCCCTTAACAGCTCAAAGTAATTAGCAACGACCACATGCCAAAGGTAGGGTAGCTGCCGTACACAGAGTAGGCAGACCTTATCTTTAATTTGAGACAATGAGATGCTCTGTGGGGGCTTGTGGAGGGCTGGGAGCTATAAGGTAGGCAGGCGGGCTCCCCCTCCCAAGGTCGCTTCAGTGAGACGAGCTAGTCTGGGGACAAAGGATACCCGCTGTGTGTGAGCGCACATTATGACAGTTTAATTATCAATTTTAGAAGCAGCCCCTTTCTACAAAAAGTTGAGTCTTGTTTGCATCGGACGTTTCAAATGTTCAATAACTTGTTGTGACGATGCATCTGTAAACAGAAGACTCTTTCTCACTGTTCCAAACTTTGTTTTTGAGTGATACCCCTGAAAGTCCTCCAGGGCTTCCCATTAGTCACATTGTTGAGCACCGAGCTCAGCCTCAAAATGGCCTCCAATCTCTGAAGAGCGCCGTCAGCCCATTCTTTATACTGTCAGGATGAAGAAGAGCATAAGAACTCAGAGTCAATAAAGTCATATGAAATGCCTGATATCGAAACATGGCGCGCCCCAGTGACTGATTAAGCGTCCGGGTCCAGTTGTGATGATGATCTAGCATCTCGGAGGAGGAAAAAAAGGGAGATGGAGGGTAAAAAGGAGGGGGGGAATACTGTGCAGGGTTTTGCTTATGTTTCTGAGACATAATGGTTGTTATTGTGTCACGTTTCTTTGCTTTATTCTCAAAAGGTGACTCAGGAGTGATGTTAATAACGTCTATAAGCCATATATTTTCAGTATGACACCTGATATTTGACAGGAGCATTATTATTTTAGCCTGAGCTTGATTACAGTAATCTGTGTAGTCAATTATGGATGCTATATCACCAAGTAAGAGAGATGAAATACAGTTTCCATACCCCCTCGCCACGGTTAAAACATACCAATTACTTCAGCTTTACTTCCTTTGTGTGAAGAATGTCTGGCGGTAGAGGTTACAGCCTAGTTTCTTTTCTTTTTTTTCCCAGTCGTGAAGTCAATACCGACTCAGACAAAGACGGTGAGATGAGAAAAGGGAATGACAGAGATTAAAAATGAAAGAGAGTGCCACTTTTTGTCCAGATAGTGGTTTTAGCCTGCAGCGGCTGACTGGTCTTTTCTAACTGAAATACTCTTGCAGCACTTGATCAAACTGAAACTTAAACATACTTTATGCGTCTGACACACAGCCATAGTAAAAAGGTCTTCCAAATGAATGTTTCGGAAAAAGTTGGCAGTGGCACTTTGAATTTGCCTGGGAATATGTTTGCCTCTATAAAAGCTGGACGTTTCTGCTGAGCCCAAACACGACAGGAATTTGACAGTTTTAATGAGCTTGTGTCACGTTCAATTTCCACCTCAGACAGTTCATCAAAACCACATCTTTAAATGTATTTCAACACTTCTTTCAATCTGGTGCCACGATCTGATAACCGAGAATCACCTACGCTTATTCCCCGCACGGTATTTGGACGGCATTAAACTTCTCTGAGTGTTGTGTACAAACACTCTCTGTCAGGCACAGAAGCATTCCTGACTCGAGTGAACCACCAACTTGACATGAATGTTTTTTGCACATGCAGGAGGAGAAAGAGGAATGAGAGAGAGAGAGAGAGAGAGAGAGAGAGAGAGAGAGAGAGAGAGAGAGAGCGGTTTTGGACAGACCGTGTTAAGATCAGTGCTCGGGGCTAGGCAGGTTGCTATGCGCTGAAATGCTAATAAGCTTCCTGGCTCTCGGTGCAGGTCGGTTAGCCTGTGCCGACTCGTCCTGACACTTCACACACATGCTGTCTTCCACCCTTTTTAATCATTTTTGATAGGCCTCCCTGGGATGCCATCCATTTAATTTGAAAGGGTTGAGCCACCCAAACATTTTCACCATCTTTAAATAGAGGTCTGCCTCGACATGCCTGCTGCATTGTGACCCGACAAGGTGAGAAGCAGTGCAGTAAACTGCTGTTTGGGTTTAGGAGGATAACATGAGGCCGTCAGAGTGATGCTGGAGTGGGTAAAAAGAAGAGACGGGGGGGGGGGGGGGATTTTAACAATACACGAGCAGCCAACACAGGTGTGGGTGATTATCAGCTTCTTTGTTATGAGGATTATTCCTTTTATCAGCCATTGAAAGATACCATATTTTAGGTTAAAAAGGGTGATTCTAAAGAAAGGACTACTGATCGCAACGGCTGCAACCCAAAAGGGAATAATCTCAACATGTAGCAATGAAGTATAGGCAGCATCATTTAACATACACGCTCCAAATGAGTTTGCCATATCATTTTTGTGTTTGAGAAATTGTTCCCTGACAGTGTTTAACAACCAGTGTCCTACTCTATATATCTTACAATTCTCTTTGAGAGATTCCACAGCCTGCAGCCTCACAGTATGGTCCGAAACAAAGACCGGGCCATGTTGTATGATTCATAGTGAAGAAATAAGATATTTTATTGGAGTCGGAGAGATTTATTTACTGGCATGGTGGTGGATATGTAAGGGACACAATCACAGGGGATTTCACCATCCAATTTGCCAGTGTGCTCTTCTATAAACATCAGTCAGAAGAAATGGGACAAATTCTACAGAAAATAATCATAAACAAACCATTACATCGCATTTTGGAAATTGTCAGGAGACGCTCCTGACGATGAGTATCTGCTCCGAGTGGAGGCAGAGAAGCCCAAAAGGCAAGTGGGGATGTCTGTGTGCTATATGATATTACCGTGACTCTCAAGATAAAGATATCATACATTATTGGTTTAGACTGGCGAAGGAAGAGTGAGGGAGAGACCAGTATAAACAAATAGCGGGGGCGGGAGGCAGACACATATAGACAGAGAGGGAGAATGTTCAAATATATTGCCTCTTAGCAAAGGCACCGATAGCTTTGAGCCTCTTGATGTCCTTCTATGTGAAACAGCTGGAGCGCTCTATGAAAACCAAACTGCTCTCCACAACAAGGCTGCCTGTGAGCTGCTAACAGTGACGGATCCAGTTTAATATCCTCAACATGTACAGTAAACCATCATTCGCTCTTATTTAGTCGTGTGTATTTGCATGCAGGGAGGCATGTTTTCAGACACAGTAAACAGAATGCTTTCGCCAAAAAAAAACATGGTCGTGATCGTGGCTGCAAACCAGCATGTAACCAAAAGCTTGGAAGCAGGAATTGACATAATTATTAATTAGTCGATATTACTGAATGGAAAAAGTCTGTCTTTGGTTTCCTCCCCAGAGCTTAATCGAACTGAGCCAAGATGAAGCTAAGCTAAACAACACCAGGCAGTTAATCTCCACCACCGTACACTCGAGATGCTGATAATGTCCACGGGTCTTAAGCGAGCGAGCGGGGGCCCCACGTTTTTTAGATTTACGTGTTTGCTGTTGTTTGCCGTCTTTAAGTAGTCCTTTATTAAAGCCAGCCATCTTCCACAGAGCCCTCATGCGTTTCCCTATTCCGATGCTAATGACGGCCTAAGAAGGCATTACTCAGCATTAGTTTCATTTCCCTTTGAGCCTCAAATGGCGACAAACTGTCTTGTAGCCATTAGAGCTTTAACTGGCATCAGGCACGCCACCCGCAACCCCTTTCAACGACCAGGGTGGAAGTACTTCAACTAACTTATCAGGAGGGGAAAAATCACTTTATGTGTGAAAAGAATACATTAATCGCCTAAATAAATGTCCAAAATAAGTCCCATGAGGAAAGACATGACTGGCAAAAGCAGGGGAACATATTGGGAAATGTGCGTTTGCTAATATATAATTCATATACTTCTGTACTGCTTCCGTTTTAAGCATGGATGTTTTCTTGTGTGTGTGTGTGTGTGTGTGTGTGTGTGTGTGTGTGTGTGTAGGCTGCTGACTCCCCACTGACCTGCAGTTTGGCTACAGACAGACAGAGTGGAACTGGCCATATTACTGTTCTTACCCTGCCATCTGCTGGCTCACATCATTCTAGGCCCTGCATCCATCCCTCCGTCACACACCCCTCTCTCTCTCTCTCTCTCTCTCTCTCTCTCTCTCTCACACACACAAACACATACACACACACACACCTCTACCTGGCTATCTCTCCCCTTCTCTGTTTCTTTCTCCGTATTACCAAGTTTATCTTTGTCTCCTCTTCTTCATTTCCTCTCTCTTTACACAGGAGCATCGTCTGCCCTCCACATCCCCTCCCCCCCCCCCCTTCCAGAGGAACTAAAGGGGAGCGGCGGACGATTGTTATCGAAAAATAAGCATGGTGTTTGAAAGGGATTTTAATTGAGGCATTTGTTATATTTGAAAAGGTGAAGTCCTGAGGGGACGGAGGGAGAGGAGCGGCGACCCTATTCATATCCTCAGACATTCATGAAGAATGGCATCTTTTGACTTTCCCTTTTAAAGCCGCGCAACCTTAAATGGCCTAAATATAGAGGAGGGGAGGCAGACACGGTAATTCCCTGCACCTTGGGGGGCGCCACCAGAGTACGGGACGGTGGGATACAAGCGAGGACTCCAATTAAGAATGAGGGAGGGTCCAGCCACCCAAAAAAAGAGGGGAAATGTTCTCTATACAAGCCCCTGAAGGGAATGTCAATCCATCTTCTCTTTCTAAAACACTTCTATCTGCCTCATTTTTAGCTTTTTACACTCACTGTTTCCCCCTTTCTCTCCCTCATTCTGTCTCCCTGCAGTAATTATGTCATTAATATCGCAAGGGCCCGATGATTGTCCCGCTAATACCAGTCGTCCGGTCTGTATTTCTCCAGCTTATCTTAGGAGGAAGTGGACACAGGGTGCTCATTTATTGTTGTTTGGTAAGGTCAGCTCTTTATGAGCCCTGCTTCCAGTAAAGCAGACGACCCCTCATGTTCCCTCTTGCTATATTTTGTCTGTCTGACCGCTGAGTTAAACTTAGTTTATTGCAAAGTTGTTGCTTGAGGCAACACACAGTAGTTCAGTAGGTTTTTGTTTTTGTCTCTCCGAATTCCATCCTGTTTGCAGATCTGCGTCCTTTCTAAAGGGGGGGGGGGGGGGGGTGTGCGCTCCTGTATCGACAACCGTGATCACCCTCAAACTTCTTCATCCTGTCATTTGATGTCAGGTTTGCTGTGACTAAGTGATGAAGCTGCCTGTATTATTAGCGAAAAGTTTTATCCCTACGCTTTGGGAAATAGCCTCGGGCCCCGCTCAGTGTAAGCATCCTTGATGATTTATGCAACCAAAGCAGCATTCTTGATGATGAAGTTATAAAACTTTGTTGGGAGTACCATACCCACAGAAGGTATTTATCATCTGTGAGAACACATGAAGTAGGACACTGAAAAGGTTTTACAGTTAGTGACAGCCACTTGTTGATGAAATAGAGCTCCTAATGCTGATGGGCAAATTAAATAATAATCGCTATAAAAATAGAAAATAATTCCGGCTTTGTAAAAATAGCTTGACTGCTCAGTTATTATTGCCATTCAGAGTTCTGCTCACTCGCTTCTTACTGGGTGAAGAAAATGCTTCAATTAATTTCTGTTAGTAATTTTGCTTCAAAAGCTTCAAAAAGTCTTCCTGGCATTCCACGCTGGATGGGATACGGCATGTTTGACTGCTTAAGTGGTGCGATGTCAAACGGAGGGTGAATGAAATACTGACAGGCAGATTATAAGACAGGCACGGGGGGGAAGTATTCCGGGGGAAAAATGCACACGTGGATCACACACTGATCTTACAAAATCCTTGATAACAATGCTGATAATAATCACAGCTCAGTATAATTACCAGACTGTTATTCATTGAGCTGCTTGCCAAACAAAACCCATTCTTTGTTGCGTTTCATTTCGACTTTTATAGTCTCCAGTCAGAATCCGAGGCATGCTAGCCAAATCTGACATTCACTTTAATAAGTGGGGTGTTTGTCTTGAGCCTATCGGGACGTGGGTTAAAGCTGCATGTCTAAATAAGGTGCAGATTATTGTTTAAGATCAATATTATTGGAGTTTTATTCAACCACACTTGGTTATCGTTGTGCAGTATCACGGATGAGGAATAACACTGTATTGTGTACAGTCTGGAGCAGCCAGACTTTGGGAGTTTTGCCTTTGCAGACCATTTACATGCACATAATCCTAAAGACCACACTACAGGAAAGGGAAATCCAAAACAAAAAGCGTCTTTAACGTTTACGATTCTGAGCAAAACAATGAAGTTGCAGGGGAGAAACCTGAAGAATATAATGTCACAGTTCTGAGCGGCAGTTTGAATAGCCACAGTATGCTAAACATGTGCATCAAAACATGTGTCATTACACTCACAAAGGGACTTGGGTCTTGATTTTCTTGACTTGGGATTTCCAAAGACCTGAGAGGCACTTTTAAAACAATGACTGATGCTTACACAAACTCCCCCCTCCTCTAGTGTATGCATGCAGGGACTCGGGTGCACCCCCGCAAACACAAAGCAGCCCTTCTAACATCTCATAATTATGCAAATGGTGTACAGTGAGTAAACCTCAAACCCCTTCAAAGCAGCAGCAGGAGAACCTGAGAACTCTGTGTTCATGTTCACTCCATGTTTGAAGTCTCTTCTCAATTTATATCATCCTAAATGATTTGTTGTGTGCACTAGGTTAGTACTTTATTCTTGTATAACACGATCAAGCCGCTGCACCGGACCGCTCAGCGAAGCTCATTTGCAATAAAGGCACATTTCTAATATCAGAGAGCACGTTCTGAGCAAGTGACCAAGTTAAGGTGTGATCTGTTATTTAGACAGGTTGGATGCACTTCCTCACAGCCTGAAATTTCCCCCGGGGCTCTCCTCCATTTCTCACTGTCATGGATTTGAATCTTTTTACCACTGAACTCTTACAATTACTGAACATTCATCACCTGCCTACCTTCTTAGCTACCTAGATACAGTATGGAGACCAGAGATATGGGACAGACCGGTGCAGTCGGGAATACCAAGTAACAGACGCTGCCAACACAGTAATGAGTTCCTAAACCCTGGGAAAGAAGGATTAGACTTTTTTCTGCGTGTTTTGGTGTCTGTGTGTGCATGTTTTTCCAAATCTGTGTAAGTTTTGAAAGGTTTGATCTTGTATATTTGTGGATATAAAAAGGAAAGCTGATATTATATATGAACATTTATCAATTTTGGTGCCAGTTTGCAAACATTTGGTTCATTTTTTCCAGAATAAATTGGATATTTGGACCTAATTTTAGTGTTTAAGATCGTTTTGATATGACTGATTGTTTATACTTAAATAAAGTGAGATCATTTTGACCCAGTAGAATAAACCCAAGCTCAAATTATCTATCTATTATTAGTTATATAAAATCATACAAAAATGGATATTCTTCAACATTCCAAAGGGAACCACAATTTTTACAGTTTTAGTTTTTCAAAAAGACTAAACCATATTATTAAACAGAAATATAAAAGAATTAGTAACCCTAAACACAACGCTGTGTCAAAATTAGTCATGGGTTAGGGCTAAAGGCAATCCTGTAATGTCAATTCACCCAAATGAAATCATTGTATCGCAGCTGATTTGTGTTTTCAGTAGGAACAGTATTCATTTGTTTTCATTTAAGGCTCCATTTCATTTATCTTGTAAACATAAGGATTCCCCAAGCTGTAAACCCTCCAAAATAACGGAATGATCTTTGGTATCATGCATGCTCCACTATACCCACAATGACTTATAACCAAATGCTGCCCGTATATCTCTGCAGCTTCCCCCTCATGAATAAAAGGCCTCCTCTGCAAGGTGAGGATTTGCCCCCCGTGGCACTCCATCTCGGCCCTCCAGTCCCTCATGTTACTCCCGCTCACTTGTAGAAGTCCCTTAACGCTGACCCAGAAAGCATAAATATATTATAATCTCATCACCTGTCCATTTATGCAGGTGTCACCCTGCCTCGCGACTTGATTTCCAGAAGGGCAGCAGTTTTTCCTGTGGCAGCGATTGAAGTCACAGCGTTATTATCAGGCAAAATGTATTCATGATAGCAGCGGTCCGAGTGCCCTGTGGGCTTGGTAATATAATACCAGACCTCTTTATCAAATTTAACAGTTTATTGGAAACAGCTTGTACACATGATTTAGGCACGGGACTGTGCGGCACTGCTCCGGGTCTATTCCTAACACACCTCCACACACAGCCAAATGCACTTATGCACACAAACACATGCCGTGCACACAGTGACACTGGAGCATTTAATCACACATCTCCCTCCTCCTCCTCCTCCTCCTCCTCCTCTTCCTGAGCAGAGGCTCAGCTCTCCTGCTCTGCCCATCATATCTAATGCAAGACGCTCATTGGATGAGGCAGCGTTTTCTCTGTCGAGGTCTTTTGTGCGCTTTGTTGTTTGTTTTCTCTGAAGAGCAGCGCGATAAGAAAAGCGTGACGTGACAAATGGACTTTGTTTCCCCCGAAGCCAGATTTAAGTGATATAGGTTAGTGAATGAGCTTCCCTCATATCTCATTTATATACACACAGGTCCACTAACATGGTACACGTGTGTGGATGGACACACGGACACTTGTATGCAAGCACAAACGTGAGCAGGGATTACAAATTGTTCTTCATATATTATAGCATTTCAATTTCAAATTTCTTCAAGGAGCGAAATGCCTTGCATTGTCACACCATCGAACAAAAGGATTAACTTAATTATTACTAACTGAACAGATTTAACACTGATTTGATCTATGTTTGTTGGACTAAAATACCAACACTCTATTATTAGGTTGGTGTGTATTGTTAATTTTCCTCAAAAATAAGTCAAACTAAATTAATTCAGCACTTTTATTTATTAATGTTAGTTGGACTAAAAGGCTATCCGGCACTTCACGTTATTTTATTAATAACAATATTTAGCCATTAAAGGTATATTATCCTGGAATTACTTTATAGTCAAGAAGCATTCATTAATATAAATCCACTTATTTTTTATTGAAGTGTTATCATGGAAGTGGCGGGCCATAGTTAAAATGTCATGCTTTTATTTTCTCTGTTTCACTTAAAAGGGTCCAGACTCGAACTAAATATTAAGACTGCAGTGTCAGCACATCCTCACAATAACAAGTGTTCCTCCTTAAGATCTCCTATGGGGACGGTAAATAGGAACCATCAGTTGGACGGCTAATGATTTGAAGGGATGGTCAGAGGTCGTACGCGGCCTATTAATGATCCCTTTTTAACAAAAAGCACGCACAGGATCCGTCCAATCAGAGGGAGAGCAGGAGTCACCCGGGGCCTCCAGAGGAAGATCTGTCTGGTTAGGGTTAGACTGAGGAAGAGCAGAGGCGGCTCTGTTGTCTGTGTATGCACATGTGTGTGTGTGTGTGTGTGTGCAGGCAAAGAACGACCAGGTCAGTCATCTGTGTATCAGTGTGTGTGAATGCATGCATTTGTAAACAATAACTGTGTAATTGTATATTTACTTGTTATTCTGGTACATACTTTTGATATTGTTTTGTAACATTGTGTTTTGAAGAAACATTTGATGAATTGCAGCTTGTTGTATTCTTCCTAATAAACATGCATGTACATTTAAGTATAAACTAATATTTAAAAGTTGGTTTTAAAACGTATAAAGAAACGTATGAATGAATGAAAACACCCTCCATCTAAGAAATAGGTATTTAGGAATGATTGTGTTTGTTTATTTCTTCTGACACTTTCAAATTTGGAAGCCCCCCCAAAAAATGGAGCTCCAGATATACCAGCCACCGTTGCCTCTGGATAAACGCTCTACCCTGCTCACATTTTTTGGCAAAATTGCCATGTTCAGAATATTGGCTTAAGATGTTGCCGGCGTGCCACGGCTTAAGCGTTTCCGACGTGTTTAGCAACTGCAGAGCTTTAAGTCTCAACATTCATTAATCCTTTCAGTCATTTCTGCCCTCAACAGGAGCTCGCTGTACGACGGAGGTTATCTGCGCAACAATGAATAAGTTTCAAGCCTGACTGACCCAAGACCTCCCGCTGTCAAATATAATCTCTGTCTGTACAGTATGAGTGTGTGTTCTTTTGCTCTTTAACATGTCTTCTTCATTTTCATACTTTTCTATTCCTGTAGCCTGTGACTAAGGCCCCATCAGTCCTGTGGAAGTTAATTATGGGAGCCAAGCTGTTGAGGGGGTGAGGAGAGGTTTTTTCGCCTGAATACTGGATATACACCAAGTCTGGCAACGCCACCGAGCATTGTCTGCTGTGATAAAATATGGACGGAAGTGCTGCTAGGCAAATCGTTTATCAGCCAGGTTTAGCATGCACATGTGAAAATGAAAGACTGTGCAATCTGCATAGGTTGTGTGAGCTTAGTTTAGTGTCGCCAACACCGCTTGTTGTGTATAAATGGCGTGCTGGCTGTCGCCCCTGTGGGACGTGATCAATCACACATTGCCTGCTTTGCTCTCGAACAGCTATGGGCGAATCCATTCAAAAATATTCAAACTTTAGTCCCACCTGCTTTGTACTTCCTGCACCTTTGTTGTGCGAGAAGTTATTATTGCAAATTATCAAAACGTATCTGTAAACTGCTGTGGCACACCGTGTCGCCCATTTAGCACAGAAGCACTAATGGTCTATTATGATAATTAAATCGAACATATTTCTTCAACCCCCGGACAAGCCATTATATGGAGCATGAGCTGGCATGTTTGCTCTGACTCAAAGCGGCCTCTGAAATAACTCTGCATGCTCAGTTTAGTCTCCCTTTCCCAATTTGCCTTAATGAGCCAGTTCAAGCTGTCAGCCACTGAGAGAAAGGAGCTGTGATGACTGTCAGTCTGCGGTGAGTGGAGGGGGGAGACGGGGGTGAGAGCATAGAGCGAGGGAGGGAGGAACAGAGAGAGGTTTAGGGAGGTGGGGAAAGGTCAGGCACAGATTACACTGGAGCTTCAGGCAGAAGACGAGTAGGTGAAATTCTACTAGTGACGGCTGGTGTTCACAAGAAAATCTACCCAAAAATATATAAAGACATTTTGTTTTTTATAACTTGACGTAAAGCTATTATTTGAAGATCCAAAACAACATATTTTAACAAATATTTACGAAGTTCAAACCAGACAGACAAAGCCAATGAGACACCAAAGTAAAAACCACATTACTTTAAATCCACGTTAACAAATCTTAATGACTTAATCACTGACCGAAACTGTGTCACTATTCAAAATCTAAACTCCAAATGTTTTTGTAAATTTCAATGGGGGGACCTTTAGCACAGGGCTATTAACAAGTAATCACAAGAGGTGCGATAATGAAGAATGCCCTTCATTTTTGCAGAGGGCAAGGTAGACACCGGTGTCCAGCCCTCGTCTTCAGAGGAAAATATGGAGGGGAACTTAGGTGTTTGATGATGCGTTTAATTCACACAGGAATACATTAATATGATAGTCAGTGGAGCGGCAAAGCCCTCAAGTTAGGTTCTCTCATTAGTATGTTTCTCTATTTCTTTTTTTTGTAATTATTCAACAAAAAAAAGCCTCGTGACAGATGTATTGGCTGAAGGAATGATTTGAATTGTGCATAAAAATCATGCCATTATGAGGCCTCATTTGTACATGTGAACAAATATTTGCCTCTAATGAGTATTGGCTCTGAAGTCGAATGCTGAGTATATTCAAATGCAATATTTATTCCCTTTTCGAGGATCCGGTCTCACTTTTCTTTTGTATTTGAATGTCATGAATACAAAGTGTCCACACAATGGATGAATTCACATTATTCTGAGTGTAAACAGTAGCCCAACACAGTGAGGTGGACCAGACGTCGTCTAGCACTCTCCTTCGCTTCTCCGACTTCAAACGCATACCATTTAGAGTGTGCAATGCCCCGTGCGAGCTTGATGCGTGTACAAGTCGTTCTGGAATCATCTCGCCGGGTTATTATCTCACTCTGCCATTGTCACAACTGGTTGGCGGGGCTTTCATCATGCTCGTAAGGTAAACACATGATCTGTACACACTGGGGTATTGTCTTCTGGGCGCTGAACGGACGGAAAACAGCGGCCAACTGCATGAGGAATTACAAATGACAACGCGAATAAGGAGAAAAACTTTGTATATAAAACAGAAAATGTTTTCTCAGCTTGTCTGCAGTGCATTTGAGCTGGATTTCTGATAAAAACAGCATGTGCATTCAAGACTGAAAGCCTGGTTTGTGTTTTTATATATTCAAAACATATTCTCTCTTCAAACTTTGACAAATATTGAGGTTTGTTGCAAGCAATAGTGTGTATGTAATGTCTTCTCCACTACATTTCACCACATCTCGAAGTGGAAAGCCTATAAATATGTATTTCTTTCAACTTCTTTCAAGGTCTCTGATAACCTAATTACAAGGGGTGTCCTTTTTTTAAACATGTGCTCTTTAACTGATTCTCATTATTGACTTTTCCTAATTTTCCTTGACACAGTTAACCACTCTGCGTAGCTCCGCTTCGACTGGAGGTTAACAACAACCTCCTGCGAAAGGTTAGGCAGGTAATTCATTGCTTGATTAGGCCCACTCGGCAATTAATCACGCTTAAATGCGTCCCCTCACAGAGAGATCATTTAGGAATGATGATTAATGAAAGCGTCAAATATTCCCTCGCATTCCTCTTCTTATTGGGCGGCTGTGGTAATGTGGGTCACGGTTGTAGAAGAATTCGGTGATTCCGTCTCGTATTATTTTTATTTTGTTTCCCTCTTTTGTCTTCTTTGAAAAGCCAGCTGCAGTTCAGCGGACACGATTTCTGGGAAATGTGCACGCATCAAAATACAGGTGCAAGGTCGAGAGGACGAGCGGCGCACCTCGTGGGCGTGCGAGACGAAGTGTGAGATAGTTGTGTGTCAGTGATTGTTGAGTCAATTAATTATCGAACTTGGCATGAGATCAATCGTTCCAGTAAGGTGATCCCATCTCCAACTGGCAGCATATTGAGACAGTAACCTATGACAATATTAATCACTAACACAACAGCAGGCTAATTCCCACATGTAATTAGTCTACGTTTTAATTCATTGAAAACTAACACTTTTCTAAACTCGCTTAATTATGTACTTACACTTAATTATAGCCCCCCCTCCTTGGTTTGTTTTCAGTGCCACAGATGGAAAAACATATTTATTTTGGGGTGGAAGAGATAAAATAAAAACTCCACCTGGGAAAGGAGTGGCGGGTCTCTGCTGAGTTGTGCTGCGTCTGGTAGGAATTTACTGGATTAGCTCAGTCACAAAATGTGAGATGAACCACATTGTCAATCACCCTCGGGGCAGAGCAAGAGAGGAAGAGCTGTCAATCAAAGCGGGTCTTCAATCGTCCCATTCACATCGCCTCCTGGAATCAGTCTCTCCCGCTGACTGCTCTTTGACATTTAACGCATTGGGGCCACGAGGATGGAGAGGAAAAAAAACATCCTCAGATCCTCCCTGTCTTTCTTTCTCTCTGTCTGTCTGTCTTGTCTGTCTGTCTGTCCTCAATCTCTGTGCTTTAGCAGAGGCAGGTATGTGTGTTTAAAGTAATGACGCTGTCCATTTAGCGCCAGACAGTGCAATAGCTGTGAGAAATAACTTCAAAGCAGACAGTACTTCTGAAAAGTGTTGTGGCAATAAGGATCGTGCCGCACAAACAGAATGGATTGCACTGCAGAGTTATGCATCGTTTTCATTCTTATAAAGCGCTTATAATGTTCTTTTGCAAGGTTGGAAACATATGATCTCCCTGAACAGTATCTCTGTTGGGCTTCCTGGAGATGCATTATGAAATCCACACCAATCTCATCAATATAACACAATGCTAAAGCTCAAACGATAAATGCACCCAATTTACCAATGGAGTCGATAAAAAGAGGAAAAAAATCTGAAAAACGGCTAATCTGCGGAACAGATAATACCCCCCCCCCCCCCCCACACACACACACACACACACACACCCCGAAAGATGCTGGAGGATGAAAAATCCAACTGCTGTTTGTTGTCGTTTTTATGTGTTTTTCTCTCCTCTTGTTTGTATTCCGGGGCCGCCGCCTGGCTCCGAGTGAGGTATACAGAGTCATTGCTCTTTTGGCTCCAGCCCTGACACCTTGTGCCCTCAAGTGTGGACTCCTTAGCTGCGATCTGATCAGCATCTTTATAGTTTATCAGCCTTGGGGTTCAATTTTGGCTTGGATGCTTTTACAAATGAACGCAATCACTGGTGAGCCTTCGCATCCTGATTGCATTGAGAGAAGCGGGTGGAGGAAACTTTAGTGGATTACCGTGCCACTTGAGGATGGAGCACAAACACACCGCGGCATCCGCATAGGGGCCCGCCTGTGCGCCCCCACCCCCCTGCCGCCCCTCCTCCCATTGGCACTCGCTGCTTGTACTCTGTCTTATTTCACTAAAATAATATAATTGTCTCCCGTCTTATTGCTTGTAAAGCCATCTTCTGTCCGCAGGCGAGGTGTGTGATCAATGCGCTATCTAACAGAATCAATTCTTCCAGGAATACCTTGTGTTTGTGAAATGATTCCAGGCAGCTGCAGCAGAAGACGAAGGCAGGAAGTGGGATTGTGTGCTACTAGGATTAGTTTAGCGACTTGGACCCTCCAGTTCACACTGAATAGTGTGACTCGTCCCCCATTTCTCATGTTTTTCCCTGTGTGTGTACGTGTGTGTGTGTGTGTGTGTGTGTGTGTGTGTGTGTGTGTGTGTACAGAATTGGCTTCCCAGGGAATTCACATTCATATTGCCAGTTATGGGAATCATCCCTGAAACATCTTCTAAACTGTTTATTCCACTTGTAGCAGCTACAGTATTCCGTACCCTTGAGATGTTTTCAACTTTGCTGGAAAATGGTAATAAATGTTGTGTCATTTGTTTTGGGAAGGAGAAACAGATTGTGCACATTTTACTGGGAAAAAAGGAATTTGTCACGTCTGATATTGATTAGTTTTTATCACTCCAGGTATTTATTTCATCCATCAACATTATCATCCCGTTAAATATTAAACATTGCAGCATTGATGATGTATGGAAAAGGCACATATTTAAGCAATAATTACATAAAACACAAAATTCAACCCAAAACTTTATTCAAAAATCAATACAATTTAAGGGATTAAGGAATTTATAAATACTGAATCTTACCATAATTCATGTCTGCAATGCAACGCCTAACACGTCACTCTGCCATGAATGAATTAATGTCCCACTGCCAACCCTGTTCCCAGTGTGAACCCCTCCCCTAATTCTACAACTAAACAATGATATCAAAAGTGAATTATGGGAGACCTCTGGGGTGGATCGTGGAGAGTAATATGCCAAAAAACTATTACAGAGGGGAAACTATGGGAATAGACCCCCTCTGGAGAAGCAAAAAAAAAAAGAAGGAACTGAGGAGCGGGATCACGCCAAAGGGAAACATTTTGGCGGGTCAGGTCGTAATTGATTGTCTGTGGAAATCTGTGTGGTGTTCTCTTATCACATCTCCTGTTTCTGATGTGGAAATTACACAACGTCCTGAGAAGAGAGCATGATTGACGTTGTGGGCATGTTGTTGTAATATAATGTAAACTACTGGCTTGGAGAGCCTTTAGCGAAAGCATTATCAGGCTTAATAAGCATGGAGAATTTCCCAGGAAGTACCATGGCATATTAAGTTACTTCTACGCACTGAAGGAAAAAAAAGACTTTATGCAAATTCAGGCGCACCGTAGCAATTGACATTCAGTTGTTTAGTCCGGTGGTTTAATTCGATTTGGGGAAAAAACAGCAATGCCAAATTGTGTCGTTCGATACCATCGGCCCTGTGATTGAGTTATGCGTGTGTGACTGGAGCTCGGTCTGTTGCTCAGCAGTTTCCGGCTTCACCTGAGAACTGCAAGAGAAGTCAGCAGCGAAATCCTTTTCATTTCCTTTGTAAACCACATGTCATGTTATATATTAGCTGGATAAGGGACGTATGTGCCTTCATGTCTGTGCACCTTAGATCTGGCTGGAGATTTCCCCCCCTTCCATTTTTTCCTTCCCCTTCCACCGCTCGGTTTACTCTCCTACAGTCTCATCTTCACGTCTCTTGTTTTGTCTTTCCCCTTCTACCACTCCTCTCTTCCCTCTGTCTCCCTCCATCCTGCCAGGCTCAGCAGCGCCGGCCTCAGTCCATTCTTTGGGTAGCACAGGAAGTGAAACTGTAACACAGAGTTCACTGGTAATTGGCCACGGTCACGCTAACCAAACAGGAAGGAATCTGCAACTGATTAGAATTCTTCCTCCTGCAATAATAGTCCCCCCAGCTTCAACCCCCTGCCCCCCCCCCCCACGAAATTAATTACATTCTGGGTCTATTCCCACTATTGGTTTTCCTGTTTTGAAGCTGCATTATAAAAAAGGGACAAATCCCAGGACAACACAGCCGAGCTAGTTTTTCAATTACACACAGACGGCTCGTAAAGGGCTGAGGAAGCACAGACAGACATCCATCTAACCTCCTGCTCATCCGGACGGTCAGATCACTCAGCAAGTCTCAGACTGCTGAATAATCTCTCTGGGACTCACACACACCCTCATGTATACACACACTCACTCTCTGTAAAAGGCTGTGTAGAATTAACTCAAAACAAATGTATTCGGGATGACAACTGTCATTTTATTATGGTAAAAAAAAGTGATTTTTAAAAGGCCCCAAAAAGTTCTAGATATTTCGCAAACCGAAATTTAAATACACAATATTTTATATACTATAATAAAAGTGTCTTCAAAATGAAGTCCTATTGCTTAGAGGGTTCTTATTTTGGTTGGATTTATTTCCACATTTTCCAGAAGGGTGTTTATACATTTTCAGAAAAGTATAAACACAGGAGTTTTCACATTCAGAGCTGACTCTAAAAAAGGTACATTTGTGCTCAATATCCCCCACTTCAGACATTTTATTGACCACTTCCTTAGCTTAGATATGCTATTCTAAGAAGTCAAACAATGAACATCAAGGAGACCAGTAATTTGAATGTTAAAGTTTGCATATTTTATTCTCCTCCACCATGTCAATGTGAAAAACAAAATGTCCCAATACATTGTGAGTTGTATGTTAAACCATATCTGTGTTGCCAGCTGGCATCAACACCACAGGAGACCAGGAGTGGACGTTTTTACGGTCTGCTTCTGCAGAAAACGTTCAAAAACAATCATCTGGTGTGAACGCTGCCCACCTGAAATTGTTTTGATGTTGCATTTCGAACAAGTGTACTCGCTTGATCTGACGTATTCATTTCAACAAATGAGGTTAAGCACACAATAAAAGCGGGACGCCACTGTGCACATGCAACGCTGAAATACTGCGGAGCTCAGCACCTTTCAAAATAAAATGAAAATAAAATCACACCGATGCATTTTCATCTCATCTTCAAGGAGAGACGCGGAGAGCCAGGGCTGCTTCAAAAATAAATGAATGCCTAACAATGTTTTTGATGTCCTATATTTAAATTTGTACGGTTACTTACATTACTCCTACTTCCCTGGTCTTGGAACTAATCCGATTGATATGGAAATGGGGTGCTGTGTTTCATGACAGAGTTGGGGAGAGGGGGAGAGAGGGAGAGAATTCCCAGGTTCGCTCCTACTCAAAATGTGCTGAAAACAGATTTTCAGAACGCTCTGGCTTCATGGTATTGGTTATAGGGGATTACACAAACCACTTAGAGCTCCACAATGAGCTTCTCTTTTCAAGCTGCGAAAAAGTGCTTCATGCTGGACACATTCTCCACACGCGAGAGGTTAATCAGGAACAAATCAAGCAAATATTGGGATTCTGACGGGCGCCATCGACACACACATTAAATAGAATGACACAAAAAACAATGATATTTTTTAGAGTTAAAAGAAGGAGGAACCCCCTTTTTTTAAGGAGTCGGTACCACAGTTATTTGGGGAATTATACCGTCCCTATAATTAATGCATTTACGGAAACGTGCTACATGACTTAAAATAACAAATATATTATTTTGATATTTTTTTACAGCCCTATAACTTTAATGTTTGAATCAGATTTAGAATAAAAACTTCTCCTTCAAACTTTTTAGTTTTGGAACTTTCACTTTAACAAAACATAATTTAAAATCCATGATCATAAATTAGCATTTCTTTCCTATTATTATTTTTATTCACAGTCTTGTAAAAACATTTGAAACAATGTTTTAAAGTTGGTGTTTTTTAAATTGAAAATAAAAAAGTAACTATTTATTTTTAAATCCGGGTTCTTTTGGGCTGGATTACCAACATAAATGATTATGTCAAAAGAAATAATTGTCTTCGTATAATGAGCTGACATAAAATCAGTTTGTCATTTCTGACAGACTAGCTAATCCGCAGCAGTGTTTCCTAAAGCGCAATAACATAAATCACACACATGTGGTGTGCGGCTACTGCAAACTGAAACCAGTATCTCCCCGCGCTTCCTGCTCGCTGCCCGGGTAAATCCTTATCAGCTGCAAACTCTTCTTTTTATCTTAAACTGCATTTAAAATCGTCACTTACCAATTGCCCCTTCTTTAGCTGAACAGCCATTCAAGCGTGTGTTGTCTGTCATTGGGGTTGAAAATTGGGGAATGGGCTGGAAATTGGAACCACCGAGGATGCCGTCCTGGAAAAAAAAGAGGAAATCAAAGTTAAATGAGATCATGCATGCCAAGAGAATGTTTAACCAAAGGGCAAAAAGGAAGCTGGAGATAACAGAGAAGAGAAAACCGCTTAATGTTGTGTTTCTGCAGAGTGTGTGTGTGTGTGTGTGTGTGTGTGTGTGTGTGTGTGTGTGTGTGTGTGTGTGTGTATTCAGAGGGGGTGTTACTTGTCAATACACATTTAAAACGTCATTCTGTACAGCTGTGTGCAACTGCGTCTGTATATCTGTAAGTAAATAAATGACATTTCTTAAGTATTTTAGTTTTTACCGCACGATGAATCTGAGTTTGTATAACCCTGCAGGAACACAAAGAAGAGTGTGTGCATCTGCAGGTGTGTTTACAGGTGACGAGAGGCCCTCGCACAAAAGTTCATCCCATAATGCAGTGCGTTTGATGTGGTGCACCACAAACAATCATCCCGTGATTGTGCTGAGCCGCGTTGATGCAGATTTCCTACGACAAGTTCACTTCAAAAGACTGGAAGCCCTGCCCCGCCCAGAGCCCAGGGTAGGATGATAGACGGGCAGACGCTTTGTTTAAACATGAGAGGACATCGGAGTGAAAGGAGCACAGAGAAAGAAAGAAGGGGGGGGGGGTTTACGCATTTAAAAAAATCAAGGAACACTTTTGGAAGATTTTACTCAAACAGTACAGAGAAACACCGTATTCCTCACCTGTGTGAAAACACACTCATGTATAGAACACAAATCTGTTTGGTTTACACATACTTATATATTTTTATATTCACTATTATTTATATAGCAATACAATACAGTATTGTATTTCACTGTACAGTATTTGTTTTAATCCTGTTTTCATATTATCCAACTATATTTGTATTTGTTTTACTTACATTTTTCTGCATTTGCACTATTTTAGTTCTATTTCTTTATAGTATATTTTATGTTCCACTGTTGGGGAAGCTTGGGACCTTTTATCTATACATGTTCATTGACTTTGCATGACAATAAAGCTGCAAAGTGCATAAATTAAGGTATCATCAACGATAACAAAGGAAGCAATGAAGGTGATTTCATCTGATGCTTGATTAAAATCCTCTTCATCACCAGAGATGTGAGTAATCCTTCCCTCTCCGCCTGTTGTTTGTGCTCCTTCTCCACCGATGGAATCAGCGATCCCTGCTGTCCATGGCGGACGGACGGGGCTGGAATGGAGCATGTCTGGATCCTGTTTGTTTTATTTAACTGGGCATTTATCCTCCCAGGTATTGTTGTCAGTGTGTGCGTAAGCTAGGGAAGGAGAGTGATCATGACGGAGAGATGACAGGAGAAAAGTTTCCAGTTCTTGAGCTGAAGAGTGGGGAACATGCAGCCAGCCTGCACATGTCAAGGTCAGAAGACGCGTTGCTCCAAGGAATGAAGGTAGAGACAGATAAGATCTCGTTCTTATGGGCCTTGATGTGGCTCCGATTCGAAGAGAATGACTCACCAAACGTCAATCAATCAATTAAAGCATTTTAACACAGAGTATAATCTTAATTTCCCACGTTATGACTGCTTTTGCTGATTGATTCCATCCATTTGCTTTTCAGCCACCCTCTCCCTCAAAGAGGTTTTTATAAACTTAGCGACCCTACCTAAAAAAACACAAGTTGTCAATTATACACAGGGTGATGTCATGTGAACAGAATACCTGTGGGTGTGCGCCATCTTCTCACTGAATCACTTGGCGCTGCGCTTTATTTCTTAATTCTCATCGCCATGAAGCACTTCAGAAAGAATATCAACCCAGGAGCGATATTTCCTGCAAGCAAAAACTAGTTCAAAGACATTTTTTCCTCACTCTTCCCCCCCAACCCTCAACTTACTGTCCTGGCATCTAGACAATTTCCAATTTGCTATGACTTTTTTTACAAGATTCTTTTTTTTTTACTGACTTTGTAGCAGCACCGAAGCCCCCCCGGGCCAGAGGGTCATATAACTGATATGTGCAGGAAATGAAAAGCATGTTTTAAAAGTGAAAATTAGGTTTAATTGCGGCGTACGGTTAAAATGTAAATCACAGAAGTCAAACTTATGAGATTTTTGCATTATTTAAACAATTTAGGATGGTTAGTTTATGATTTTGTTTTAATATTACTGGATAATTAAAGTTTATACTGTGGATTTTCTTTACATTACAACTGGTTTAACTTTAGGATTTGTCTTCACTGTTTTTCACAGTGTTATGTATCTGTATTACATTTTTACTGTGCATTGATTTTTGTCTAATAATAACACCCTTTTTTCCTTGCAAGGCCCCAACTTGCATACAGAAACACATCATTAACCCTGACACGAAAAGATAACCTCCGTTCCATTAGCCTCTGACAAAGCTCCAGGTTTCACCTCACACCTTGAACTCCCTGACTTCTACATCAGCGCCGATCGGAGAACAAGGCCAAAGACGGGGGAAATAGAAACGAAGTGTCCTTGGAGTAACCAAAACAAACGCAAGTCCAATTTCCTCCTTTGTCACTTTTCGTAGCTTTACACTCAACTGGAGAGCGGAGCTGAGAAAAGATCGTGTTGTCGGCCTGCCTGAAACACTGGCAGCTCTCCTGCCCCGTGTGTGAAGCTGACATCCAGTTTCCTGAGTGAAGTCATTTCCTCAGTAGACGTTTTGCACAAACACAAGACTAATATCCAAAAAGGGAGAGGGGGGGGGGGTTCAGGGGCACTTGACGGGAAACATTCACCTTTAAATTGAATCCCACCCGGCGCAGATAAGACACTCAGTAGGCACGGTTAACTGGGAAGATATTATGATAAATGGACTTTTATTAGTATTTTGCCCCATTCTTCGTGACAATAACAATACACCTGTCCTCCGATGTAATGGCGCATGTGTGCGGATGAATCACCGGCAAAGGCGAGGGCACTTAATATGGAAACAGTGGTGTGATGAATGTGTTACAGCAACTGAAACTTAATCTAAACTGCATTACATGTTGTTTTGAATATACCTCGCTGATATGCCCGTCTTTAATGTACTATCAAGTGCAGGCAGCAGAATTGCTTTAGTCTCAGAATTCAGAGAGCGGCGGAGAGAGGCTTTAACATACTGTCTGTGAGAAATGCAAAATTTATGAATACCCCCCTCACATCTCAGCTTGATTTATGTGAAATAATAATACACTATTTAATGCTTAAACATAGCTAGGAGCGATCCCTGGCTATCAAGATGTACAATGGAGTAATGGGGCTGGAAGACAAATCACCTTGTGGACTTGTGATGCTTATTTAAAGGTGCTCAGGCAGATATATTAAACTATATGTAATTGTACACTAACTCTGTGCTGTAGGCAGAGGCGGCAAACACAGGAGGAGGCCGGTCATGATGCAGATGGAGTGGTGTAATCAATTTGACTCAAGCATCAGCATCCAGGAGGGGGGGAGGAGGGAGACCGGGGGAGACTCTTCGATCTGCTATCTCGTTTTCTTATTTAGGTTTAAGCCTTCCTTCAAACATCTTTGCTTTTAAAGTGTCCAACAACTTCAATAAATAAGGGATTTGCATGAGATGGAGAAAGAGAATCCCACATGCAAAGTTCTTTCTGGCTCGCCTGGGTGTGTCTACTGTAGGTTTTTGGCACAAGGCGTGTCACTTTAAAAAGAAGAGGTTCAAACGGAGCCAGTGGTCCGACCGAAAGTGATTTATGATTCACTGATTGCCTCATTTAATTAAAGTAAATGGCAAAGCCGGAGCGAGGCCAAATTGTCCTGATCTGATGAATTGGGCCCCGTTTTACCACCAAAAGCAGGTAGGGTAAATAAACAGGGTAATTACAATGGTAAATGAAGCCTGTGTGAGTGAGCCCTGTGGGCTGTGGGCGGCTCACCCAGGATGTACTAAAGAAGTGAACAACAGGCGTTCCCGTAACTTTCTTTATCATCGTCCCTCTGTTTCTGAGGAGCGGACATGCCAAGAAAAACACACTTGCATACACACAGACACCTACGAGGGGGCACTTACTCTTACTCAGTGACACACAAACCACAGCACACCCCCCTGCCCCCCCATCCCGGTGCGTTCATGTACAATTATAGCTACGGTGATCCACAGGTGTTGAATTCTTCTGGCAAGCCATAAAACATGATATGCATGATTTGTGCAGTCAGCCAGGTCTGTAATTTCATTCTCCTTTTCTTTCATTTTCCCTTCCTGGGCCGCATGATCCATTTTCCTGCTTTATGAGAGCGCAGACACCCAGAGAGACTCTCAGGATGATTACATGCCCCCCGTGCTATGGGGGGTCTAAAGAAGCCAGCCTGAGAGCCGTGTCAAACCTGGGTGAAAACCTCTATTTGAATAAGATTTTGAATATTTGAAGTGCTCCAGGTGTGCGTCATTTATCCTCCTAGACTCTTCAAGTAATCAACTTTTAATATATATTTTAGAGCCACTTACTCCCCAGTTATGCAGAATGCAGCCATATGAGCACTGAATGGAGATCAGGACACATGCCGACACGGTCTTGGGAGTGTGTGGCAAAATAAATCAAGCGCACTTCACATGGCTTGTGTATTTGAGGCTGTATTCATGTACGCATATGCGGGCCTGATGTCACAGCACGTGGGTCTGTTGGCAGAGGACTGTGATGTCCTCCAGGGTAAAGTAAACAAACTCGGTCGAAGTGTTTCCGAAATGTGATGAAGGTAAGAGGTAAGTCCTCTGCTGTGGCACATACACACTTCCTGGGTTATATTTCCACACCTACAGTATAAACGCCAAAGGAGGAAGAGTAAAAATTGAGTTTGTACATATTAAAACTGAGTCATTATTATAATCCGATCCAAGACTCACATAAGCGCATTTCTAATATCACTCTGAGATTTACCACAGCTTGCCATTATCATAAATATAACGTTAATATCTATGTAAATAACTGCCTCATGGATTTAAGATGAGCCTATAGTAATTGCAAAAGGAAGTGAAAAGCTAACTGGGCCACAGAGCACATTTTTGCATATTTGCACAATTTCAGTGTTTTTGCAAAACCTGTCAACAAAGAGACCTCCCCCAGCGTCAATCCATGAGTAAATAATATTCAGACGAAAACACAGCACTAATCCTGGTGTGTGATTGACATTTCATATCTGTGACAATACTCCAAATAATTAAAAACTAAAATCTTGAAAGGTAATAGCTTCTCAAATCCATTAAGTAGTTAAAGGTTATGAGGGAAAAAACAGGATTATTGCTCACAGCAAAACTCGTAATTAAATGAGACTACGTAATTTGTTTCTCAATCCCTTTCCCTTCATAAGCACAGCGCAGGTTAAATGAATGGGCAATGAAACATGTGTGTCATTTACCGTCACTCTGAGGAGACAACCACCTCCCCCCATTTTCTGTCTACAAGTATTAGTGGGAAAGCGAGTATGGTAGATTGGATAAGCAGACGCACAATTCCTGGTAAATTGTTTGTTTAATTACTTTCTCTTTCTCTTTTCTTGTGAGAACACTTGCAAAGAGAGATGCTTCCCCCTCCTGGCTGCTCATAAGAAAGCCAAAGAGTCCCCAGTCTCCTGTTCCTGCCCTCAGTGCCACCTCTGCACTCCTGTGTGTGGACACACTTGTTTCACACAAGTGGGTGTGTATCTGTGTGTATGCAAGCAACCACATCAGCACTCCACTCAGTGCAGTCACTGTGTTTGTACTGACGCTACTGCGAATACTTGTTCCCCTGCTGGATTAAGAGGCACTAAACTAAGGTGTTCATACACATTTAAAATGGTTATTAATAGGGCTGAAGTTAAATGTAAAGACTGCAGTGATTTTGTGCAAAGGCAGACCTTCATTTCCTCTGTGTTTACTGTATCTCTAACACTGTCAGCTGTCTAATAATGGCAGAAATCCATTACAAACAAAACTGTAATCATTTGTGAGGAAAATGCAGGTCCTTAAATGTAGTTACTGCAAGACCTGTTTTGCTGGTCGGTTGAAAGCATAGGTTTCATTCCAACTTATTCTCATTTACTAAAAAAAAGAAGACTGGACTTATATAATCAGAAAAATACATTATAGGTTAAAAAGCTAAATTAAATAGTCTGAAGGTAATTTTCATTATCCATTTATCTGAGAAAAGCCCTCAGTATTAGAAAAAAGATGTCCAAAAGCAACACATTTTGAGGTGCATATATTTGGCTTTTAAAATTGGTTTAAATTACTATTTTATTATTGAAGTGGTTGCCAGTTCCTTTACCTGAACTTGAAATGTCAACTCTATAAAACAAGGAAACCAGGGTTGGTTTCTTTTTACCTTCACTTAAGTAAAAAAAGCCAAAAGGGTTTCTGATCCTAAAAAGGTGATATGATATCCTTTAGAGCTGCTTGTATTATTTCAACTGCAGTTTGAGTTCCTGTTTTGAATTTACCAGCCTGTTTACTGAATGTAAATTGACCCTCATGCTGATATGAAGCCCCCCTCTGATGGTGAAGGCATATTAAATGGCTGAATCCAAAGAGGTCCGACCCAGCGTGCACCTCTTGCCCTCTGATGACAGGGAACAGATGATCTGAATTTCAAACATCCACAGCCACCGTGAACCGGTCTGTGTCTGCTCCCTGGTCACTGGCAGGCAGGGAGGATAGAGGATGGAGGGGGGAGGGGGGGAGAGGTGGTGGTGGAGGAGCGGAGGGCGTGAGACGAGGGGGGAAAGAAAAATGTAAGAGCAGCAAGCCTAGCAGATCAAAGAAAATAACATGGGAAAGGATATGAGTGCTTTGAGAAGTAATATAGGCGAGATAGCATCTGTTTTCCGTAGCATGCAGGAGGCTCGAGACAAGCCCAGGAAGAAGACAACGCAGAGCGGGTGCACTTTAGCCGCGGATAAGACCAAACACAAATGGGTTATTAAGAAGCCCTCAAAGTAATATCTGGCTGACATTAAACTGTCTCTTTTTTCTAAATGATCCTCGGCTGGGGTCAGGGGGATTTTTTATGATACTAATATTGAATAAATAATATGAAGGATCATTAGAAGGGAGTGGATGTTTATATTAAAGGAGAAAAAACTGTTATTTTATCAGCAGGGCCTTTACTAAACCCAGAGAAGGCCTGTTCTGTAGCTAAACGCTCCAAAACAAACACTTTGAAGCCTGTTGAAGATTAAAATGGGTATTTCCTGAGTCTCATCTCTACGATAACTGGAAGTTAAATGGGTTTTAATGAAGAGGGATTGCTAAAGCCTTTGTATTATGTGATTTATTGGTTGTTTTTTCTCCCTGTCTGTAAAATACAACCTCCTTTTTTGTTTTTATTAACACATATTGTGGTTTAAGGATGAGTTTTCAACAAATGCTTAAATCTGAGACACATGGGCTCTGTGCAGGACACTCACCCGGTTGTCTATTTTCATTTCTGTGGTCCATATAGTATATCAAAACCATTCATAGGTCGCGCTCCCATATGAGCCTCCTGAAGATTGAATAATGTCCTTCCTGATCCGCGCTGCAAGAGGCCATATTGGATCCAGATTTCACTGGTTCAAAAGTCATTTCATTTCTCCCCCTCTCTCCCTCTCTCTCTGCTTTATTTCTCTCTGTCTCTCTCTGCCTGCTTTATTTATTGCAGGTCCAGTGGTGTGGTACAAAGCCATTACCCGCGCATATGTACCTTTTTGAATAATCAATAAATAATTATTTTATTATTTAATAGGATCGTATGGGAAAAAGGAAATGGGTTTTATTACATAAATCCATCACGCTTGATGAATGGGTACACTTGTAAAGTTGGAAGGGGGAGAAGGGGAGAGTGTGTCGGACACACTGCCTCGCTGAGCATTTGGTTGTAAATATGACATTTTTGTCTCTTTGGGACTGTCAATTGAAGTGCAAGGGGAACCGGGGGAAGGGGATTGTAAATTCAGAGAGATTAATTAACCTTTTACATTTGCAATTCACAACCTGCATCTTTTCCTGTGTATATTGTGACCCCTATGAGCAGAGGGGTGAGAGACCTGGCCGCAGACGTCTCATTCCAAATGAGTTATTAACAGAATTTTTTGAATAGATGGAAAAATTGTAGCCTGGCCATTTAGTGTCATAAAGGCCGGGTTGGCGAGGCGGCAGGGGCCTCCCAGGGACAGGAGGCAATACCATTACAATCAAATCTGAGATGGAAGAGGGATTGAGCTGTCCATTCTGAATTTTTATATTGTCAGAGGGCCGGGAAGGAAATAATGCCATCCTGGAGTGTATTAACCTCTGGCTGGGGAAAGAGGACAGGGAGAGAAAGAGGGAGAGGGAGAGAGAAACAAGGCAGGCACAGGGAGGGATTTGAGATTGGACAGCAGGGAGAAAGGAAAGCTGGAAAAGGGAGGAGAGGAATGAGAGGGGGGGGGAGAGTTTCATGCCTTATGCAGGGGGAGCCAAAGAGGGAGAGACAGGGATATGAGATGGCCAAGAGAATGGAGGAAGGGAGAGTTGGGAATAATGCAATAAGGATTTAGAGGGAAAGAAATGTATGGGGGGGAATGGCCTATATGGACACAACTTCAAAGGAGGAGAGAGGATGGGAAAGACTGAGAGGGAAGGAATGGGGAGAGGAGATAGGGGAGGTGGAGGGAGGTTGTAGGCGTGATTGAATTTGAACAATATAAAATCATTATGAGCTACTAAGCTGCTCTCCAGTGTATACCTAACCACAATATAGGATGATATATGAACATGATAAGCACCATGGCATATCATCAACAGGTGAATATGGAAGTGGCTCCACATTAAGACATGACTAAGATTGAGTTGTATTACCACAATATACAAAAATAGTCCACTTTAAATACTTTCTTAATTATGTACAATATGAGTTAGGGTGACACGCAGTTGAAATACTCATTTAAATGAAATGTATGCTTCTTCAAAGTTTTAAAAGAATGTGTTTGACTCAATATATTTACTTACTTTTTATCCACTGGAGATGTCCTCAGGCTTCTGTGTAGGGTTTTGGCAGGTCACATTGTTGGCTGACTGTCCATTGGCTGTTCCTTAATAACAGAGATAGGTTGACACTAAAATAATAATATTCTCCAATGGTTTTGGCAGGTAAGAAACACATGTGTGAAGAAGCCTATCACAGGAGTGAATTAACTTGCTAAACAGGAAAACCGACCATCACCTAAATGTGTTTAGGTCAGGTGCATGGCGGACGAGACAGCCAACTCACCGGTAAGATGGATACTTCAACACAGGTAAGACAAGCAGCCTTCATTTATTTTAACTAAACGCATACACTTGTTTTCTAAACGTCCTATTCCATGAGTCATAACGTTGACACATATTATTGTACATATTTTAGACGCTTATTTTTACTATTACCGTGGCTAATGATGAGCATTGTCTCGTGACTGCATTGACCAATAGCATCGCAGTTCAGAGGTCGCGGTGGACCGGAAGTTGTTGGCTGCTCCTGCTGAAAGTGCAGGTAGCATTTAGCATGCTAACAACCTCCTCAGGTGTGTATTAGCTCCTTGTCATTGTAAAGGAGGAGTATGAAAACGGTCGTAATGTGCGACAGAAGATGCCAACACGTCCGCGGAAATGATTTTTGCCTCTGAAGAAGAGAATAAGCTGACGTAAAGAATCCCGGAAGTGCTGTTGGAGGTAATGAGCTGCTGCAGCTTGGTTGTTTGGCTGACAAATGAAAGACAGGGATTAAAGTAATCGCTAATAACAGTCAGCGCATAAAATGACCTTGATTGTTATGATTATCACTCGTGCAGAGATGCTTAACCTATGACAGCTAATCCGATGACAGCTTTAGCTTACATCGTTAGCATGGGATTGCTTCATGTAGCTAACGTCATAGTTACACTAAACATGCTACATGTAGATCACTTTATACCCCGGACTACAAATCTAATACTGTTGATGTTGAGTTTATAATGATGCTGCGTTTTCCGGTAGTGACTGATCATTAAAAACGGTATGTGATTACAGAAAACATCAAAACAACAGTCCTATTTATGAATGAACAAACCTATTTATGAATGCATGCTTATCAACAGTTTGTATGTCATGCATGGCAAATGTCACTCTTCTGCAAAACATACTCAAACAAAAGCCATTCAAATAATACTGGGAGTGGCATCATCTGATCATTTTTTGTTTTTACATAATTTCCTCGATGCTCAAGTTCAATACCTCTTATTTTATATGTATAATGAATGTCTATTTATCGTGCACCCATCAACATAATGCTGCAATGCCTCTGTTCCTCCTGATCCAAAGGACACTTTATGAGGAAAGAAGTTGTCCTGTGTAATTGGTGCTCTAATACATTATGTTTCCTTACAGCTCCCAGCAGCCGAAGACACAATGAGTGCCAAATATGGCCTGGTGAGCTACAACAGTTCACGGAAGCACATTTCCATCTCCATCCCATCGTCCACGGAGGTGATGTCGCCCCACATCAAGTCTGTGGAGGAGCTGAGGGTCCTGGGGATAAACCTGAGCAACTTCAGCTCGCCCACACAGTTCATGATCTGCGTGGCTGGAGTCTTCCTCTTTTACCTCATCTATGGATACCTGCAGGTAACACAGGAAGAAAGACTTTGTTGTTAAGGCTTGGTTTGAGGATTTGCATATATAAATACAGACAAATGTAGTCCCACAGTTGTTACTGTGCTGTTTTTTTAGATGTGCTCCTTTCTGTGTAGTTAAAAGAATGCTTGTTTGTGATGATTTATTTTATTTTGTCCTCAATCCAGGAGTTGATATTTTCCGTGGAAGGATTCAAGCCTTTCGGATGGTACCTCACTCTGATCCAGTTTGGATTCTACTCCACGTTCGGTCTGGTGGAGCTTCAGCTCACGCAGGACAAACGCAGAAGGTACATTTTTATCCTGCTTAAAAATCAGAAATGCACTTGAAATACATAATCTATTTACCATTTGAAGCTGACGTCTTTGAAAGGATAAGTGATGATAGCATATATAACTTCTTAAAAAGGTAAATAAAATGCATGAAGGAATTAGTTTCTCATTTCTTGTATGTTCCTGTGTTGCAGGATACCAGGGAAGACCTATATGATGATAGCCTTTCTTACAGTGGGTACTATGGGCCTGTCCAATACCTCTCTGGGATACTTGAACTACCCCACACAGGTCATCTTCAAGTGCTGTAAACTCATCCCAGTCATGATCGGAGGAGTGTTTATACAAGGTGAGCTGAATTTACAACAACCAGTGCTGTTGGTTTTTGCAGGATTTTGATCCTTGATACTATGTGATTTAATATGTGCTGTTCTGTCCGTTAAATATGGGAGCTGTGTCTTTAATCCACATTATTTGATCTGCTCTTGGCTCTTCTCCACTGGTGTTTGATGTGATCCATTATATGTGTGGTTTGAACAAGGTGGGGTGTGATCTCTGGGTTGGCTTTGTGGAAAATCTTAAACATGATTCAAAGGTTAAGAAAAACTGAAATCATGAATTTAAAATTCAGGTTAACCTACTTTCTTGAAATCCCTTAGAGCCATATTTGTAATCGTGAACAGTTCAGGTCATCCTTAAGAAAAATGATAGATGTGGATTTTGCATCAGCTTATTTTATGTGAAGGTTTGACTTCTAATTCAGAAGATAGTGGGATTCTGTTTACATAATTACCTAAAGGGACAATTACATGTTTTATTTGAACTAAGATGATTTAACTGTAGTCATCAGTCGAGAGAGTTTCACTTTATATAAGGTACCTTTTAAAAACGTATTCCAGTCATCTCACAATTCCTATAAAACACTTTCATCACTGAGTCCTGATTTTTATCTTGAGTCCGTTGTTCTGGTTCTGTCTGTCTTTTCATCCTCACCCGGCCCGCTCTCTGTTCTCCGTCCTCAGCGTCAGACGGGTTGTGTGTAGTTTTTTTGCGTCTCGCTCTAGATGGATAGATGAGAGCACCAGGGTCCCTGAAGGGGTCGAGTGGAAAACAGATTTTATTCACTTAGAATGCAAAGAAAGTAGGGATGCAGGGAGGGGTGTGGGGGTGCATCTGATGTGAGGCCCTTCAAAGGCCAGTCAGGGAATCAAAGCAGACCACGGTCGACCTGATGCTGCGTCCCCCTGTCAAGCTCAAGGCATCTATCCGTCAGACTGTTTCTGGAAGACTCCTTCATTCTGTTGTTCCTTTCTCTCAACCTTTCACAAAAGCTTTTCTGTTGCTTTGTTACGTGCACAACGCTTCAGAAACTTTTGCCAAGAGTGAGAAAACTTTTAGTTCCATGTTTTACCTGAGTCCAAATTGGAATTTCTGAGGTGGCTCGTCTGTTGAAGATTGCTGTCCTTCTTTGCGGAAAAATTCTCTCCCTTTGCTATGTCTTTTTTTTCTGTGTGACTTTGTAAAAGGTTTTTTAAATTAACTGAGTTGTTAGACGTTTACATTTCTGATTAGGTATTAGTCTTTAATGCTGTTTCTTTGGGTCCCAGGTAAACGCTATAATGTGGCCGATGTGTCGGCTGCCCTCTGCATGAGTCTGGGTCTCATCTGGTTTACTCTAGCTGACAGCAAAGTGGCCCCCAACTTCAACGTCACAGGTATTTTATCTATCTTTACTTAAAAAGTATGGCAAAAGAAATTGTGCTGTGGTCTGAGTTTGTGTGTTTGGCTTACAGGTGTTCTCCTCATCTCCCTGGCACTGTGTGCAGACGCAGCCATCGGAAACGTGCAGGAGAAGGCCATGAAACTCCACAACGGCTCCAACTCTGAAATGGTACACTGTCACAAGCATATATTAGTACATGATAACGTATACAAGGTCTAGTCCAAATGTACACAGGTTAAGTTCACACAAATAGTTACTGTTCTACTATACTGGCCCAACAGGGGTGTCAGAATGCTCTGGGGGGTCTATACTGCGTTGGGTGCAGAATATGAATGAATGAATTGCAATTTTGTCTGTGTGACATCACCGACTGATCCGATATGGTTGTGTTGACAGGTGCTCTACTCATACTCCATTGGTTTCGTCTACATACTGACAGGCCTGCTCTGTGTGGGGGGGCTGGGGCCAGCAGTGGCTTTCTGCTCAGAGGTGGGTGTACCATAAAGCTGCATTCACATAATGTCCGATTTGCTCTTTGCTCACGGTAAGGGTGCAAGTCCCCAGCTAGCCTGCGCTGCTACATACAGCTGTTATCTGATTGTTTGCCAAGTAAAATCTTCCCTTAAGATGTGCAGATTAATGTTATCAAACCCTGTGTCTCCACCTCAACTCAACCTCCTGAAATAATGTAGATGTTATATTCTACCTACTGTGGTATGTTCCTGCAGCATCTAGCGGACAATAGTTTAAAGGAATGTTTCTCCATCCAATTATTTTTACCCCTCTCCTCCCTGCAGCATCCTGTGAAGACGTACGGTTACGCATTCCTGTTCTCTCTTACGGGTTACTTTGGCATCTCCTTCGTGCTCGCCTTGATCAAGCTCTTCGGTGCACTGGTTGCTGTGACAGGTCAGTCATTGATTTGTGATTATAGTTTAGAGAGACAGTTGTGTCTTAACTTAGATAGTACCATATTTAGAACTTTTTATTTCTTCTTAATAATGACCTAAAACCACAAGTGTTTCTCCTCCTTTGCAGTGACCACGGGCAGAAAGGCCATGACTATCGTACTCTCCTTCATGTTCTTCGCCAAACCTTTCTCTTTTCAGTAAGTACAGTCACTTTTGGACTCTGGTCACTTTCCTCCTAGTTTAAAGTGAGTCTGCACTGGCCTCTCTTTTGACTAATAAAAGTTGATCTGCCTCCACTGCCCTGAGTTTTCATGTCCTCAGTCCATTTTCAAACCCTGCTCTTTCACAATGTCCTTCACGCTCCCTCTCCCTCGGTCTGCTGTCAAAAGGGTCGTTTTCTGCTCTACCTCTCCTGCTCTGTCTCTACTTTTTACATGCATACACACAAGATACGAAAAACTTTGTGTGTCTTTCGCCAACTTCATCTACCCTCCAGCTGGTGTGTGCCCTCCACCATGCTGGACTCGCAGTCTGTTTCATGGCCGCTGCTTCCACTTTTCAAACTAAAATATTTCATTAGCAGCATATGCAGTGTTTCCCAAACCATCAAGTTGAACCCTGCCCTTCTTTGTTCCAGTTATCACATTAGCACCTTGTTTTTTGCATATCATTTCTGCCATGTTTTTAAATATCCAATCTCTTCTTCCTCAGGTACATCTGGGGCGGCCTTCTGGTGCTCTTCGGCATCTTCTTGAATGTTTACAGTAAAAACAGCGATAAAATGAAGCTTCCCTCCTTCAAGGACCTCAGGAGCTGGGTGCTGACGGGAAAGAAAGTCAGATTTCTTTCACAAAACGTATAGGAGGAACCTCTGGGAGCAGTGGAAGTTGTGCGCTGGCAGTCTGTTCAGATGTTGAGTTGGCCCACCAGCTTCAAGCCTTCAATGAGCCAAGGAAAAGTGAAACTATGAAACTATGACGGGTGATGGAGCTGCTGTATCCCCTCTCTATCTACCAGTACACCACTGGTGTAGAACTGCCTCAAACTGCAGCAATCTGAAGGAACTATAACTGTTTTTCACAAGGGGATCAATGCTAAGGGGGTCATTTGAACCCCTACGGAAACATTCCCATCCTGGAGGACGACACTGAGGACTCTCTAAAGGGAAGCCAGCGCCTTAGCTAACCAAATCGCACAGTTTTGCACTGGAAATTACTTTTACACTTAGAAGCGTTGGAAAAATTGTAATATAGAAAGAAAGCAAGCAGGGTGACTTACCTATCCTGTCTGAAATGAATGTTTGTCTCCCCCCCCCCCCACTGCAAAAAAATCAACATAAAAAAGCATATTTGCCTCCGCATGTGCCAGAAAGAACTTAGTTTCACATAATCATTGTCTCGATTAAAGTGGCTTTTTTCCTAGTTTATTGGTGATTTATATCAGACTGTGCTCTAAATCATGAAAAATGTGGTGACATTTCGCGGGATATGGAGACATTTGCTCCCATGTACATCAATACATCAAAAATGTCAACTGCCATCATTTGTTAACCATGTGTTTGGCTGAAAGGGCCACTCTTTTTACATTAAAACAAACTGAGACGTTTCTCTTCAACTCCAGCGTTTTCTCTGTGTGTATGTGTGTGTGTTTCTTGTCAACCCACCCTTATTCTCTCCCCTTTGCACCGCTTGAGAGAAGAGTTGAAATGTTGCCAAACTGTGTGTGTGTTTATCCATCCAGTGGCCCTAGGCGTGTTTGATTAGGAGTCCTGAAAAAAAGATAGCACTGCTCGACAGAAAACAAACAGCAGAGTTCTTTATTGTGCCGAGGCTGTCCAATTCATTTGGATCCGTCCTCTGTGTGTGTGTGTGTGTGTGTGTGTGTGTGTGTGTGTGTGTGTGTGTGTGTGTGTGTGTGTGTGTGTGTGTGTGTGTGTGTGTGTGTGTGTGTGTGTGTGTGTGTGTGTGTGTGTGTGTGTGTGTGTGTGTGTGTGTGTGTGTGTGTGTGTGTGTGTGTGTGTGTGTGTGTGTGTGTGTGTGTGTGTGTGTGTGTGTGTGTGTGTGTGTGTGTGTGTGTGTGTGTGTGTGTGTCATTCATCGTCTCCATTCAGGTTATATGATGATGTGAAGCTAACACCTGCCTCTACTGCAGTGCACTTCAGTTTCCTCTGTTGGCACTTTCAAGGATATTGTTTTGAGGCCTTTTTGGAGATAGTCTACAAATCACAAATCCACATTACTGTGTAACAGTACGGGATGCGTCTGATTATTTTTTTATTGCTGTCTTTCCTGCAGAGCTCACCTGCACTGAATCCATGCATTACTAAAAATATCACTGTGCATTTTGTATTTAATTCAGATAATCATTGGGACCTGTGATGCCTAGCTCACTGTTTATCCTGTTGCAATATACGTATAAATGTGTGCTTAAATTATCAGAAGCTCGACCTTAATGATGAAACCCCGTAAAGGGAGACCTGGACAAGACAGAGAGCAACAAAAAAATCAAGAAAGGGAATTTCATATTTTAAAATAACTATAAAAAGTCTGTATCGTAACCGAGGGTAGAATCTGAAAACAATGACATTTAGAGGAATCTGATTCATATCTGTTTTATTTAAATGCATTTTCACATTACATGACGCTTTTATCCAAATCCATTCACATATACTCAATACTGTGGACAATCACCACAGAAGCAACTTCGGTAAGGCAAGTCTCTTGCCCAAGGTCACAGCGACATGCTGACTGCAGTGGGGATTGAACCAGTTCTCCCCATCCGAACATCAGCGCAACAACCCAGTGAGCCACCTCCTCCCCATTTGATGAGATCAGTTCACCCAGATAAAGTCTGACAGCAACATATTCCATGCTTAGGGTGCACAAAAACACAGTTACTTTTTCCAATTTCTGTACAGGAAGTTTTCTTCATATACAAATTAGTGAAGACACCTCTGGTAAACTGTAAAGTATTATTAAAGTGCTATTTTACTAGGAGTAATAATCCTCAGAATATGACAGAATTCTTGTCCCCAGCTTAATGAGTTGTAAGCTGCAGGGCTGCAGAGTGATTTGAGACACCGTCCTTCAACCCTGGACCTGGCCGTCGCTGTCAAATGCCCTGCGGCAGCTGACCATTTATTCTGACCTCTGGAGGGACATACAGGTGAGAGGAGAAGGTCCTGAGAGAGGTCAATCAAATGCTATATTAAAATAAATGGAAAATCTCACTGTGGTTGCAAACCTAAACCGCCCAATCAAGGAGAGATTTTAGCAAAACATTTGAGGAGTCTTTTGTCCTTGATGCTCTCTTCATGTGTGCGAGTTTCGCTGCCATATCATGGTGTGAAATGGAAAAGACTTGCCAGCTCAGCAGGAGCCCGCTGAGTGTGGCTCTCCCTGTGATCCTAATAGAGGCCTCGATATTACAGTCTCACTTCCAGGCGGGAAACCCAACGCTGGGCCAATTAGTAATTTGGTATTTCATAAAATTTGACAGCTTGTGTCTGATGACAAACTGACAGAGATCCTCTCTCCTCCAGGGAACCTTTGGCAGTGCAGCACTATACACACACACACACACACACACACACACACAGAAGTTGTTCTGTGTTGAACATATGGGGAGCATGTAACTCGATTGAAAACAGGAAATGATTTTCTTGTTTGGCTCCAGATTCTAATTGGGGAAAACACTTTGTGTTTTTTTTCATGACTCCGTGCTAAACACGTTTTTTTATGATGGATGAAAGGTAAAGCAGTGCGTTAGAAGGTCGAGAGGTCATGTAGCAGTGTAACAACATTAGTTTGCCATTATATATAGGTTTGACGTGCGCCGTAAAGTCCTGCTTCATCGCCATGGGAACTGCTGTTCTCTTGCAGCTCCCTGAAAGGTCATTATGGGATGGGAAAGCCCAGTTGACCCAAGGCAAAGTACATCATTTGTCTTTTAGCACCAGGAGAACACACCTAACAAAGCAGGCTGACCCCTGTTAGAACGCTGAGGGTTTCAGCCATTTTTCAAAGCCACATAGGAATTTGCCTGTCTCTGAAGTCAGCTGTTTTTTATTGTTTTACACAAACGTTTTGAGCAGAAGTGACTTTAGGTGTTTTTAGAAGGCGGTGACTGTGTGAATGACTCAGAAAAAACCTGTATGATGAAACAAATAAGAGTTTAAATGTAGAAAGGCCAGCATCTGTACTTTTTTCTTTACCTTTTCATTCTCCAACTACCACCATATTGTTCGTCCCCCCACCACACACACACACACACACACACACATGTTGTATTCTAGGCCATCCAACCTCTACTGTGGCCCTTCCTAATAAATAATGGGAGGTGTCCGGAGCTCATCATCCCAGCAAATGGGCTGCTATATAATATGCGGTCCACTTCAGATGGGCTGCTATATAATATGTGGCCGGGCCTCGGATAGCCACAGCAGGGAGGGCTGGCAGCACATTCATTATGGGGGCAATCGGTTCAGGGGGGGGCAGCGAGGTGGCTAGGTGAGGGATACGCGGCCACTCTCACAAAGACATGTACACACACACACACCTGCTCTTTCTCTCACACACACAAACACAATCCCTGTCGTCCTTTGCTAAATAGGACCTACACACAAACAAACAGAAAGACTGCAGAGAAGATGAGGTTGTTAGCGTTGAGCTGAGACCCAATTCCAACAGTTTTCATGAAAAATGTTGGAATTGCTCATGTTTTTAAGAAACCTTTAGACACTGTGTTGTGGTTATGAGGCAATGCTACTGTTTTGCTAGGCACACTAGAGTTGTCTTCACCATCAGGTTACCAGGCAACCACGCATAGTTTTTACTCATCTTTATTCGTAGAGTTTGAGGTAATTAAGTAAAACACATAACACAAACACAAGTGAACTATTGACGTGTGGAAAGGTTGCTTTTGATGCTTTCGGACTGAGCTGGGCTAGCTGTATCACCGGTTCCAGTCTTATGCTAAGCTAAGCTAACCGACTCCTAGTGACATCTTTGTATTTATGTGTGTGTGGGATTAATCTTCTCATCTTACTCTCAGCTAGATAGTAAAACATATATGAATGTTTTGCCAAATATAGGAAACTATTGCCCTTTTTTCTCCTAATTTCTTCATCTTTCCTTTCTACCTTTCTCTCTGTCCATGGTCTGTCCATTTCCTTTTTTCCCCTTAGTTTTCTCTCCCATCCCATCTCTCCTCCTTTCCCTTTATCCTTCCCTGTCCACATCAGCCCCCCTCCCCACCTCTTCCTCCTCCTCCTGCTACCTCGGACTCATTACACCCCACCCACCCGTACCCCAGCCTCAGCGAGGAGCTCTCATATAATATGATGGCCATCTGCTAGACTGAGCCACGCTTTCCAAAAAGCCCCGGGGCGAGATGTTTATCTGTCGTCCCCCTCTCAAACTCCTTTAAGGATGCAAAACATATCAGCGATCATCGCCGCCACAATTAGCACAGGTGCTGCTGAGCTGTAAAGTGATCAGGAGAAATGGGAGGAAACATAATTGAAGTGGATTAGAGCGGAGAGGTGGGAGGGAAAAAAATGAAATACAATTTCTGGGGGCTTGGACAGCGGCCCCTCTATACTGCTGTTTAAAATTCACTGTGCTGTGATTAAAACTGGAGGAAGTCTTGGCAAGGAGCTTTGGTGTTTAACAGCTGTCTAGTGTTTTTCTACCCCACAGTTTCCATGAATGTGGTCCTGTCAGGTGGAAATATGGAGTTGGAGGGTTTAATTTTGAATAGTTTAACCAAGATCATGGCGTTTTAAACATGTACTACTGCGTGTATTTCTTAGTTTTACCTGAGGAGGTTGTACAGCAGCATATGTGTGTGTCATATAAAGAGCTTAACACATGACAAACCATACCTTCCTGTATTCAGCTTGTCAGCATCCTCTGACAACATGGCAGAAAACATTTGTGCACGCGCATGCAAACACGTACAGATACTGTACAGACACACACACCTTCACACACACACACACACACACCGTTTTGTTAGCTCGAGCAGGGCCGAAATATTCCGCTGCAGTCACTCATGAAGAGAAATTCTTAATAATAAATATCCAGCCAATAATGAATGTGCTGCTGGCTGCAGTTGTCTTGGGGGCATAATATCTAATTTCCTCCCAATGTTTCATATCCCTACTCCTGCATGTCGACACAGTCCATCATTACACCCCAATGCAGGTTCCTATCACTTTTATTTATTTTTCAAATCAATATATAAATCAAAGCCTGGACAGATGAGATCCAATAAATTACAGAGTGCCGGACAAATGCAGAATGTTAACTGTGTACCAGGAGAGGAGATTCCCATGGGTGCTGCCTGGCCTGCGCTGTGTGCGAGAGGAAAATCTACTAAATGTCATACTAAATTACAGCTAAGTTGAATATTACTCAGTGCTGTTTTTATTACAAGTGGAAAAAGCTCATCCTAGGCCTTATCTGAATAACTTTTGTGGATGCCATGTATTTACATATCATGGTTCCTTCTATGTTATGTCTTTTTTTCTTCACTAAGACAAGCAAATGGATGATGTCTGTGTGGTGTTTGTGTATATAGCACATCATAGTGTGTACTGTTGGATCTATGGCTGCACAATTAATCGTAATTTAATCAAACTTGTAATATGGGCTAGTGCAAAATATAGTTCAATATTAATCTGAATGAGGGATTTTTGTGTTGTTGCATGTTCACACCTACAACTCGTATTTTATGGTGTTGATAAAATATCTTTCTTTGGTGCAGATCCTTTTCAATGATGATGAGACAAATGATTATTCCCTCCAATGTCGTGACTCGTGGCAATTCTAGAGTCTTTTTTTCCTGATCGTGCATCCCTATTGGATACCATATTGCACGTTCCTTAAATTGAACTGGGGGTTGCAAAATATCCGCAGAGCCATGATCCTCTGTACACAAGCCACAGTGTTTGAGTCACCCCCTTCTACTCCAAGCTCAGCCACATGGAAAAATGGGAGGGTTAGTGGAAGAAGGTTAAGAAACGGGGGCAAAAGGATGGAGAGCCAGGTGAAATAGAGCATAGAGAACACGGGTGTAGGGTCGGCGGCCTCATAAACCTGCAGCTGCCATGTTGAATCCTCACTGCGGACTCACATAGGAGCAGGGGGCAAAGCAGTCAGCTCGGGCAAAGACCCATAACGTGAAGGGCGGGCTAAGAGGGCACACACACACACTCAGCGATATACCTGGCAATCATCGCTATCAGCGGGGAATATGCTACCATCAGGCCCCATAACGTCAGAGTACACCTTGGCGCTGACACCACATGACATGCATATGTGCGGAGGCAGTGTGAGGCGATGCCAGACCAGGCAGCAGCAGGGGCTTGAAGGAGATTTCCGGTGACAGTGGTCCAGCGGGGGGAGAGGAGACCTCCACTCCAGAGGGAAACAGCAGGCTTTCTTTCCTTCCTACCTTACATATATAGAGGAGCAGAGCCACATGGGTACTGAGAGCACTGAGCACTGAGATGCTGCATTTTAAACAAGAGTTTAAATCGTTATCTTTCTCCATTATAGGAAATAAAATATCAGCCTTAATATTTGGTAAGACTTTGAATTAGCGTCTTCATTATTGATCAATCTGCAGTTTGCATCAAATCCTTACCACTGAAAAAAAAGCTACTTGAAAAACAATTACATGTATTCAAAATAATTATCATAAAGTTTATTATAAAAGTGCACATTTTGCAGTACAGCTTTTGGATATATTTGGAATTACCATCACTTAGCCTCATAACCTCTCAATAGTTTTGAGAGGGCAGTCGGTGTGCTTGAAAATATGTGATTTCATTAGTCTTTAAATGTCTCATGGAGAACTAATGTGTGCACAGAGAGGGTGTTGTTCATTTGGAGAAGAACTGTCATGCCCTTCATTGAGTTCTTAATTTTGAGTCCACAAGTTGTGTTAGTGCAGACACACTTTAACCGGTGGGTGCTCCAGACAGCTGGCTTATGCTACTGACTGAGAATAGACTTCTTTTAATAATGCCAACATAAATATAAAGCCAGTAAATCCACGCTTGGCAAACAGTAAAATATGTGTAATACTTATTAGATTTGATCATTTCTATCCTTTTATGAAACCATAAACCTTTGACAGGGCACCACTTAGACGTTGGACTGGAAGCAAATCTCCTTTTGTTATCACTTTTGAATTCATATTTTGGGCATCATTTTCTAAGGTATTCATAAAATAGGCGAAATAAATGTTTGATCAAACATCAGACGACAGAATACCAAACCTCCAACTATGTGACGCTTTGGAACAATTACATACAGTATCTCTGAACGCTGCACTGGGAAACAAGATCTCATTTAAAAACAATAGCAAAGCAGAAGGCAGTTGTTCCAATATGGAGAATACAAAGAATAAATAATCCAGTTGTCTGCGGTGCCCAACGCAAAGCAATTTAACGCATCAGTGGCAACCGCCTATTAATTTCCTGTAGAAGCAAAGAAGGGGGGAGGCTTGGAGCACTGATTGGAGAGACAACACAGCCGCATCATGTATCACTTCAGAGCCAAACAAGGCGCACACACGCAAATAAATGCAGAAATATGCACCCACACGAATCCACACAAGCAGGCACATGCACGTCACAGTGTAATCGTGTTCCCGCAATGCCAGTGGTTGCACGGGAGCGAGGTTATGCTTAATGATAGTGAATTAAAAAGGAGGGCCTACAGATAGAGAGGCCCATATGTGACTTTGTCCTCAGGGTGTTGCATCAATAATAGGCCCCCCCAGGCTGGACGTCCCTGCTTTTTCCTGTGCATTCTCTCCCAGGCCGCTTTAATTAGTATACCCAGCTCCTGAACCCTCCCCTGCTTCCCAGATATTTAAAGAAGGCGTGGCAGCACCAATATCGCTGGAGCTGATCCAAACACCTCGTTCACCATGGGGGAGTGAAAGGGGGAGACCGAGGTGCTATAAATCCAGAGGTATTTGGACACGGGCCACTATCAGTCCCAAACGACCACTGTGGCAATAAACATGCAGGCAATAAATGTATGACTTCATATCTGGAGTTGTTCATTCCAATTTAAAACAATATGTGTTCCCCAAACTGCACGATTAACTTTCTGTGCAGAGTGAATTACCTCTGCCTAAACTCTTAAATATTTGCAGGAGACTCATTTCTGTTTACCAGTAAGGGACCACTTCCTGCTTCTTGGTAAAAAGACAGAGTGGACGGTCTCTCTGCCAGCTGTTCATCTGACCTGTCTCACAGAATCAGTGTTTTGTTGGATGCATGGTTTTTCATTATCACTACGGCCCATCATTAGTTTCCTCTTATTATAGTCTGGGGGACATTTGAGACAGTTCACAAGAGCTGTGGATGAGGGACAACACACACACACACACACACACACACACACACACACACACACACACACACACACACACACACACACACACACACACACACACACACACACACACACACACACACACACACACACACACACACACACAGTTTCTTTCTTTTTGGGGAGAAAAAAATGTGCCCCACAGACATAATGTCTGTGTTTTCCTGCAATTAATTAATGGGTCCCTAGCTAGTTAGCAGTAGGCAGCACTTGTTTCACCGTGGCGACTGAGAGAGGGCGAAAGGGGTTGGAGCCGGGCTCGCCTCGGTAGCTGCAGGCTTTTAGTTGTGAGCCACTGGATTTGGACTATTTTTAACGAAATCCTTTTATGGATAGATAAATCTGATTTTATGCAAGAAGAGTCTCCTGGGTTTCAATTAACTGGGGGTCATGCTGCAGATCTATCACAAAAAGAAAAAGGGAAGGGAAGAGAGAAAGAAAAGGGGAGAGGAAAAGATGGAGGAGAAAGGGAAGAGGAAAGCCTTTGATTAATACGGGCTAATTAAACATTTGTGAAATGCATTATCGCCGCTGCTTTTTATGTGTTGTTGTTTTTTTCAATGAGGAGGCGCAGTTGGCGCATTGTAAGCTTGTCCCCCCTCTCCTAAAAGTTGTTTTGTTGTTACATCATGGTTGTTAATAATGCAAAAGATGCTTTGGAGTCCCTTTTAACTGCAGTTTGTCTTTCCACAATTGAGGATTCAAAGAACATTTTGTAATTGGGAATGCTCTGTTTCTCTCCCTTCAACTAGGGTCCTCTGGGTGCCTCTTGAAAACATTTGATTAACTGCAAAGATTTGGTGGCTAGTCAGGACGGGAGGGGGGAGGGGGCAAAGTTTCTACAGGAGACTCTGAAAACTAATTTGATTCCTAAAACATGCAAGATGACAGCTCCCCGCTGCACGGCGGAGGCAGATTTGACTTTGAATCATGACACACTGTTTAATCACCGGCCACGAGGCATGGAAAGTCGCTAGACCTGAGGAGAGCCACATAAAAAGTGTCAGGCATGCGGGGCGGGAGATAGAGAGGAACATAGAGAAGGTGAGAAAAATCCATAACAGATTAAACAGTGTTTGGTCAAAACACACAGCGTGATGTGTGCGTCCATCACCCCGCCGCTCTCTGTCTCATTGCCATGCATATTTCTTCCCAGCCTCTCGTTGTTAAACTACCCACGGGGCACTTCTTAATGTGAAGTTGATCTCAGGTTGTAGTCGCTTACACATGCACACACACACACACACACACACACACACGCACACAGGTTCCACTCAGCTCACTCCGCCCCCATTGCTGCCATGACATTTCTCTACCCATTCAATTCCCAGCGTGTGCAGCAGTAGCAAAGCGTATTATGTCCATCTTTCTCTCTGCATAGTGGGGGAATGATTCAGTTCATCAGAGCATGGAAATACGCTCATATACCTTTGGATGAAACGGACACACACGCTGGAACAGCACAGGTATATTTGATAATAGAAGCCACACAGCCATGGACGACTATAGCTGGCAGAGCATTAAGCAGCTAAAGAGTCAAGTGTTTTCCTCCAAAAATAGAGCTAAAAGGAGTGAATGATGGCCTTCGATCTAAAGTATGGCTATCTGTTGGATGTGTAAAAATCCATTGCCAGCACGTTTGCTATATCAGCATAAATGGTGATTATATATCAGCGTCATGTTTGTTTCCAAGGCCCGAAAAACAGTTACGCCCAATCATCACTCTACTCCCTTTTTTTACATATAGTTCCTGCTCTCTACTCCTCCCATCCTCCATCTCTCTACGGTGTTCTTACCTCACTCCCCCCTACACCCCCATACCCCCTCTCCTATATTAAGCTTGTCATCTCTGGTTCCAAGGTGCTCTAAGTGACGGCAGTGCTAAGGTGTTAGCAGAATCTGCACTGAGCATGCCCAAAGAGCCAACCTTGCTAATTAGAGATCCAACCTTGATGAGTCTGTCACACACACAGACACACACACACACACACACACACACACACACACACACACACACACACACACACACACACACACACACACACACACACACACACACACACACACACACACACACACACACACACACACACACACGACTGTCTCTCTTTCCATAAGCATGTGTATCTGGGCCCAGAAATTACTTAATATGATATATTAACATATTTCTGGCAGGAACGGCAGGAGGAGAGTGGTCGTTGGAGAAAAATTATCCAAATTAATTTCTAATTTAAAATCCTACGCCTTTTATTATAAGCTGTGGGCGCCCTTGGTAGCAGAGACACAGTAGTAAGAAGAAATAAAGGCTGTGAGAGAGCAGGGAGAGGAAAGTGGAGGATGGAAGGAGCAATAAGAGGAAGCTTTACACAACCCACATACATATAAAAAGGTGCATTCAAACACACGGGTAGGATTCAAAGCGAGATACCAGACCAACATGTTTTCAACTGTTCAAATTTAAGGGTCTGGCTTATTTATCATCTGTTTTATTTAATGCCTCATCTTTACATTTCAGAAAACATCATCTGGAGACGTGTCATTGTGGGATCTATTTGGTAATATTTTCAACCCTATCCACCTAGGGTTAGGGTTAGGGTCTCCCCTTAACTGTACATCATTTTAACTAGGCCCAGCTTAATTCAGCTATTAGAGAACATCCCCGGAGAGGAAGAAGAGAGAGAAAGGAAAATGAAAATGGGAGCAAAAGTTTTAGGCATACTTGGATCTCCCCTTTGCCCTAATTAGTGGCCTCACATCCTCGCCAAGCCAGAGCGGGAGGAGAAGCCAGCGGCCTCGACCATGGGTCAATCTTTGAGAAATTGTTATGAATCTGCACATAATAACCCCGGGTGCTCATGGGAAATGTAGGCCCGGAAGCATATCCGCGTGGTGGAGGTCTCAGAAGCTGAAAATGACCAATTAGGGCCGTGTTATTGTGGCCGAGAATCGGTCAACAGCTTCTGTTCATAATTCATGCCTATTACGGAGGATTAGCTGCACTCATCCTTTAAAGGGCTTAGCAGCTCCACACAGCTAAATGATTTATTGAATCACAAGGAATGAATTCTAATTAGTGCATGAATTTGTAAGGAATTTTAGATGTGTAAAACTATTAAAGGTGTACAACATACATATATATATAGGTCACCAGGCATCTTTTCTACTTTGATTTTAATAACACAAAACTGGAGCCTGGAAATCAAGTTAAAATGGAGAACTGACAGAGCCGTCGTGCATCTACCAAAGGTATTTTGAATCATATTGTTTTTATTCTACCTCCTTAACTGTCATATAAGACACAGTTTTTATCCCCAAATTAAACGAGAGGCTCTGGATGATGAGGTCGTATCTAAAGTCATGGCATCCTGCAACAAAAGGCTTAAGGCAGATAAACATCACATGATTTACTGTCATTTAATGGAAGGCAAGTCTACCATCATGTGAACCTCACAATAGAAAAACATGTTTCTTTGATTCACACAGCTCCATGTTTTGTACTTTCTTAAGGCCAACTGCGGCCCTTACAAAAAGAAATGTAACTTTGTTTACCGTACAATTAAACAGGCCCTTCTACAGTGGTTACATCAGTATGTAAATAGCGAGTGCATCAGTCATTATATTCCTTGTTAAGTTATTATCCACTGACGCACTGCGCGACACGCATGGACTTGTAACTGCATGTTTAATCACCAATCTACCCAGGAGCCTACAGCTTGTTTCCACTAATATCAAATAATAGCACAGCTCACCGTGTAATGAACAAACACCCTCTTGCCTACACAAAGACACACGCAACCTCGCTGCTACACACGGTGCAGCGACAACGCGGACATGTGTCTTCTGTTTCGGCTCTCGGGGATGAGGAGGTCTGTGCGTGGTTCTTGTGTTTCAGATTTTTCGCTGCAACTCTGGGTCCCGCTTTGGCTCGGGGAGAGGCACAGCGCTGTAATTAAGGACAGAGGGAGGAGGATGTTCGTTAGATGTAGTGTCCTCATTAGTGTAAGTTCCACCCGGAGGTGGTGCTGAGCCACGAACACCTAATGAGACGCATATTGTAATGAAACAACGACCCGAACACAGGCATGGGCTCTCAAATTGGGGTGTGAGGAAAGACTTTTAATACATCTTGCACAATGTATGGATTCTTGTTCTGTGGGGTACATTGTCTGTATTGTTTTGAAGAAGCACATACAACACTTCCTCAGTTCTTAATACATGTGGGCCTCATTTGTCCATATCATGTTATGTAATGAGCTTTTTGAAGTAAGTGAGTAGTCCATTCTACTTTCAGTTTTCTCTTTTACTCCAACATATTCATTTAGGCCTCAGATGATGAACTGCATTTGTATGCTACGCTACACATTCCTCTTTCATACAGTAAGCAGCCAGCCAGCCATACAGACACTGTAGGGGCTCACCTGCCCTGTGGCTAAAGACGACTGTAGCTACTGTATCCTGCACACACACACACACACACACACACACACACACACACACACACACACACACACACACACACACACACAAAATGTCTCACAGCATGCTTTTCGCCACAAGTACTGTACAGGTAATCTCACTTAATCATCTCAGAGGTCACCGCAATGCGAGGTGGGGCGATAATTGCTGTGCTGAGCAGCAAAAAGTGAAGGATGGCAGCGAGAGGAAGAGGGAGAGGGAGGCAGAGATGAATAGATGAAAGAACAGAATGGAGATGGAGAGAAAGTGTGTGTGTGTGTGTGACTGCTAGAGGGCAGATTCAGAGACAAAGCATACTGGCGCTGCAAGGACAATTGTAGGCCCTGATGCGTGGACAGGATGTAGTCCACAGAAAGGCGGATATTACGTTATTTTTAATGCTATGGTAGAGTTTCCATCAATACTTACTTTAATCTTACCTGCACTCTATATTTTAGGAGTTTTTTCAGTCCAGCTAGAAATGGATTATGGTATATTATGACAGTAATATCAGGTGTGACACACAGAGAAAGAAAGAAATAGATGCAACAAGACGAAGCAGTTATATGGAAGCATAAGAATGAAGGATGGAGAGGAACGGAGTGAGGGAGAGTGACAGCCTCTCTCCCCCGGGGGCTAACAGGGGCTGGCCTCTCTCGGCCGCTGACAGCCGACCAAACAGGTAGACTGTGAGATGATTTAAGGCCATAATAACCTCCACTTTGGCGGATGGATGATGCCTCTTGCGTGGCGGCTGGCGCTTAATGAATGAAACATTAGTAAACACTACTAAAAACATGATTAGAGAGCCCCCCTGTCGACAGCAGGCGGAAAAAAAGATGAGTACGCAAATGTCTTCACCACCCACAGACACACCGCCCTCCCCTCCCCCCGTCACTCTCACTGCATTGTCCAATATTTTTATTCCCACTCAGCACTTTTGAATAAAAGATGAAAGAGAGCGAAGGGGACCTCTGGAGGCAAATCGTGTGTGTCTGTGTGTGCTTGTGTGTGAATTTTACTGTCTTCCTGGTCTGTTGCCACTAGACCAAATGATATGTGTACAGCAAGGTGTGCCGCCTGCAGATATGCACATCGCCATACAAAGTGGTTTTATATATCGGCGATGAGAAAAGCTCTCGGGGTGAAAAGAGGCAAAGACTCACTAAAGGAGATATGCACTGTCACTGCCCTGTGTACCAGTCCACATTATGGAATACATGAAGGACTGCAGTTATCCACAGGAAAGAACATGTGGATCAGTTTATACAAAATGGTTCCATAAACAGATATCTGTTCATGGCATTGGTGGGGCCAAGACATTGTTCAGGAAGTCCCAAGTTTTTTTATTCAAGTCCTAGGTCCGAATACTTTCAGGAAGTTCCAAGTTTTTTTGAGCTTCACTTTTTGCATACTGCAGTTTGTTTTTCCTGACCCCCATACAGTTTTTGGCTGCTCATGGTTTCCTGCCTGCAACTTTATCTGATGATGTTCGATTGGTTAGAACAAAGTACATCGAAAGAAGTGTTGACCTTCTAGGAATTAAACGCTTAGGTTTATTCAGTTTATGAAGAGTAATTTTGTCATTTGCAGCCGAAACACTAAACTTTTCAATGTTGGTCTCAAGTCCTTTTTAAGACATGGATGATTGTCATAATCCTGTGTTTTGTCTTCCCTGTTTCTCAGTGTCTGTTTTTACTTCCTGTCTTTGTGTGTTTTCCCACCTGGCTTGATTGTCTGTCCTGGCCTTATTAGTTCCACCTGTGTCCAATTATCCCTGCAACCACCTGACCTTCTGCACACCTGCCCTTCATCCCCTCATTAGCTCTGCTTGTATTTAGGTCCTGGTTCTGTTTAGCCTTGGTTGGATTCTTGTCTGTCGTGTTCGGGAAATTCTCTTCTCTTTTGCCTTGCCTGGTAAATTAAAGTCTCTCTGTTGATAGTTCCTGTTGCCTCCCCCCTGCTCCGCTTCTAGTGACAGGGATTGGTGTTTGACTCCAACTTTTTTATTTTGCTGCATCACTACAAGGATGTGTTCCTCAATATTTGTCAACCCATCACGGCATCATCTACTCGCATGCACAAACATACAGTAACCTCAAAGCCTCCTCTAAACAGACACGCAAATGAGGGACACGTCCACAGAAGACCAAACTAAACTGCAACCTGGCTCGATGTGCAACAAGGTCGGCCGAAACAGCAGTTTACCATCACCAAGGGGAAACACCAGAGACAATTCGTTGGCTAACAACACTAAATAGGACAACGGCGAGTCAAAGGGGACACAACTAGAGGAAGTGCTCACTCACCTATTTCTAATCATGGACATGTCTTTGGCCGAGACGGAGGGACACACAAGGACACACAAACAGGCCAGACCTATCTTTGACTCTGGAAGGGGACGATAAAAACAAACAAGGGCAGAGAGGAGAGAGGGAGTATAGCAGAGTTTGCTAAACCAGGATTCTGGTGAAGCCAGGAACAAAATGCATGCTCATAATTGTAGTAATTGAAAAGAAGAGGTACATTATTATGGATCTCATTAGTTCCTGTCAAATCAGGAAAGGTCCCCGCATATACCTAACGTGATTATTTATGAGTTTTATGGATTTTCCTTAAAAATGTCAAGGGGACTTTTTGGTTATAGAGATATACCGATGTGAAAGTTAAGCTGAGTTAGCATGAAATCCATTAATAACATCAAAGATTAAAAGATAAATTCCAACAGAACATTGATGGTTACCATAATGTTCATATGTATAACACAGTGTGACTTCAGAGTCAAATTAAGTTCACTGGGCTAAATTATGCCGGGCTGAATTTACCCATTTATATGACTCTTTTTATGGCTGATTCAAAGCCGCCTAGCTAATCAACGCTCTATTACAAAGCTTCTCCATGGCGGCAGTTTGATTGGCCTCAATTTACATAATGGTGGAACGCTGAGAAAGTGAGGCCTCAACTGCTTTCCATTTCTCCGCTGATCCGATTAGATAGGTTTATGGATTTGAAACATGTGCGAGGCATTGATTTTATTTATTTCATTATTCATTCATTGGTCTATTGCACCCGGGAACAAGCCAGTTGTCGGTCTGTGACAATCATGAGGAGAACACTTCCTCAGTCCTGGACTACGCTTAGTGCCGGAATCCAATTTGTGTTTGGAATGAGAAAACTGTTTCATCAGGTGTAGACCTCTGGAAGTGACACACATGCAGCATCAATATTGCTCATGGTAATTTGCAACTCTGCTGTAGCAAGTGACGACTGATAAGGACTACAACACATCTGGGCTTGATGGTGGCACTGCGGGAAGAGTCAGGAGAGCACCAACACCATGAATGCATGTACCAATGTCAGGGCAATCCATTGGACTCCGACACATTTGCGTGATAGGATAAGGGGCGGCACATCTCTAAGCGATTGAGCAATCACAACAGCTTACCAATCAGAGCAGACTGGGCTCTGGTTTCAGACAGAGGGTGAAAAGAGGTGGCACACAGAGCCAATATGATAAAAAATAAAGAGTTGTTTGAACATTAAAGCATGGAAAGATGACACAGCAGAGGCAGAAAATACAAATATGAACCTGAGAATGAGCATTATAACTCCCCTTAAAATGACAGTGCTTCCAATCCAATGACACACATGTACTCCATATATAGAACCCATTTGTTCAGTATTTAGCGTAAAATGAAAAACATAAATACACACTGTTGCATCTTGAAGAGAAAAACTAAGCAGCCAGGAAGCGCAGTAAAGGGTTTAACAACAGGTTGAACTTTCATTGTAATATGCCTTTTCCTCTATGCAGAGGTGCAAGGTGCATTGGTTCCTGTTACAGAAGCTCTTCTTATGCAGGATATGGTTTGTCTTAACCAGCTGTTTACACAGTCTATATTATGGACCAGTAAAAAAACTGGGTTAGAGATAATATTTCAATAACACAGTTGTGTGAACATAAAATACCGTGTGTGTGTGTGTGTGTGTGTGTGTGTGTGTGTGTGTGTGTGTGTGTGTGTGTGTGTGTGTGTGTGTGTGTGTGTGTGGATGTGTGACTTGCAGCCAGAGGCGCCCCAGCAGGAATCTCTGCAGTCAAATGATTTCACATCCCCTTTTCTCCTTGGCTGCCTGGGCTGCCATTTACAAAGAGCACCAACAGAGGACGGTCATATGTGCCCACACACACACACACACGAACACAAACACATACTAGATGCACAAACCCAAATAAACACACATGCCGTGTCAAAAGCAGACACGGTTGTCTTTGATTGAATTGTTAGAGGCCTTGTGGCTACATACATTAAATCAAGACATGTCCAGACACAGGCAGAAGATAATAGTACAATTATAAGTATCACAATTACAAATCACTTACCAAAAGTCACAGCTGTTGGTTTCTTCATCAAACATGAGTTCAATGTTGGAGCCCATAAATCTTTATCTTTTTGACTATGAACACCTTTTAGCTGTTTGTTTAAATTGTTTAATCTTTTGCATTAGGATCCAGTACATCTCTTCACACACACACATAGACACACACACACACACACACACACTCACACACACTGCATCAAAGAGGGACATAGCGCCTCTCTTTTGGTTTCTACCTCCTGAGCGAGCCTGAAAGCCCAGTGGTGGAGGATATTAAAACAGGAGAAGAAGAGCAAGAAGATCAAAATTTCCAGAGCAGCAAAGCTTGGGGCACAAGGCCCCGATGTGTTCCCCCCTGTCTCCCTCTCATCTGACGCCACATGAAGCCTGGCGCAGGTAACTGCACTTTTTAATGATGCCATTTGCCTAATGCCTTCTTGTGGTTGTCAATCCATCCCACATTATCCCTCATCTCGCCTGTCTCGCTGTATCACCCGCACCCCTTGACTCCGGCACACCAAAGAGCAAAGAGCCTCGCCTGAAACATCGCTGCAGCGGCCCATTAGGAGCATCCTCCAGACTAATTGGTAGGGAGACACCACGTAAAAGACAAGGGGGAAACAACAACAAGCAACAACAAAAACAGGGGAGAGGCGGACGGTGATGGGCATATCTTTTATCCTGCATCTTCCCTAACTTCCTCTTTCTGCTGATCCGGGAGGTTCCACCGGGGCACAAATTGGGTTGAGGGAGGAAGTCAAAGAGGAAAACCTGTTAAGCCATAAGTTGACAGCTCATGTTCAAGCTCTCTGTTGCTTTCTCTTACTCCCTTGTCCTTGTCAATCTCCTCAGTATCCTCGCACTTTGTCTGAACCTCTCTCCATCTATCTGCTTTAGACTCTCCACCCCCGTCTACCGCCATTCCTTCCCTGTCACGTCCACCCTGAGGCATCTTCACCAAAATGCGCCTTCTGTTGCCTCATATCTACCTTTTACGTGATGCAACGCTGAACCAAGTTGGCTGACAGTGGGGTAGCTTTCCTTAAAACGGGACGATAATTGGTGATACTATGTCAGACGTGGGTTTTACAATACATGAAGACATGAGACATGTGTCCAAATATTGCCACGCAAGCATGTTCCGCTTTTATTAAGTGCAGCATTGGCATTGTTTGTGTCTGTCAAAATGTAGGAACGCAAAAGGCCACCTGCTGTTGAGTCAAAGAGAAACACCTGAATGCTTGTATAGCGGCATAGCAAGCATAGCATTCAAGCTCACTTATTTCCCTACTTCCCAATATACACATGTACATACACACCCTTTGTTTGTACCCTACACACACTTACAGAACTATAAACACTTGTGTGACTAATTTGCACCCTCATACTTCTCTACCGTAAACACACACACCTTTCATCTGCATCATGCTTGCAAACACACCCTTCACCAGCACACAGATCCCAACAGAGGCTTTTATGACAGGGCCCGAGTGACATGAAGTCTGCTGGATGAATAGTTTGATAGCCCCGGGCGGCGAAGGGGAAAGGATAGGCCGTAAATAGGATTGAAGTTTAAATGGAATAATGCGGCCTGGAAAAAAAGCTAGGGCCTGGAGTGGAGGCAAACCCAGAGGTAAAACAGAGGTGACGAGTTCGCCTGCAGAGCGACTGGAGCGATATTTTTTGGGACGGATAGAAGTGTGAGGAAAGAGGTGTTCAGAAAAAGTTGTAATATGATGCAATGGCACATTTCAGATGAATTATATAAGTCTATTCCTAGCAAACGACCAGAACTAGTGCGATGTTTCACACACATCTTCAATATTTGGGGTTTTACTGCAAAGGGATCGCCACATACATGACTGGAGAAAGGAACAAAGAGAAATCATTTTTGCATAACTAACATGTTTTGAAAGGGGAAGGAAGGGTTGTCCTTTGGAACTGATGAGTGGACAGCCTGGTGTGATGGGGGTGATCCCAGTAGGCCCACATTAAGAACAGAGCACTGCCTTCGTTACGAGTCATTAGACAGCCTTAAAGCTGATGGCATGGGCAGGGAGAAGATTAATAAGTATCCAACAAGAAGGCCATTTGCGGGATGTTTGTGTTACATTTGCATGGGTTATGCTGAATACTTGACTAAAAATCACCTTTAACTGTATACTGTATTTGCCTTGCATTGGATGGATATTTGGATGTCTGAAAACGACTAGTAGAGCTACAAAGAAAAAGTCATGTCAATTGAAATTAGATCCTTCACAAAACTTCCTTAAAATCATCCTCTTTTTCTGATTGTAGCTTCTTTTTCAACTTATTCTAAGATGGGTGTGTGTTGTCTTGGATAACTCTGCTTGCATGCCTTTAAAGCTACAGATTGTCACTCAAAATTAATTCTCCTTACCCTTCAAACATGGACCATTGCATGTAAACTCACTAACCTAGATCCAGCTCCTTTTTTTCCTCTGCTCTCTCTCCTACTTACATCGATAAATAGCAAGCGTAAAAGCCATTATGGTTGCTCCCCCAACAACTGCAGTTTGGGATTAGCTTCACAGTAAATTAGCTACAATTAGCGCTGCAGCAGACATCGACAAGACCATCCCCCGAATGCTATTAAATGCCCACCCAATCATATCTGAGTTAGTACAGTCCACTGGATCATTTCTCAAATCAATGATCTCAGTAAGTGCTCGGTTAAAAAAAAAGGCTTCCTATGCCTGATCAGCTGGACGTGGACAATTAGATTGGAGTTAGGGGACAGCCTTGATTAGCACTTTGCTCCGGGGCAATGCGAGTCATTTATTATGCAGCGCTGCGCCACGGCACCTTGATACACTGTGACAGCAGCAACTTAAACTTCACCGCATGCAGGTTATTAAATGTGTTTCACTAAAGGGACTACCTTACTTTAAAGGGACTTACAACATCTTTGCTATAGGGTTTATTTGATGTATCTGTTCTTCTTGCTGAGGTTTTATTCTTTATTTATTGTTTATGGAGCTGCCGAATTGATGCTATAAAACCGAGGCAAAATTGAACCTGAAATGTATAGGTCATGCAACATTTTCAGCCAATTTGAAAAGGAATGAAATTTAGGACATTTTGCCATCAATTACGAAAAATTCTGCCATTTATTTACTTTTGTTTCACCAGCTTTGTTCAAGTAATGCTGAAACGCTCTTCCTCCTCCTTCATCTAATCTCTTCATCAATTACCATCAAAGTAGACTAAACAACAGCCACCCTTTTCACACTGGTATTTGCCTTACATACTGTTTCATAAAAAGCATCCAAAACTATGCAGATCCAGCTCTAATACGCACAATAAAAGGCTGAAATCTGAACCTGCGCTGTGATCACTCACCCATGCCACCCACTGCCACCAGGTAATAGTTCTGGTGACCAAGCAGCATCAGCCAGTCCTCACCTCCATGAAATTAAGCATAAAATAATAATAGAGGCATATTAGATCTTAAAACCAGACTAATGTGGCATGAAATGCTGCGGCCATGCGCTAGTGATCAGAAGCTCTGAGAACTGACCCATTTTAAACCGGCTGCATGCAAAGTCTCAAACACATAAACACGCAGGAATGTAGTATACATTATCGTATGTCTTTTGAAAAACACACTCAGACCCTGCAAACATGTCTCACTAGACGCAAACACACTACACAATGAGGCGTTATGAATGTGAGATACAGAAGTGGATTCTGGAAAAAAGGAACAATACACCACAAATACATTCACCACTCAAGGAATGGTTATGACATGGATGCTATTTTAAAATAATAGAGGTGGGCAAAGAGTAAAAGAAAGGAGTATAAAAAGGAAGTAAGATCAATTACTATGCCTGCAGCATTGGTAGATTATTGGAACAGACCCTGCATACGTTAGGTAAATCGACTCAGGGGATAACTGTGTGCTGCATATGTAAGAACTCATGGTGCAATGAATTGGAAAAGACTCCAAATGTTCTAAAGGGGAACAGTTTCCGACTGAAAAAGGTCAAGGGGTTTCTAGATTTGGATGTTTTTATTAGTCAAGTGAATGTTTACTCTGCTTCACTTCAGAGAGCGGAGTCTGCCCCGTGAAGGCAAACTGAACGAAAACACAAAGTGAAGCAGGCAACAGCACTGTCTGATGTTGCTGTTTATGCTCCCCATCACGCACACGCCAACACACACGTAACTTGAATGCACATCTTCTTGGCACACACACACACACACACACACACATTTAGTGACACACACTCTGAGCAGCAGACAGCAGGGCCCTGTCTCCGATCACGGTGGAGCATGGATCTGCAGCGTGGTGAGAGCAAACGATTTGAGGCATATGTCAAGTCCTTGTGGATTCAAAACAAAGCACTGTCAAGAACGCTCTGCCTTGGCCGGGCAGCCTGCTCCCTGCTCTGCTGTGCTCTGCATGCGGCGGGCGATACAATCCTCCAAACTCCAAGACGAAAGCCATCATCGTCCTTTCACATCGGTCTGTTCTCGGCCCCTACAGACTGCTGTAGACTCCGTGTGTGCTGCTCCCATCTGAGCGGCTGGCGCAGATTTGCCTGCGAGGCTAGAGAGGGGGCCACGACACCCAGGAGACTGAGTCCATTCAGATTACCCACTGTGGGAGAAGCTGCATGGAGAGTCAGGGACGGAGGAGAAAGGGAGGGAAGAAGAGAGGGAGGGAGGAAGAAAGTGTGTTTGTTGTGTGAAGAAAGAGGAAACTTGCTCAGGTTAAGACCGTGTCTAAAAATGTCTTCATGTTAAAGATTATGTTGCTTCTAAACTAAGCTAAGTAGCTACTGGAATTAGCTTCATATTTACTGTAAAAACATAAGAGTATAATCTTTATCTTTTTCCCTTTTCCTATTCCCTTAAGATCTGCTATAATCCACTAAGGAGAATTGCTTCATATATCCCGGTAAAAATGGGCCTCTTTTCTGTTTTACACCACATCTAATTAAAGTAAGAGAGTATAAGCTGAAGAGACACATTCATTAGTACAATAAAATAATATGGAAAGCATAACATAAAACGGGGGGGAAAAAACACAATTTATGGCGCAATTAGTGGCGACCTAAAATATTATGGATAAAGATGCTAGCCTCACTAATGGCATTCTCTGTGTGTTTGGATCATAATGACAGGGGGCGGCTTAAATTAAAGAGCCCTCTGATTAAAGGGAATTAAATAATCTCTAATTGCAGTATCATAATAGTCTTAAACGTCTAATTCAATTAACAGCACAAGTGGTGTAAAAAGTGGAGTAGAGGGGGGAAAGGAATCTCATTGAACATGCAGTGCCATGTCAAATGAGTCTCCCCATTATCCAGAGTCACAAAGTATTTCCAGCCTGCCCCTGTTAAAAAAAACGAATTGGTAAAAAGAGCCTTTTTTTTGTCTCGTTTGCTCCAGGGCAGTGTTAGACTCTAGTCTTGTAGGTAGCTTGCTAACCTCAATCATCATAATCCAATATAAGCAAATAAGCCTTTTTCTGTACAAAAACAAAAGATATAGTCTACATTATTTCCCTCATGAATACAAACCCGTCCATGTGTATTCATTCTTCTCTGTCACTCCATTTTTCACTGGTATGAACATCGAGCAATAACATTTTGTATCTATCAGAACTACGACCGTGACAGTCATTATAAGTCATTGAGCGCAAGAAAGAAAAGATATAAAGCGAGTGAATTTAGAGTTTTAAGGTAACAAATAGGCATTGAAATTACTCATACATGTTGTTTTGACATATTAGAATTATAATTAACCAAAAGAAAGTCGTACATTTATTGGTCAGACTGAAATAAAACATATGAATAAGAACCAAAAATGCTGGGAAAAGGGAGAAATATTCTAGCATGCTGTTATGGCCATTCCTCATTTCCCTCCCCCCCCCCCAAAAGATGATGGATGGTTTTTCCCTAGCTCCCCACAGGGAGATGTATAATGCAGTTAAAACAGGGATTGTTGAGTTCCATATAGACCTCTTCTCAAGCCCCTGGAAAATGACTCTCATAATCCCTCACAGCGGGCAGGAAAGACACACTCGGTATGGACTTGTCGCTCCTTGAACCAACATGGCCGCCCAGACTTTCCCTGTTTATTTATCAGTCTGCAGTAAACAGACTTTTAAATGATCGTCTAGTATTCATGTTTGTCAGGCAGATTTTGTCCACCATCTAAACCCACACACACACACACACACACACGTCTTCTGCTAATGGTATTCTTCTTTCTTGGTCTTTAGTATGTTAAACTGATATGATAGATGAGCGTATGAGGCGGAGCGGGCTGGAACTCAGTGGTGGCGGTAATACACTTTGCCCGGTTCACAACAGAGTCGACCCAAGGCCCCGGCTAACGACTCCTTGCCAAGTAAATGATGATAAACACAAGCTCCCCCTCCACCAGTGAGTGCGCATTACCTAATGATGTTCAATGGCAGTGGTGAGCGGTAAAGACAACAAATATATTATACCAATGCATCTTAAATGGGCATCCCTAAGGAAACCCATCTGAATTGTAAATTCATGCACGGCCCTCATTTTTCATATGCGGCAAGGGTAAAATTTCCAAACAACTGTGTACTTAATGTGCAATGTTTTTTGCATTTTTACATCTTTATAAGCACTTACTGGGGTGCGATGTATTTATTTATATGAAATGTGCAACACTTACCCGTTGTCAGAGATGGACTAGGTTTAGATTGATGTTTTTATGCAGTACTTTGCCACGGGTCAAACTTCTAACGCTTTGTAACCATGAAGTCAGAGGAAAGCGGAGAAATTGAAATGTTGAGCTTAGCTGTAATGAATAAATCGTAATATATTCAGGCTTTACGACTGTCACACTGTAAATCTTCCACTAAGGAACTTTATTCATTGAAGGCAGTGCCTCAAATTGGAACAGCATCTTCTCCTTTATTATTTTTCCGTTCTTCCATAATACTTTTAACAACTTACTTTAGTTTTGTCATGCTATTCCAATTCAGCTACCTGTGGTTTTGATATAGATCCACTTTATTAGAATCAAAGTTTAGTCAGGATCCATTACAGTGTATTTCAGGGATTTTTAAGACAGCTCGTACCCTCAGGTGGCCACAAAGACCCTTTATATACAGAAGCTAGGCTATTAGCTGGAACCAGAGATGTGCTTTAGCCTTAATATGAAAGAATAGCTGGCATCAGGTCAGCTACTTAGAAATCAAGCTGCCTTTGAGAGATACAAATTACAAAAGACGACAGTCCAGGCAGCGAATGAATGCTGGCCGGACTTAAAATGACTGTGAGACGGATACCTGGCAGCTGCTTTGGTGCCGAGACAGGTAAAGCCTGTTGGAGAAAAAGGGGTGGGACGGTAGGGAGACGAAAAACAAGCGTCCAAAAAGTGGAACATGATCTGATAAGCCTGGAAAAGACTCTGGATGGTGACATTTGTGCCAACGGCCTTTCAGCAGCTCCAATTTAAAGAGCCTGGAACAGCATGTCTCCTGGGAGAGCTGGAATGAAGGTACGCACAAAAACACACACACACATAGACCTCACACACGGCACACCTACATGACAAGTGCACCTACACATCAATACCAGATAAGAAAAGACGGTCAACATTTGTGTTTGTAAGTTAATAAGAAGGAGAGTTTAAATATAAACAAAGGCACCTAGAGTTTGATTCTTTATTAATACGACGCTTTTATCAAAATACAGCACCTGAAATAATTTCCCCTGAGCATCTTCCCTCTGTTTGTAAGTATAGTCAGACAGACTGCTGAGTAGCTGAACTCTGATCATTCACAAGCCAATACAGATCTTCAGTCACGCACCTCAGAACAAGGAAAAAGAGAGAAAAGGAGACGGAGAGAAAAAGAGAAACGTTTGATTCCCTGTGGGCCCTCCTATGCTTACTGCGTTGTAGGGACTGTGGATAAAAGCGTCCAACAAAAGGGCATGTACGTCTGCACCACGAGTCAAATTTGAGAAAGATTGAACCTATTCTATTTCTGAAATCGTCAACTGTGGGTTGTCTGGGTGGGTGTAGCACTGAGAGCCTTTAATGGAGAGGTTTAAGTGCATCTCTCTCTCTCTCACACACACACACACACACACACACACACACACACACCAACACACATACTGCCTGATGGTTCAGTAGTCAAACATTGAAAACTAGCTTGGCAAATAAAACGATCTGCCAGGGCTGCACAAGACAAACATAATCAAACTGAAATGTAGCAGCTTTCTTCACAGTTGCCACCATGTTCGATGGGTCGTCTTGTTCATTTTTATAGAGATCAATGGTTGTATGTCATTTAATTATCTGAAATTAAACTGCAGGAAATAAAAAATGGCATTGTAAGAAGCACATCCCTGCCAGTAAATGGAGAGCTGTTACTCAGTGAGCCTAGCTTAGCATAAGCCTGGAAGTGGTGGAAAACAGCTATCGTAAACAGAAATGATGCACATTAGCTCACTTCTCCCTTCTTCAGTCAGTTGAATGTGTCTCAGTGCTACAGAGAGCCAGGAGGTGGATTGGTTTGTCTTCTTAGATTCAGGACTGAGGCTCTTAGCCACCTTGAAAGTGCTGAACATCGCCCATGTGACACTTGGAATGACACATAAGCACTCACTCACACACACCTCTGTGCTGTTCATGATTCTCATAGTGGAAGGTATGTCAAAGCACGTCTCGGGGGCTAGCTGCTAGCATGTCACCAGGGTGGACGTTAGCTGTCATACATACACAAAGACTGATGCCTAGGCTAATGCCCTCTCTGCTTCTGTCTGCAGGCTGTAAGACAGACAAAGCCTACGTTCAGGAACAGGTTTGAATGTTTCTGTCACTGAGATCTTTGTAGCTTGGAGGGGGATCTGCTGAGGAAACACACATGAGGAAATGTGTGTTTGTCTGGTATGGGTTCGGCCTGTGTAAAATGTGTTATTGTCTATTGGTTGAAACATTTATTTCTCCCAAAAATGTTATGATTGAGTCGTTTTATTCACTGGACGTTGTGATAAAATAACTAAATGAACTGGATTGCTGTCATTTTTCAGAGCAAGCACCATACTGTACATCTATGTAAGTCTCAAGTGAATATTTGTAATTAATCATGTCAAGATGTAACAAGAAAATTAAGGGCTTTCAAAGTCAGAGGGCTCTGTACTCAAAGATGCCTCAGGTAAAACTGGAAAACAATTTTGAAGGGTAAACAAAGGGTTAATGAGAAGACCTAGACTTCATTGCAAACATGTACTCGCTTTGTCCCCTTTAAACGTCCCCAGATGATGTCCTGTTGCTCCATGTTTGTCTTCATCCATTTTTCTATAACTTCCTTCTTATTTGTATCTCAATTTCTCCCCTTCTTATTATTATTTGGATGGCACCAGACCTGGGTCGTCGTCAGCCCTAGCAGTCCCTGGGTCTCCTCTACAGCCCGGCCCGTTCCCTTCACACCAGTGAGCCAGCAGCCATCTGTCTGTTCCTCCGTCTCCGTGCCCGGCTCATTTGGCCGCTCAGTAGGACTGCGTCATTTCACCATCGCTGGTGAGCTCTTCTTATCAGACCCATGCGGAGGGCCTAATTAGTCGGTGGGCTTTTGGAAGCGCCTGGCGGGTCCGGGAGCAGCCTGACATACGCCTGGCTGGGGTTAAAAGGTGGCCAGCAGGGCCTAAGAGGTGGTCCGCTTGAATCCCTCCAGCAAAGCAAAATGGGAGTGGAGCAGATTGATATGGGGAGCATGAATATTCCAATGTTTGATAATGAAAGACAGTGGTGTCAAAGTTTCCTCTCGTTGGGCCATTATAGTCGTTGAAATAGTTTCTTTTTGTTTACTGTGCTGTAATTGGGAGCTGACATCCGCAGCGCAAACAACATGTTTCATTGCCCTGGAGCTCACACAGCATATTGGCTATTGGTTGAAAGTATGACAAAATGCCAGTTTTTCTCTGTTTAGAAAGTTGCTGTTTGGAGCACACACAATAACATGTGTGCATGTGTGTTTCTGCAGCTAAAATCTTTTAGAACCTGAGCATCTGTGTGCCAGCCTGAGTCCTCACTGTTATTCTGTTTGAGTCAGTGGATTTTAGGGTTAGGGTTAGTTTGTGGAAAGTTTTTGCATCATAGTGGTTAACGGACTGGTGTAGCAATGTCTGTAAAAGAAACTTAATGGGAAAAAAACATTTTCTCACTGTGGAGTGATTAAATGTATAGCCAGTCTTCCTCCTTGAGCGCTGAGCTTCTAAATAACTACTCCAATAACTACTCTCTGGAGTCGGTTTTGAAATTTCTGAGGGTGCAGAATCCTTCATTGACGGGTCAGTGCCCAGAGGTCAAAGGTCATGTTCTTGGATGGTTCTACATGAGGGAAACCAAACACATTTTTACATCAAATAGGAAGTTACTGCGAGAAGGGAAAAGGAGGGACAGGATGGGTTTCGTTGGGAATAGATCGGAGGAGCAATTATAGAGATGTGAAAAAGGGGAGGGGAAATTAAGAGCAAAAGAAGAAGAAATGAGACAGGGTTCAAAAAGTGGAGAGGAGGGGAGGAGGAGGCTGGGAATGAAGACCTCACTCAAACAATTAGGTCACTTTAGTGACGTGTTGTGTGGAAAGGGGTTTCGGGGTCACGTTGTGTGCAACGGCATGCATGTTCATACATCTTCACAAGAGGAGTGGGAGGTTATTACAAGGCTGTCATTCCCTTTCCATCAGGTCACATCACAGCCTCTGAATGAGACATCCCACACAGCCAGAGAACCAACCACATCTATGATGGGATGTGAGCACAGCCAATCAGACGCTAGATCTACATTATTTTACTTACCTTTCCAAAATAAAATAATTTGCCAAATGTCAATGTTTTTGACAAACACGGTGCAGATTTGAATCCAATCCCATCAGCTCCTTCCAGATCATTTTTGTGAACAGGTTTTGACACAAATCCAGCAGTATCATCATTAGCCTTCAACATGATACCTTGTTTAGACAGGACTTTGACAGGCTGTCATCAGACAAGGAACCTGATTATGGTGATAAAACTCTAAAATATGTTACAGTATTTACAGGAGATAGATATATTAGATCAATAAAGGGAATACGCCGTCAAAGGGCTTTGATCTATGAAAATAATAGTGTGTCCCTGCTCTGACAGTATGCAGTGATCTGAAATACCAAAGACTTTAGAATCAAATGTTTATTCCTGATTCAGTGCATGGTAATGTGTCTAGAGGAAAGCTAATCTGACATGTTTACTACAAAAAATCCTCATGTGTTTAATAGTAGATATATACGACAATGCCAGTTTGAGTAATTTCATAGTACTTTTTCGCATCAACCAATCACATTGTGTGAACAAAACTGAGTCTAAACCAAAACGGCAGACCTTAGTATCTTTTCCACCTTGATAAACATTCAATAGGATCCTGTTTTTTTCTTTTGTCTGATTGAATCTTTGTGAATCTTTGGCTAAAAGGTGAAAGGTTTCAACTGTCACAAATTTGCATTGCAAACCTGGTATGAATAGTTTTGATGGGAAATATTTACAAGCGAGTATTTTGCATGTCGTTTATTCATCACGACGCCTGGAGTAAAGGCCGTAACTCATTCAGCTTGATGTGCTGCAGACAAAGCAGACCTGCTGTCCTCAGGCAAGTTAACTAGCAGCTTCTAATTGGCACTGTGTGTATATGAAATACATCAGACCGCCTCTTCACGTTGACAGATTATTAGAAACACACACACACTCACACACAGGTAAACAGACGTCCTCTTTCGTCTCAGCCGGTCAGAACTGTGTTTGGCTTCCCTTTGACGGGGCCCAGGGTGAAATACAACACTGGTGAGGTAAATTAAAGAGATGAATGTGTGCACTTTGGCTCACTCTGTGACTTCCCCGTCTCACCGCCACCATTCATGTGGCTTAAGGTGTGTTTGTTCATGCAACGAGGTCGTCCAATTAGCCCCCTCTCTCTCTCGCTCTCTCTCTCTTTCTCTCTCTCTCTCTCTCTCCATCTCTGTATCTGCTTCCATCTCTCCCCCACTTCTTCTCCCTCTGTTCTCCCACAGCCGTTGGGCAGGTGATTATCAGAGACCAGTTCTTCCTTCAATTCCACAGATTTAAAATGAAAGATGACTGTGGCTATCAAGTTTTAAGTGATCCCTTCATCTTTGGAAACAACGAGTGGCTGTTTGGGAACTGTTGTGCATTTTGGTGACAGAATGATGTCATGGGAGATGCTGTAGGGTGAAGGTGCCTTACCTGGAGCTTTCTGTGTACAATTGTAGTAAATTGAAGTAATTTTTTTTGCATGACACTTATTATTCTGTTGCCAAATCAGCACATACATACAACCGAGCTCAAGGCATTTTTCCTAGACTTTACTCACACTCACTCTCTTTTCTCCAATCTTATCCTTTGCACTGAGTAAAAGTTTGCTTCTTCTGATGTGTTAAGATAAAAGACTTACGTCGATAGCCAGCTTTAAAGAGACTTGGTAGATTTTACCTGAGGAGTGAAAAGATTTCTCACACCTCAGCTTTGGAAGACGCGGCAATGAGAAGGACACGCAGGCACCATGGTGAGGTGGGGATTGATTTGAAGGGGGAACGTCTCCCTTTCAAGCTTTCTTCCACAAACACATGCAAACACACTGAGGCTCTCGCTTCACACACACACTCATTCAGCGGAGACGTGTGCAGGTGGCTCAGGAGAGGAGAGAGTCAAAAGCCTGACTTAAATGAGAGAGAATGACCGCTGGCACTGCTGTATGGTGTCGGGGTTTGACAGCAGCCTGAACAGAGGCCACTCTGACTAATTGGGCTAATTTGGCAGCAAGGGAAGGAAAAGAGTCTCAAAGGACCAAGTGGCTACTCTTTTCATCATCTCTCGCGCCTCATCTGAACCCACTCACCAACTCTCCTTCTTTTCCCGCTCACTGGCTCCTTCAAATGCTCTCCATTTCACTTTCTCTTTATCTCGCTTTAATGACCGCCGCTCGCATTCCAATCAAGGCATCGTCAAGCCATCTGAAGTTACCTTGCTGCCATATCCATCTCAGAGAAGTTTATGGAAACACTCTTCACAGGCACATTAGAGTGAGCCTACAGTCAGGATACGCTGCTCTTCTAGCTTTGCACTTAGTTATCCTCCTGTATTTCTTTTTCTGCAGAACAAAGCTGCCAGCATGCCCTGCAAGCTTGGTGTTGAGTGAAAGATTAGCATGGCCAAGCCATCTAGTGAAACATGATATGATACAAAAAGAAAAACAGATACAAACACACACCCTCCTGGGAAGCAGCACCAAGTCGGAGTACATGCCAAGGAAAAGATAATCTGCTTTGTGAAGGTTCCTCAAGGCAGCGCAAAGACTATTCTCCTCCAATATCAATAAAACATACAGGCAATACATTACAGAGCCATGTTTGGTGGCGGTGCTACTCTGAATTTAATGCATTATGGCTCCTCTTGTGGGTTTTGATAGTGAGGATTCTTATTATTTTGCTGCTCACACTGGAGATGAATGATAGTCCATGTGACATGTTTCCAGAGCTCCCTCTTCTTCCTCCTGCCTTCGTCCTCAGCCTTTGGCACTGGCAGACTCACTGGTCATCTGCACCAGTGGGATAAGAGGAAGAAGGGTGAGTCTGAGACACAACATATGTTATTCGCTTTCCAATAGTGTGATGCCTTGCAGGGAAATTTGTGCTATCGCATTATGACACAGAGAATGAAAGAGGCTCCATTGTGCCCCAAGATGGAGTACGGACAGCCAGAAATAATATCTAGAATGTAGACATTGGAGGCGGGTGACAGCCGGACTGCATGCAGACATCACAAACAATATATCTGACTTCAAGTTCAAAAACAATCACACAGAAATATGTGTGTGTCTGTTTGGAGTCGAGGAGGAATGGGGAGGAAATTACAAATTGAGCTCTTTTGTTCTTTTTTTGCTCTTCTGCATCTGTCGTGTTGAATTTGTACATGGATAAAAGAAAAAATTACATATCAATATGAGCAGGAGAATAATAGATGATGTAAGGTTTTGAGATAGGGCTGGAAAACGCCTGGAGCACATTTCCCGAGCCCCAGCCAGTCACAGTTTCTGGCAGATTGTCACTGTTTGCTATTCTTAGTGGTCGCTTCTCTAAAAGGAAGATTAGCCCACTTAACAAACAGACATGGATCTGCCAATGAACAAATTACTACATTTAAAAGCATTAATTAAAAGCGCAGTCCATAGGCGGAACAAGCGTACAAAAATAAATATGTAAATAAATACATCATGCAAATATTGTCATGTACCATTCTCTGTTCTTTCATGCCTTCGTCAGAGAAACAAGAGAAAGTTCAGAGTTGAAAAAGATGGCAGTGTGCCCGTACACTTAACATCGCAAAGGCCTACTATGGCACACGTGTAATCCTTGTATTTATGCACATATGTAATCACGTAGATATGACATACATGTGCTACACGCTGGGATTTCTGAGGATAATCACTCGTAATCACCCCCATTTGCAAGACACGGGGTGCGATATGTATATATAACCTGAAATTATTCATGCTCGGGTTTCAGAAAGCACGTCACCCGCATTGTGCATTTAGGCTCACAGTAAGACTGTAACACCCATGAATTTACAATCACTTAAAACACATCACAGTGGGAAGATCACACTTTGAGTTGGTGTATGATCAGTGTAGGAGCGTGCACGGCACAAAGGGGGAGGTCAGGAGCCATGAGCATGAACGTATGCACACAAACACACACATACGACTACTTATAGAAATATACAAGGTACTACAAAAGTCAAACATCAATGGATTTGACAAACATTGTTATTTAAATTAACAATATTTGAATACCACATACAGGCCCTAGCTATATACTGCCATCATGTGAAACAATATGCTTTAAAAAATCATGTAGTGCTTAAGTCATGTGCATACAGTCAATTTGGGGATTTGGCATAATTACACTGTTCTTGTTTGCTGCTGTAACTCACATGTCAAGGTATTTTGAAAGATGTGCGAGTAAATAAATAGCGAGAATGTTTGAAACGGATGCACCTCAGAGACTCTAACTCAACACTGAAATAACATGTTTGTGCACTTGCAGCAGGGAAGGTCGGGCAGGAGAGATACACAGGCACAACAACACAACCGCGCGCATAAACACTCAAGAGGTTCAGCAACAACGCAGGTCATCCGCACTGATCTGGGCCAGGGTTCTCGCAGCAGGGGATCCGCGGGGCCAACAGTCAGTCCTTCATAACGCTGCGGTGCTGCCAAAAGCCTTCGTTTAGTGTCACAGCTCTGGATTTAGCAGAGTCAAACAGGCAGGAGAGGAAAGGAGGAGAGGAGGAGTATCAAAGAGAGAACAAACAGAGTGAAGAGCTACAGTCTGATCGTGATAACACAAATGATGGAGTTCATTTCAATGGGATACTCGGTGATTCTTGCCTTTCCTCTGGTAAATTTAGCAACATTAGAGCAAGACAAAATGATAACCTAAAATTTGATTCTGGTATTTCATTTTTTTCTTTACATAAAATGCAAAAAGGTCAAGTTTGCAGTTTCTAAGGTCAGCAGATAAATTACATTCTCCAGGTTATTCAGGGAACACAAAAAGCATCTGAATATTTTATGCTGTAAAAATATCCGAGTAAAACCAAACACAACTCTGTCTGGGAAAGAGATTTGGATTCATCATCCAATTAACATAAATGAAAGCAGCATATGCCAAATAGCGTAAAGAAAGTGTCAGACTTATAAAATTAAATATTTAGCTCTGCTTTTAGTTTATTTTGAAAAGTGTTCTCCCCCTGTGTCATGTCAGTTGTTACTTCCTCTCTTTGTGTGTTTTCCCACCTGTTTTGATTGTCTGTCCTGGCTGAATTAGTTCCACCTGTTCCCAATCAGCCCTGCAACCTCCTGACCTGCACACCTGCACCTCGTCCCCTCACTAGCTCTGCTTGAATTTAAGTCCTGGTTTTTGTTTGTTTGTCTTGTTGAATCCTTGTTTGTTGTACAGTGGAAAGTTCTTCCCTGCCTGAATCAAATGGTAGTAAATGAAGGTATAATCCAAAACTTCCATGATGTCACTCTTTGCTACACCCAGGGAGAATTTGGCTCTATTTGACCAATTCAGCTTAGCAGTAACCCCCATCTGCAACATACAATAATAGCAGTAAATGTGTTATAGGCACACTTTCAGGTGCACAGATACATGCATAGCGACACGTCCCAACCTACGCTAACCACCCTCCCAATCACTAAGCACCCATAGCAACAGCTTTCCCACCTCTGCACCGTAAATCATTGGTAAGCGATGATGACCTGGAGTGTGTCAAGGCTTGGCGGGCCTGCATACCCTAATATCACTAGCAACATAGACACACACACACACACACACACACACACACACACACACACACACACACACACACACACACACTCTCTCTCTCTCTCTCTCTCTGTAGAGGCTGTGGTCGGTTCGACGCAGGCAGGTCTGGGTCACCCCCTCGCCTGTCTCTGCAGAGACGACAGATGTGATTGGCTGTGACAGATCCTTGACGAGTAATTGCTCTAATCACCATTGACCCCCCCCACCCACCCCCCATCCGTGGCCTTCGTTTGCTCGTCGGCGTGGTAACAACACCGTGGTGTGTGTGACTCGAGCGGCGCACGGATGGCTCTTCTTGAGGTGTCCTGTGATTATCATGGCTTCAGCGTTGACACATAAACACAACCGTCTACGCAGTAACAGTGATCTCTGGGGGTATGGCGCTCAGTGCTCCCCATTTTTTTATGCACTCCGCCTTCCCCTGTCACTCTCTCTTCTACACCATCCATCTTCTCTTTACATCTTTCCTCCTCTGCTCTTTTAGTCTACATGTCAATCCCGATCTCTGGTAATTGTCTCTAATTCTCTGAGTCCAGGATAAGCTAGTTGATTCCACAAAGCACATTATGCTAAGCTAGCATCCTTCCTTGGCTATATTGAGAAACAGCACATTTACAGTGTTGTTTCCGCTGAAGCTGCAACCTGAAGACTCTTTTCTCCCGCTCTTCAAGAGAACGGAGATGGAAACAGTGAGACAGAGACTCTGTAGTAACTGCGCCAGACTTTGCAGAGAAGCAGGCCAAGAGATGCACCAAAGGGGGGTGGGGTGTATGTTTACAGGAAAAGGGGGACGTCTAGATATCCAACCACCTCCCAATCCGAGAGCAACCACCCCCGTACGCTTCCTCACGCCCACCCAGACCCACCCTCCCAAGAATAAGAGACCATCAATTAGGGCCAGTGGGTCCGCGACCGTCCCTCAACCGCCCCACCGCTCCACTGAGCTGCTGCCCAACCGGTGCAGTGGAGATAGGCGAGGAGAAGGAGGAGGAGAGGAGCTATAGGTAGGGCCTCGCTGTCATCTCCACTCATAGGTAGTGCTGCATTCATGGCCCTTAATTATATGTGGGTTGTCAGCACTGGTAGAAAACCCGGGCAGTGAGTGAGAGAGGGAGAGCCCGGGCCGTGGGAGAGTATAGTTAGTGAGATTGGCGAGCGAGGACGAGACAGAGATGACAGGCAGGCTACCCGTTCTGCAGCGGCCACGAGTCCTCCATCCTATCCCCCCCCCCCTCCACCACGGTGCCATTGTCCCTATCTTGACTGGGCCAGTTGACTGGGAAGGTGAGGCTGCTCCATCTCTCTGGGTAATGATGGGGCTGTCCGTCTCGGTCAGTTACCGCTCGCCTTCAAAACAGAAGAGCCCCAAAAGAAGAAATCGATATAATGCTTCCCCATTTCATTTTCATTCCTCCGATGATTTGTGTGTGTTTAGTCACGGCCAATGCACACATAGTCTGGTTGTCCTCAGACAGGTCGCATGTTGGATTTTTCCGGTGTGTTATTGCTTTACTGCTTCTCAAACACATAGAGGTTAGCGTTATTATTGTTTGTTGCGCTTCGCCTTGTTACATTGCGGCATTAGGCAGTCACTAACACGGTGGCCAATCTCATGAACAAGCAATAACAGGCTAGCTTAGGAGACCGAGGACATACAGATAGCTATAATCATATTATCAAAAGCGTAATTCAGCATTAAACCTCCATAAATTGTTAAATTAAAATGCTGTTTTCCTTATTGCTAAATGTAAGAAAACATAAGGTGAAAATGTGGACATTGGATGCTACAAATCACAGTTCAAGGGTATTGCCTTATGCGTAATAATAAAGAGCGTGCCCTGTGTTTGACATCCATTTGATGAGTGACAAGACTAATAAACTGGACATCCTGGTTAAGTGTTTCCAGGAAGTGCATTTATGTCTGCGGTGATACACATCTCAGCGTCTCTCCTGCCTGTAAGTGGATAATGCAGATAGGAAATTAACAGAGGCAGAACCCCTAAATGCATATGTGTGTTTGTGTTTTTAGGCTTTGTCTCTCTGTCTGCACCCCCCAAGGGCTCCATCATCACAGACTCCCCCAAAAGTAAATGTTATTCAAATCAGTAATGCCCCTTCCAATGTATACTGTATACCACACACTTTCACACTGCTGGCACTGTGCGTTTCAGGATGGATTGAGAGTGAGAGACGGAGAGCACAGTTAGAATTGTGCAGTTTTTTCCATTGTGCTCCTTGTTGAAAGACATAAATAAACAGATGATGTGGTTTTACCCTAAACTGTCGAAAAAGGAATGCTGGTTTGCAAGAATTGGATGATAAGATCAAAACCACAATACTTGTTTCACCTGAAGACTAAAGACCATTAGCTTAGCATAAAATCTTGAGGCCGGAGTAAACAGCTAGCTCTGGTTGACCAGAAACCCCCATTTTTGGTGGCCGGTCCCCTCATATTTAACATGGTAAAAAAGGCAGTAGAGCCTACCATTTGACGTCTCTACAAAAACACAATTGAACAATAGATGTTACGCTGCTCTTTATAATGCTTTGTTTTCTGACAGAGTAGGTAATATTAAAGACCAGAGAAACAAACCAAAGCCATACTGGTTAACAGCTAAACTAAATTGGGCTTAGTTTAAAGTTAGAAACGCAAACGCAGACAATGTTAGTGTGTGGATCCAGTTCGGCAGACAGTTTGCCATGTCTTGCCTCGGTAAACATCCCTACATCCTATTGAGGGTGATGAGTGTAGTGATTCCAGCGCTTGACCCCCGAGCCCAAACAACAGGCCCCCTTATGGCCTTCAGGGGCTTGGTCCCAAAACAAGGAGAGCACCTGGGACCAAATCTGTAGAGTAGGTCACTTTATTGGTCAAATTGGTTGGTTGGACTGAAGAAAGTAGCCATCAGAGTTCATCAATCGAAAGCCAACATGTATTTATATGCAAAACAACATTCAACAGTACTACTATCTGCTATCCTAAATAAGCCTTTGTCTAAATGCATCTGCTGGGTAAGTCATATTTAATACATACATACTGTACTGTATCAGCTTTCGTTGATGCAACACTTTTAATGTGAATCAACTTCATATATCTTGGAACACCTGTCTGCATGTTCATTAACAGCCAGTGGTTCAGAGGGCCGGGGCTGACGTTGACCCTGATAGAGTCAAATGAAAGTTGTTAGTGCCGGGTCATTACACTGCTAAACTGGGGTGTCGCACAGAGGGCTATAGGGGAGATGAGATGGGTGGACATCTCTCTTTCACCCTTTGCCCAAATTAATCTATATGTATGTACAAATATATAAATCCAGCTACCTAACTTTTTCTATTTCTTGGTTGTTCAGTCCGTCTTATCTGTTCTTAACTGAGCTCTCTGGTATGCCTAAAAGACCTCAGTGGACTCGTGCTATTTTGACCCATTTAACTGATCATTCTTAATTGTATTCAAATCCATTGTTACAACTCTCCAAGCTGTCAATACCAGCTTTTTTTCACTTTAAATGTGTGTGTTTGGAAATGTTCAAGTCGAGAGCACTTTGGTATCTTAAAGTCAGATGGTAAAACAATAAGGCAGACTACCTTCACCTTATTGCAGAGTCAGAACAACATTTCACTCTGCGCCATTATTTAACAAATAACTCTTGGTGTGAAAAGCCTTCGAGTGCTGTCTTTTTTTTAAATCCCTGAATACAGAGAAGAAACTTTCCAAGAAGAATAGGTTCCTCTCATTCCCCTCTCGCCGTGTCTCGCCTTCCTGTGCTCCCTTTATTGCTGTTGTTAGTCTCAGCGGTTTGGTCGCTGTCCCTGTAAAGCCTTCAGCATGTTGGTGCTTCAAAGGCATCCCAGAGTAAATCCAGACCACTCAAGATTAACGGTGGCAAATTATTCATGAACCCAAGATCTCCTGGCCAGGAATAGCACGGAGTGGCCTGGGCGACATGTCACAAAGCATTGGTTTAAAGAAAAGTGCACCGACACAACACACACTCACACTAAACCATCTCCCTGATGCTACTGCTGCCACCAAATCACCTAAATGAAGAGTTTTGGTTATTCACGATGGGCCCATTTCATCCCAGAGAAACAGGACAGTAACACAAGGGAACAACATCACTGAACGGGGTGATACTCACATTTTTACATGCATAACATAAGCGTGCTGACAACCAATCTCTGTTTATGTAATCAATAAAGCAAAGCAGTTTTAAATGTTAAGGGATTTCAGCAACATGATAACCGGCTGCCAGTCTGGATGATGTGGGAACAGCAGCCCGAATAATGCAGTCAAACAGGGGGGGCTCGGAGGGAGTATCAGTTTAGCGGTGACCAGCCTCGGCCTGCGCTGATTCCCCAGTAATAGGCTTTGGGCTCGGCTCCCACCGGAGAGTTTGGTTGACAATCTGACAAAGTTATCTCAAGATAAATGGGTTACGGGTCGAAGGCGGCAGGAGCAGAGAGAGGGAGAGCGACTTGACTTCTCTGTCAGTGATGTTTTTGATGGAGGGTGTGTATAGCCGCGGGCGCTAGTGCTAGCAGGTCCCCCCAGGTAGATGGGAAGATTGTCTTTGGCTGTATATGTAAACAGAGCAGTGTGTGTGTGTGTCTCTGTTCCTCTATTGGGAAATCTGATAGCTTTATTAAGAGGTAGATTTGCAAAGACAGAACACAGGGCATGTGAAGCGCCACCAGCACGCTTAGAGAAACCTGAGGCAAAGGTTACAAGTTCACCATTTATAGACGGACAGTTTTTGGATGGACAACATTGATAGGCATAAACAAGCGGACGCTCTGTATCAGCGTACATCATAAGCCATTTAAGTAATAACTGGGCCTGTCTCTCACTTACAAACACAAATGCACAAATCCAAGTTCACACACACTCATGCAAACATAAAAGTTCTCTCTGCACACACACACACACACACACACACACACACACACACACACACACACACACCACAATACAGGAGAGTACCTATCACCAAGCCAGGCCTCTTTTACCCTTTAATTCCCCAGATAAACAGACTTTTCTCTGATCCTGTCAGTCCGCGTTATCTGCAACGCTGGTCAGCCGGTCCGCAACTGTGGAGCAAATTAGGCCCCTAAATGTCAAAATTGCTACACTTTATTAAGTTAATTAGAGGCTGAGTGTACGTGGACGCTGGGACAGGACGACAAACGGAGACGGACAGAATGACAAACACTGAGGAGTGATGACAGCCACCGCAGATTACACAACAAAATACACAGCGTCCAAACACACAGCATTATATATAGACATATAGAAGTCATGTATGCATTGACTCTCACTGTGAGCATACACACTCACACTTATGTACCGTGCAGTAAATATACTTTTTGTGCAATGAAGAACACTCTCAAAGGCCCCTACTGTACATAAAATGATGTTGCATAATGTGCCTTATTATCTTAATAAAGTGAACTGAAAATACGCCTGTGCACCTGCATGTCTGTCATTACTGCACATGTGGACGTCACAATGGACTGCATAGTGAGATTGATCCGGTCAGTAGAAATGTCTTTTTGTAATATATGCGTCACGCAACAAATCCATAAAGTTGAGATCAAAAGATCTACAAGTTCATGCCAAAGCTACGATCTTTCTACATTCATTATCAAATGAAACATAAAGCTTTTTTGTTTATCTTTTATTTTCACTTCTACAGCCTGAACGTTGTGTTTAAACAGCTGCCGCACAGTCGTTTCAATCAGGAGATTAATGGGTCTAATTGTAGATGGGAATCCATGACAGCACCTCCAAGAAGCCCAAGTGTTTTGTTGACTTTAAATGTACTTTCCCATTGTTTGGGGTCCACTCACTGCTTAATGTACAATATTGTAATTAATTATACTAAAGGATTAGAGTTAAGTAGTTTCCTTTAAATACATGAATTATTTTTCCTCTGAGTATCTACCCTTCACTTTGCTAAAAAACTACACTGCACATTGCACAAGAAATACCCTTTTTTACACAACCATACATCTGAAAAAGCTGATACGAAACTACAATCACGAGAATTCAAATATACTTATTTACATTTATGAAGTATCAAGTTGATTTAACAATATAAAATATGGATTTTGAGCTTTCAAATGTGGCCTGAGGTCACTGGGAACCAAAACAGTGCATCATGGTTAAGTGTATACCACCTTAAAATGAAACAGACTTTTACAAGGAGTGAAAGTGTTAAAGCAAACCATAATCCTGATTATATATAATCCTCCTACTCGTCTTCCATTCAGATTTCTGGTGCCTTTTTTCTTAACCTGTTCAATCTTCTTCAATCTGTATTTTCCAAACCCTTCCACCATTTCTACACTTGAAAGCAAACCGCTGATCAATGCTTTGCAGACTGTACTAATCGATTAGGACTGAACAGAGAGAGACGGGTCTAATGGCTGGTCCTGACTGAACGGGCCTTCTCATATGAGAGCAATTGTTCATTACAGGGCTATTTCATGGTGTTCGTCACTTTGCAAGCTTCTGTCTTTCATTCAGCAGCGTGTTGGATGGAGGAATGGCCTCGGGATATATTGTCTGCTCAGAGCTTGAATGTTGTCATGCTAGTTCCCAGTGATTTGCCTCGTGCGATTTGAGACTTTGAAAAATGGGAAATGTGTTTCGCAGACTTGGGAGAGAAGGGGCTGAATGTGATATCAGTGTTACCCTGTGCAGGATGTTAAGGAAAGTCTGTGGGAGAAAGGAGTTGTGTTTCAGTTCAATCGGAATCCGCAAGTAATGTTTTAGTACTTATGGTGGCTTTAATGTTTTATTACAATCAGCTTCAGGTTTTACAATGCTTTTTAATGTTCAGGCAGAACGATATTCAGCTCGCAAAGAACTGGTTGACATTGTTCACATGCAGTGCAGTGCTTGCTTTATTATGGAACACGCATGTTCAACAGCCCCTGTTCCTCCGAGGAAGCCAAAAGCAATAAGTCATGGACAGATCCTTCACTGTTGCTCTCAGTTGAATTATTTACCCTACATTCCAACAATATGTAAAGTATCCAAACCATCTCAATAGAAATCTCCCTGCAACACAGCTCAGTGATTTTCTCCATACTAAACAGAGACCTCTGGGCATGACAGCAGCCATACATTATTTCTACCGCACACACACTCATGGCTCATACATCTACACACCACACATAGCTCCACATATAACCTCTGATGCATTATTTCTCTAGCCTTCAGTGCGAGAGTCACAGGTGAGTCCTGGGCGCTTTCATCATAGTCTGGCTGTCCGGCTGGCTGGCTGCAGTCTCATCTGTCCCTGGGTTGAAATTGCCAATAAAGAAGGTCTCATATAGATCACCCCCGACGGGGGCTGGCGACCTGTCATGCAGACCATGATTCCTAGCTCTCAGAGCGGGGAAGAGGGACAAATAACCCTCTGAATCTCCCTATATCTATCTCTCCACTCTCCGTCTTCTTTCTCAGTCCACACACACACACACACACACACACACACACACACACACACACACACACACACACACACACACACACACACACACACACACACTCCCCTTCCACCCCTCTTCGGTAGGCCATAAAGTGCCACGCGAAAGGGATATAGTGGACACAGTCATAGGAGAGACAAGTGCCGGCCTAAGCTTTCACTTTCCCGCTCCAGAGGTAGTGAATCAAACTAATGGGTTAAAGACATGAAGACGAATGAGAGGGAGGATTAGGAGCTAAGCAGAGGTTTCCCAAATGCGTTCTTATAAGGCTTTGATTCTTAAGAATATAAAACTTTGCAATCAAAAAGATGAGGGTTCATTTTAACCTTTTAAAAACAACAAAAAGAAGTCATCAATGTGCCCCGGAGCTTAAAAGTCATGTCTAATGTAAAGTTTGAATTGTACTGCTAGTGTTTCAAACGATAAACTGAACATTTTGGGTTTAATTATTTTTCAAGATGCAGTTCCAGAGGTTTCAATACTCCTATAAGTTCCGCATGATCCCATCTCTTTTAATAGTCTCTTTCTTGTTTCAGATTGTAAAGAAGTTGAATTTTCCAAGGCAGATTCCTTGTTTGGATGCAACCAGACTCTGAAGAGAGCTGTGATATGTGATTTTTGAAAGACCCACAGTGCTCCCTGCTGGTGAAAAGCAGAACAAGAATTCTGAAGCTGCACACAGAGAGGCTTCAGCAGCTCACAGCCAGCGCTGAGCATGTGCATGTGTTTGTGTGCGGGCTTCAACCTCTCTTAAGTTGCGTGAGTTCAAACCTCCAACAACATGGGAGTCTCCCTCATCAACCTCCCGGCCACAGCAAGAGCTCCGGCATAACCGTTTCCTCCAAGATTTAGTCTGATTCATAGACTAGATAGAGAGAGAGAGGGAGAAACCTGCATGGCCAGTGGGCAACTTCAATAAAAGACAATCTGACTTTTCAGAAGCTATAATAATCAAGATCCTCCCACCGTGGTTGTTTGTCTGAGGGGGACACGGATGGCTACGGGTACAGAGGAGGAAATTCAGAGCGGTAATTAATAGTCCTAAGTGACTGCTGCTGGATTGGAGGCAGGGACAGCGTTGGTGAGCTGGTACTGTGTCCCCCAGCGTGTCCCTCAGCCTTGTGGGTTGGCATAAGTAGAGGAGGAGGAAATAGAGAAACTGCCTTTATTACTTGTTCGTTTGACTCCGGGCCTCTCCTGATCAGCCGGAGACCCCACACACACACACACACACACACACACACACACACACACACACACACACACACACACATTTATGCCTTCCAATGCTAATCTCTTGTCACAAATGTTAAGGGAAAGACATGAAATGCCACAAAAATGTCATCACTACACTCCTGTCACTGGCGCATCCCACCCTTCCACCCCCCTTGTAAACATATCTGAACATACACTCATTTGCATGTGTGCATGTGTGTGTTGGAGTGGGGGGGGACCAGCTTGTTGTTTTTAGCCTTTGGGTGCCTGTTTCTGCATGGAGCAGCAGGGTGGTTCCTATAATCCCATCACTGTTGTCGTCACAAAGGCCCAAAGGCCCGGCCTGCAGGTGCGACATTTCTGGCATCCTCTGACTCTGCTCCGCTCCAAGAGCCAGAAGCTTCAGAGCCAAAGACACACTGTGTGCGGACTATCACTAGTCATATATACACTACACTGGCTGAGCAGTAGGTCTGCTTTGGAAGTGGATGAGAAACATGTCATGGGGATGAGATTTAGGATGTGTGCTCAGATTAAGCTTCCAAAAAGGAAACTAGACCGGAAACAAGTTATAGATTAGTGGAATAAAAGGACATTTATTGCAGAGTATTTTGAGAATCAAATCTAGTCCAATGTAAGGATTTGCTGATTTACAGTTTTTAAATTGAGATATTTGGGTTTCGGACTTGAAGTAGATGTTTAAAGATGCCATGGGCTTTTGTGACAGGCTTTTGGTTTATTTAATTTACAATGTACATATACCCAAAATGATGTTGTTTACAATTAGTTTGTTTTACCTACATTTAGCATTATGTAATCCATTGAATAAACTAATTCTGCTCAATGTATTAACTATTATCCAATTGCCAAAATCTGTCTTCATGTTAGTTCCTTCATAAAGTCGGGATATCAAGCTCCTTTGGAACTAAAAATAAAACCTGACAGGAGCTGAAGGTAGGGGCAGCACTCTGACCCCCATACATCTGTCTGTCTTCATCTCACAACTCGCAGCCTTCTCCCAAACTGTCACCCCGCCGCCTGGCTCCCATCCCCGTGTTCACTCCATGCTGGGGATCCGACCTAGCACCAATATGCAATTTCACCGATCCGTGCTGACAGCGTTCATGTCGAACACTCACAACCAATCCCTCCCCTCCCCTTCTGCGAGCATCTGTGGTTAAAATACAGTATTCAGTCAGAGAGCTCTCACAGGTCATGAAAGGTAAGAGAGGAGACAGGCGGGGCTGTGGCCCTGCATCCCAGATAGACAAATCAGTGTAACAGCATATTGTAAGCTACAGACTAGGCAGAGGGGGATATATCTACCAGGACTGAGGCTGTGTTTATGGCTATGCCTGCCTTGGGAAGCCCCACGGCAGTATCGGTGACCCCCACTGTAGATTTTCCTTACTAATGTGACCCCAGATTGTGTATCACAATCGGCATGAGAAAACTCCCACAGGCTACAGTTAGACCCGGGGACTGGGGATCGTTGTCCTCAGCCCGCCTGAGCACAGACAGGATGTGGCAGCTTGGAGGCATTTAGTGAAAGGAGACGCACTTTAACGCTGCAGGCATTCATTTATGGAAGCCGTCTATGGTAAAAGTGTATGACGTACTGGAGCCTATAAACAAACAGCAAAAAAAAGGAAGGTTTGATGAAAAAACAATAATACAGAGAATTAGCCGTGCCTTGTTCCATGGCATCTAATCATTTGTGATAGTCTGTATACTCATTCCTATAATTAACTTGTTTTCTGGGACAGCTTTTTCCCAACAAATTGGGTTTAAAAATATCATCTGTTCTTTTATATTAAGTACACACAGGGAAAGGGAAAGATGTGGATACATGGATATGTGCAAGGCAATGGAAGTGGTAGCACAACTGAGAATCAAAAGGTCCTAGATACTCAACATTGCATTACTCTCCTGACTGGACCATGGCCCAGGTTTTTATTGCTATCTAATTATGTTATTATAAACAAAAAGCAATATATTCATAACTGGCCTTCTATGTTATAGTTGATGTTGTATAAGTAGACTATTAGGTAGGCTTTTACCCACAAAGGGGGTAACTAGGACAAGCAATAAAACACCATGAGTATATTTTAATTAATATTGCTTTTAGCTCCCTAAGGCCTTTTCCATGTAAACCTTTTGACTTGTCACTAAAGGAAAATCATAGTGGTCTTCAGTTTGGCCTCCCCTGTCTTCCTTAATCCATCTCTTGAATATTTTACTTCAGTCTTTATAACATCAATAATAATCCACAGATAAAATATGAACTTGATTTGTATTGCTGCAGTCGCCCATAACCTCGAGCCTTGTGAGCCAGGTGAGCTGTTACAGAGTGAGACAGCTGGGGATGAAGAGAAAGCGTGAAGTGTGACCTCAGATAAGCTGTCACACTCTATAGTGTCACAAATACACACACACACAAGAACATACAGGGAGAATACACACGCATTTGGACATATATACTTAATAAGCCCAGCTTTGACTGACAGGTGACATTTCATTATGGAGAAATCTTAGAAGTGCAGTGCAAATCCAAACAGACAGGACACACAAAGTGTCACAGCTGGGACACAATGTCAAGATGCACAGACAGACAGACAGACAGGAATACTTTTCTTCAGCAAATTATAAAAAGTATAAGTAATCAAATAATACTTGATATTTTATTTTTGAAATGACCCCATTATTATTATTATTATTATTATTATTATTATTATTATTATTATTATTATTATTATATTATTATTATTATTATTATTATTATCATTATTATTATTATTATTATCATGATTATTTCATTATTATTATTATTATTATTATCATTATTATTATTATATTTATTATTATTATTATTATATTCTATTTTGTTTTATTTATTTTAAGGGACGATGGCTCATCCACTGATGCAATGCTGTGACACTTGCATACTGTGTTTCTATTGGTTGATTTACACGTCGGTTAAATCCTAGTGGGCAGGAGTAGAGTATTTTACCCAATCAGGTTACACTCACACGGCACTGCCCCTCCGACAGTCAGAAACATGGCGCTACGGGAGCTATCATCGCTGGAGAAATATTTAGGATTGAAAAAGCTGAACAAGTACAGCACACAGGGGGACAAAAAGGTGACACGACAAAAACATCTTTGCTGGGTCCAATGTTGGCTTCAAACCGGTGCTTTATTTCATAGGACGCTTGTAAGCTCTGTTATTAGCACACAGTAGCTAGCTACAGAGTGCTAACAAGCTAGTCATGTGTTATTACAATATGGGCAGTTCGGTGGCTCATCTAACTAGGACTATCAGATTTGACTCAGTAATATTTTCCATCAGTTAGGCTCGATAACGATACTCAAAGCCAGGCAGTAACATTTGATCCCAGATGTTTTATTTCTACAACTCAGCACAATGGAAATAGCTCCATGCTCTGCGCATGCCCGTCCTTTAAAGTCATCTGAGGGGAGGAATGCTGTTTCACTTTCTGTAGGACCGTTAATTCTCTCACTTCTTCACACTTTAGATACTCCAGTTAATGTACTTAATACATTTTAATAAAAGAAAAGTTGATAATCACATGCATTTTTTTAGACACTTCTTCAGAGGCATTCTACCTGTGATGAGTGATCAAGGGTGCATTTTGCATTTATAATGTCTGATGAAACAATTGCTTAATCGTGTCTGAGTTGAAAATAAAATTGAAATGTCTCCATGTCATTGCCCTCTCCGTGCAGGTACCTGTGCTTCAGAGTAACAATGGTCCTCCTCTGGTAGGGCTGGTGACCATCGCCTGTCACCTGGTGAAAGACGCCAAGCGCCCAAACCTGCTGGGAGACTCTGCAGAGAGCAGGGCTGTGGTGCAGCAGTGGCTGGAGTACAGAGTCACCAAGCTGGATGGATGCACGAAGGAAGACACTAAGACCATCCTGAAGGTAGAAAAGAAAGAAATTAGTTTCCTCCATTTGCAAAGGATGTTGTATTGGGACTTAAGACACAATGAATCTGTTCCTAAGATGTTCTTGGTTGATTCCAAGCTTGTTTGAGATCAAATCATTTAGAAAAATCATTCCCTACTTTTGCATCTTAGTATCACTCTCGGTCTACACCAGTGAGGCTACTGTGTGTGTGTTTGTCTTGTTAAAACTCCATCAACAGGAATACAGACTGATGTATGGCCCTCAGTGACATGGCCCCACATGACAGAGGAAAACGCTTTAATGTGCCTGACGCCAGTCAGCGTGAAATGGATCGGCAGCCGCTGGTCTGCTGGACGCTGGGCGCCTCTTGGCACTGTCATGTCAGCATGAAGTGTCTGTGTTTTGTTTGTTTTTGTGTGTGTGTGTGTGTGTGTGTGTGTGTGTGTGTGTGTGTGTGTGTGTGTGTGTGTGTGTGTGTGCGCGCGCACGCACGCTTCTCAGCATGATACACAGTTGTGGCACCCCTGAGGAGTCATGCTGTGCGGCAGCATGTTATCTGGACAGGCCTCTTAAATATTTTAATGGTGCCACTTACAGAAGGAAGTCGCCCTGAGCAGCTCAGTTCTGGTGCCTGGTGGCCCCCTGTCCAGTCCTGCTGCTCTAGCTCTGTCTTTAACACTCTTCTCTCAAGCACACCAGTCATCTCCCATTAAATTGTCCAGACACAGAAACTGTCTGCAGGACTTCTTAACTTTCTCACCCCAGGATGCAAATAAGAATAGCTCATAGTGGAGACCTGTTTCTCAAGTGGGCATCTTGTCACTCATGTATGTGATAATAAACACGCCCTGAGCTCAAAGTTCAATGACTATTGGGGAATGTCTATCACCTTAAACCAATTAGGCTAGTGTAGGGTGGCTTCCTGACGCCACAGCAGTTGTTTGGTTTTATGAAGCAAAATATTCAAGAATACAGCCAATAACTCCAAGGTCAGTTTGCACCTTGTCGTTAGTCAACGGAGACCACCAACGTCTAGAATAAATGTACAGCATTGAAGTATTTAAAGGAATAATACATTGTTTACTCTCCCTTAACATTTAGCCAAATGGTGAGCAAACTTCTTAATTTTGACATTTCTGAGCTGGGGGAAAACAGTAGTGGTTGCCTGGAGGCCCTGTACAAGAACAAAGTTGTATTGAGACAGTAACTTCTCTGTCAGATTAAAATAGAAAAGTGTCAGTACTCTGAAAGCAGTCACACGCTGCCAACAGTAGAAACAAAGAAATGGGCCCAGAGACATTTAATCCATAATCCATATTTATTTATTAGTTCCATTTCTGTGTAATGTAAACAAACTGTCCCAAGGCCAAAAACAAATGATTGCACATTCTTTCATACTGTTCTGAGTTTGGTAAAGTTTTTGCCCCTGACCCGGTTGTTGTGCCATAATATTCTGTGTAAATTCTGTTGCAAACTTTGCCTGCATTGCTTTGTCCAAATGTATCAACAATAAGAGTGTGCAGTCGAGGCAGGGGCAGGTGGAGAAGAACCCAGGTTTGGAGCTCCATGTGCTGGGTGGGGGCGGAAGGAGAGCTGCCTGTCCTCTGATGCTCGACTGGGCTTCAGCTCCATGGCTGTAGGCTAGGAGAAGCAAGGATCTGATTGTGGACGGGGAGGAAGTCTGCAGTCTTCATGCCTTGTTTGGCATCACCCACTCTTGCCGCACAATAACTCCATTTGCCCCCAAGATGCTCTGTGTGCGTGGAGTGTTCCCTTTCCACAATGTACAAGTGCTAAAGATGGTCCCATCCCCTGGGACCAGCACTTCCATGCACGACTTTGCACACACAGACACGGGCTGAGAACAACACATCACGATGCCCAAGTTTAGGACGGCTTCATTAGACTTGCAAGCGAGTTGTAGTCATTTGGCAGCGGAGTAAACAAATAGCCTGTTTTGTACAGCATCTGTGCTAAGTCTCCAGTTATGGGGAGGGATGCTAAACCCCCTCAGGTTACATATTATTCCTACCCACATAGCACACACACGCTAGCTCTGATCCAGACTCGTGTACCTCACGCACACACAGATATATAGGTTAACGAACCTGCTGTCATTCCCCCTCATACTGTAGATCTGCAGTGTCCATAAAGAGATTTAACAGACATTTTATTTCAAGGAGCTGCATAAATTTACCTTCTCTGTTGTTTGTCAGCAGTGCCTTAAAGAGTCCAATAAATCCACAACAGTGTTTAGTGAAATGAAGTATAAGTCATGGCCAACAACAACAACAGCCTCTTCATTAGCGATTCATGTAAATGTAATTTCCCCCCTAATGCATTCATCAGTTATGTCAAGACAAGCGTGTTTACATAGAAATGCGTACCGTGATGCATAAATTAATGACCTAATTTGCATAGCTGGTTATGTTTGGCTCATTCTTCTTGCAGGACCTCAACCTCTACCTGCAAGACAAGGTCTACATGGCGGGCAACCAGTTCACCTTAGCGGACACTTTCATGTACTTTGGAATCCATCCGCTCATAGTAAGTGCAATTCCTTTCACACCTTAAAGTGTCACACCATTCAGATTTGGTAGGTTATCATTTTAACTGTAACGTGTCACTTAGTCTTAAAAAAAAAGCAAGATGGTGAAAGGAAGTTTGAGTTTGGTGAACCTAAAAATGACTGAAACTTAAAAATGACACTTTAAGTTGGGAAACCTTAGATGTCATATGGCTGTAGTTTTTTAAAGGCGCATCATATTTAACATTCAGGGCTCAATGTGATTGATTTGATGCGAATCTGCGCCATTCTCACCACCATTTTCCAAGGTCTCCATCCATCCCTTCATCCATCCTTTCCCTCCCTATCAGCGCTCACTTCAGTCAAACCGCAACTTTAATAAGCAATTCGTCACAGCGCATAACACCCAATTAGACCAGTCATATGGCCAAAGGGTACCGGGAACAAGTTGGCAAAGAACACGCTGGTTATAAACACATTCTCACTTCTCTTCAGAGAGTAAAGCGATGTGGCACAAAGTGATGTCTTTAGCCTCAGACCAGGGACAAGGAAGTTCGTTATGCCTCCCAGTATTCAAAGAAAGTGAGTCCAGAAATGGGGGAGGGAGGGAGCGCCTACATGTTGAGAGATGTCAGTGGTTGTGGCGGAGATGGAAGGTTGCCCCCCCGCCACCAGGCAGAAGAGAGTCACTTTGGTTTGCAATCAGTGCGGGTTTTAACCTCGGGGACAAGGGGTCAGCTAGCCCAGCCCTGGACCCCAGCCAGTCCTGATGTTCAATTCATGGAGAAGAACATGACACGGACATTAAACCTGACTGAAGCTGCACCGCTCTCAGGCTGGGAGGTTGTCTCTGTGGAGAATTCACTCAGTCCAGTTAATGAGAGAATGCAAAGGAACAGGTCAATTAAGATCTTTCCCGAGATGTCCCGATCAGTTCTGGTATTCTGCTTTTTTTTGGTCTTATTTTACCTCAAAAATTGCAAAATAAAGTATTGTTTTCAATGAGTCTGAGATGCCTGGGGAAGTAATAATATCCAGTATTTTACAAAGACAGTTAAAGTCAGAAAAAGCCAAATAAAAGCTCAAATGTATTTTTTTCCTTCATTTATATAATGGTCCAAATAAACTGTGAAAAATGTACATCCCAGTTTGTCTTTAAATGTCTGGATTTATCAGTCTAAATCCCAATGAAATTCAGTTTATGTTTATGATACAGTAAGAAACAGCAGGAAGTCTTCATGTTACAGAGACTACAACATTTCCTCCTGTAATTGCGAAGATTAGTTGATGCATTGGATACATTTCAGTGTGTTTCATTTGATCAACAAATTGTTTCAGCTCCAAATAAATATCCGCTGGTCCAAAATAAATGTATTTAACTAATCACAGCACTGTGCTGTTTAATAGCCAACATATTTCATATTCACATAAAGTGTTTGATGGTTTCTCTGTGTAATCAAAACCCTTTCCCCTTCTCCCCAGGTGGACCTGTCAGTCCAGGAGAAGGAGCAGTATGTGAACATGGCCCGGTGGTTCGACCACATTCAGCGCAGCCCCGGCGTCCGACACCACCTCCCCCCTGTAGTTGTGCTCAGGAACAGAATCTACACCAGCAAACACCACTGAGACCTGACCCCCCCCCCCTCCCAGCATGATACTTTACGAGCTCACCTGTCTTCTGGACCAGACCTGGGCAGAATATCTCCTGAAAGTGTTTTACATCATCATCCTAGGACTTTTTGCATCTGTCTCCAAGATTTTTCATTTCACGATTCCTGCCTTAATGTCTCGTCCCGCTCACATACCTGTTCACTTCGTGTTAGACTTTTAAATGGTGTTTAACCAGGAAGATCTGTGAAGAACACAACAACTAACCCAGTTTGAGGTACTGAAACGCCATTAAGGGAATGCTTGCTAATAAAAGTGAAATTCACTTCATGTTCTATTTATAGTAATTATATTGCTTTTTCCAGTTAAATCTAACAATTGGTTGGGAGTACAATATTCATCTGAGGTTTGGTGTCTTACCCTTAAATCAGAAGGAAGCAAAGATGCGGCAATTATTTTTTGTTATCTTTTTTTGTTGGACTGTTGGAAGGTTTGTTTCTCAAAGGGAAGGCTGTATGGTTTTGAAGTGAAGTGCTGCTAGCTTGTTCAAAAGGTGTTTGTATTTATAAATGGTGATTATTGTTAGTTTTTGTTTAATCTGAGCTATGAACATGCAATGGAATCGAGATTTAATCTAATGTTACTTAACTGACAGTGCATTATGTCCTTAGGAAAAGCAGTGTCCGTCATGCCATATCAATGCATTAGCAGCGATAGATTGTCTAAATAAAAGTGGTTGCTGGTTCAACACCATAACCCCATAATGTGCACCGTCACTGAGTCCACATTGTTCTGTCATCTCTCCGCTCACATCTCTTTCAGGACATTTTTTTCTTGAGATTTTTTGCATGCAACTCTCAGCCTTTTCACTAAGCAGTTTAGTGTGAGTGTTCCTGATTGCATCCTCTCTCCGTCCCACTGCCTCACCACCAGTCGTGTGGGCAGCAGTGAGCAGCTAAGCGTCAGCCTCAGAGTCAGAGATCAGAGTGAGGCTGCAATCAGTCCCACTACCACCACTGTTGATGCTGCAGGCCAGAGAGAGGGCAGCGGGCTCACCAGCTGCCACACAGATCCAGCCAGCCAAGGCCAGAACCCGGGCCCTTGGGCGACAGTCAGCCACTGTGTGTCATTTCAACCCTCGTGCTCCCACGGGGCTACTGGAGAGAGAAGGACGCAGGGAGGCAGAGAGAGAGAGAGGGGAGGGAGGGAGGCCACAGTGAGAGGAAAAAGAGCACCCAGAGGCCGAGGGATCTTTTTGTGACATGTGAACAATGATCTGTGCCTCAGAAAGCCTTACTGCTGCTGGCTGGGTGTTTGCTATTATCACCATTAACGGGCCAAGGCGTGCCTGTGGGGGCAGGACCTGTTAATTAACATTACGAAGGAAATGATAAGTAGGCAATAAAATATAAATCTCATTGAGTTAAGTTGAGGTAACACAACGGTGATTGACAATGGCCCAACTGAATTTGTGCTATTGGATTTGGTGCCTGGATTCAAAGCCTTTTTGAAATGCGCAGAAGGTGTTGTTGTTGTTGTTGTTGTTGTTGTTGGAGAAAAAATAAACAATGCAACATACACTTAACATAAATATGAAATAGTCCAACAAACATCAAAGTTAAAGTAATACAATTATAAATGTATAAATAGCCCGTGGCGACGTTACTAGGGAAAAGCCCGTGAGCAACGCACAGTTGGAAGTATGATCCAAATGCAGAGATCTTGGAGATTGTAACTTCAAAATGCTTTCAGACACACTTTTCCACTTCACTAATCTTAACATGCTCTGCATATTTTGCATCTGTTGCTTTAAAAAGTCCTTCCCAATAATCTGTTGCTGCCATAATGTTCATCTTGTGCAAATAAATCAAAGGAATCCGCAGCTCGTGACCCCCTTTCTCTGCAGATCTGCCTCCTTTTGGAATTTGTTCTGCGAAAACCAGCCAGAAGACAGAGTTCAATAGACTTCCGTTAAGACATCCTGCTGTGTGTTTGTGGCAAGTGTTGTGAAGATGTGACGGATAATAACAGCTTGCAGTCATTTGAGCGAGCCTTGTGACTCGTTGGGGTACTTTATGATGTGTGATCGCGTTAAAGAAGCCCTTGTCTTCTCGGTTATGTTAATATTTGGTTGGAATGCTGTTTCCAATGTGCAGCGTCACACAGTTGTCCTTATTTACGAAACGTAATTTTGAGGTGTCGCCATGGTCACACACCATGCAAAGGTAAACATTTTATTGTAAGAGATATCAGTGAGAAACTTTCCTTCATTTACTCATCCACACCCTTTCAGGTGCACTATAAAACACACATTATTTAAAATGTGTTTGCATTCATTTGTTCACGTCGTTGGCATTTTTGCTGAATTTGACTAAATTAAAATCAGATGTACATTAATATTTTAAGTTTCATGTGTCAATCAGATTGCCAGAACCTAAAAGGTAAACAAAAGTTAAATTTAAGCAAATAAAAAACAGGAATAATATTAGATTTTTACCAAAATATCAAATTAATTGACAAAAGTGGTGGAAAATGATCCTGAATTCTAATGAACTGATAAAAATTCAATAAATTGCATCATCCTCTGTAATATCTTTTAACTTTTAGTATCTATTTTTGCCGTAATGACTAAAAAACTTGCTTAATGTCTATATTTTATGATTAAATAAAACAATACAAATTGGAGATATTTGATATTTTTCAGTTCAAACGTGTTTTAGATTAAATATATTCCTTTAAAATGTAAAAAGCAAATTATTCTGTGTGTCACTGTGCTGAGTGTTGAGAAATGCCAGTGTGTGGAGGTCTCACAGTGAGGCTCCTCCTGATCTGAGAGCAGTCAGAGCCGGACGCAGGGACGAAGCCCCAGCAGGTAACCAGGACAGAGGCACCAATTAGAGGCGACCTTCCCACCCACTTCTGAAGGCGAGAGGAGCTACACTCCGCAGGGGGGGCCCTGGATAGACACACTCAAGAGCCACCCACTTTACCAACTGTGCCCCCCAGCCTTGTTGACCTTTGACCTCTCCCTCACCAGGTAGGATTATCATCAGTATCTGCTGATTACTCTGTCTCTCTCCAGCTGGGCATTAAAGGGCAGAGGTGTAGAAAGCTGGGAAAACTTTAGGGGGCTCAACTGTATTTTCCGGGTATAAGTTAATATTTTAAGTGTGAATTCAGTCTTTATTGCTGACTCCTACAATTCAGATCGACAGGCTAAATCTGGCTTTAGAGGCCAATGCACTGAGATAATGGACTAACTAGACGTTTGGCACAATAGTACTATACACAGATGCATCGAAGCCCTCTGTGAACTGTGTCGAGGAATCAAAGTTCTGAAACCTTGTTGCATGTCATCATGTGTCTCCCAATCAACGTCAACTTCCATAAAGAGGCTTAAAAATGTCATTAAATGATCTTTAAAGAGCTGACAGCAACACTACAAGATGCTGATGAAATGTGGACTAATGGGTTCATTGGGATCATAACAGGACAATATCGGAGCCTGTCGGTTATTGGTGTGATGGCGACAGTCCTCTGGGGCCAAGGGTCTATTTCTGGGGTCTGAGTGTAGCCAGCGGGCCGGGCCTCCCTTTTTCCTGGAAGTCAAGTGTTCAGTTTTTACCCGATGTCACCTCCTCATCATATCCCAACACCTTTGTCACCTTGGGTTTACTAACCATATCAGATCCGCTCCACCCACGCAGCAACACCCACGCAGCAACAGCCACGCAGCGGCCACCACCCTTCATTAAATCTTATTAACCACATCAGGGAGACGGAGGTGCATTGGCCCCGACATCTGCTCAGGACTCCCCGTCTCTGGCTGACTGATTCAGAGGAACAATCAACACTGCGTGGTGGTGAAGGGGAGCGTTAGCATGCCGTAAGATCTTTTGACAGGACTTATCGGCCATGCTTTATTGTGGCCTTACACTATGTGACAGTTGTACCATGCGCCTATAAAGATGGCATCTGATTGTCTGTTGCAATTACACGAGTGTATGAGCAGGGATGCAGCTATGACGGACACAAGGAGGGAGGGGGCGCATGTGTTTTTCACAACACGTTCTTGCAGTTAAGTCGTTCCTGTAGACGTGAAGGAGAGAAATGTGACTTTAACTCTCAAGGAGCAGGAGACACAGAGAGCCACAACATCATGGTTCTAAACAAAACCCAAAGTTAGCAAGGTTAGCCAAACAAGACTGAAGCTAGCTAACGTACACTTGTAAAGATACTTCATGAAGGGCTAAGCTGGCAACAGATACCATGTTGGGACCCTAGCATGGGCTACTTGTGTTTTCTCAATCTGTTGATGCTAATAGAGGTTGCACAGAGTTATAAAATAACAGGAAGAATGTTCTCAGTTAATCTCTCCTATCAACACAGCTGGCTGAGATTGAATGAATCCATATAAAAATGGCAACGACAGTAAAACAGTCCCATAATCAGTAATGGCACAAGGTGGATCTTCCCATAAAGTGAATGAAGGAATGTAAACACAGTTATTGCTTAGAAAATAAAACCGAAGTTGTAATAAAATTGAATTCTCCCTTTAACTTTTTGATTAGCTAGCGAATGCTTATCTCACGGTCCTATGGAAATATATGCTGATCTTCTCTTTCGTCACCATCTGTGGAGGAGACATCATTATTTTAACTGAATCAAACATCTGTTTGATTGCTTACCTCAAACTGTGCCTCAGAGCGTTTTAGATCACTAACGTGAATCTGCAAATACCAGTTTACCATATGTATGCATTTATGCCAGTAAAACTTCCTAAGCTTTTTTATTCCCTATGTCTTTCTTTCTCTTGAAGCCTCACTTTGGATTGCATAAGGATCCCAGGTGTGCAGCGAGACCACAGTTTTTACGAGATGCAACTACTCAGCTCATCAATCAGAGAGATGGGTGGCTGATTCGGCACGTTGGTTGCTTAAGTACATATGTGTGACCCGGGGCAAGGAGATAGCACAAGATTGCACCTTAAGTCTCTCACACACACACACACACACACACGGATAACTGTTGTTGAATTAGCCGCCTCAATTGCTCCTTACCCCTTCTGCTGATCAACCTCAGCTGCAGCTTCTCCGTATTTTTCAGTCTACGTGTGAGAGTGTGTGTGTGGTCATGCACCCATTCATGGGGTTATGGTTTTGGCCTGGGGGTAAGAGGTGAACAACAGGCGAAGGAGGCAAAAAAAGCGAATTAGTTAAGAGAACGGGCCTGTAGCAGTAGTTAGAATTCAAAAATATGATTGCACTATTAAGCATGTTTTACCGTCCCTGTTACAGAGCTTCCATGCTATGGTTCGCTTGGCCTTCAAGTGACTTCTCATTTGCCGTCACATTGTGTGGCCGGCCCCGTCACAATCCTCATCCCTTTATTCAAATGTTCCACAAATTAGCCATACATTTATCCCCCCCCCCCCCGCTCCACCCAACCCACAGGTCATGCCACTTAACTTCAGCCTGCCCCCCCGCTGTAATAGGTTCTGATAGGAAGCCTCCAGGGAAGTTGACTTCTTACTGAGAAGTGATACTAAAAGTAATTGCAGCTGAAACCCTGTGACAGGGGGGTGTACTCAGAAAAAAAATGCAGCGCGGGGAGGATGGCATTTGAAATAGGCATAGAGGGGCATTTGGGTTTTTCTTTTTGGAGGGAGGGGGGAGCTAACAAACAGACTCCTGGGTGGGCAGAGAGCAGAGAGCACTGCCCTCAGCCATTTCATGTAATTTGACCTCCATGGGAAAAAACAGCAACAGCCTCCTAATTTGCATATTCCTCCAACTCATCTGCATACGTCACCATGGCGGTGATTTTCCCCCACATCCTGTTTTATTACAACACTTTGGTTTTAATTTGAGATGACTAATTTATTTAAACCTGGAGTTAAATGCAGAGCACTCTCCCTCCGTAACGCGTCTCATTTCCCTAATGATTAGAAAAACAAGGGCCCGATGTCGACAATGTAATAGAACATAAACAAGGTTTTATATCATTAACTTTGAATATGAGATGTTAACTTAATGACTCCCCCTATCTTTATCATTCTTGTGTGAAAACCAGCTAGTTATTTTAAATGAGGACAGCGATGTGGTGACGGCTGACAGACGAAGGCTGTGAGGAATGACCTGGCACGATACGTTCCCCATAAAAACTAAAAGATTGTATTTCATTCCGATGAGAGAGGAGAATCCATCTGAAGACAATTTAGGGAAGCGTTTAAGTTCCAGTAATTTAAATGTAAACTCTCCCTGAAGAGTCACCAGTTTGCCCTGGGCAGGGATTAATCCAACAACACGGATAAAAGGTATTTCTCTTAACAATGGTATAAGCTGCTCTGTTTCTACTTAGAGATTAATCCAACCATCATTTGTCAAAAACAAAAGTTCCAAACAACCCCACTCAAAGCCTGCAGTCATAGAGAATGGCGGGGCATGATAATCATTTATATAATATACAGTATGGTTTTGGAAAGTCTTTATTTATGTGCTTGTTTGTAGGAATAAAAAAAGACTCTCAATTTCTGTGTCGAGAATTTGAAACTCACTGGCCAACTGCTGCATAAAGTGGGCGTTATCTTGGATTGTTTCAGAAAGTAGCAGATGGAAATATTAGGTCCATCTTTTTGAGAGTTCCTGATCCTTTATGGCTCCCACTATACACACTGCCCGGCCAAAAAAAAGGTCACACGCTCTAATATCCGTTGGACCGCCTTTAGCTTTGATTACGGCACGCATTCTCTGCGGCATCGTCTCCACAAGCTTCTGTAATGTCACAACATTTATTTCTGTCTTGCATTCATTTTTCACCAAGATCTTGTGTTGATGACGGGAGATTCAGACCACTGCGCAAAGTCTTCTCCAGCACATCCCAAAGATTCTCAATCGGGTTCAGGTCTGGACTCTGTGGGGGCCAATCCATGTGTGAAAATGATGTCTCATGCTCCCTGAACCACTCTTTCACAATCTGAGCCCGATGGATCCTGGCATTGTCCTCTTGGAACATGCCCGTGCCATCAGGGGAGAAGAAATCCATTGATGGAATAACCTGGTCCTTCAGTATATTCAGGGAGTCAGCTGACCTCATCCTTTGGGCACATTGCTGAACCTAGACCAGACCAACGGCAGCAACCCCAGATCATAGCACTGCCCCCCCACAGGCTTGTGGCCTTTTTTTTGGCCGGGCCGTCTATATTCTGTGTCCTTGCTAAAGTACATATATTCTTCTGGATTGAATAGGGAAATCGGTGAAGGACAATATTTTTAGTATCCGCGGATCCAAAGAAACATCGAGTGTGAGAGTAACGTACAGATACAGTTGTTGGTAGAGTGATGAAATGAATAGTAATGAGATAAGATAGAGATAAGGGCAGTACATCCAACAGTATGAGGTATAATGAGTGATAGGACATCCGGCCGACAGGATTCCATTTCTATTTTATTTTTAAGAGACGTGATTATGAAGCAGAAACACATTTCACTCTTTGAGTACGTGTGCTACGAGGGTGGCTTCACTGCTGACTGGTTATCTACTGGACTAAGGGCATAGAGCTACAATCTGGCAGAGACAGTCCCCTGCCAACTCACACACACACACACACACACACACACACACCCCATCAGTGCTTCTGACCTGAGTCATTCTGTATCTGTAGATAGAAGCTATTCGTCTAAAAAATATCAAGTGTGAGATGAGCGATAGTAAACCATTTTTAAATTATTTATGATGCTGCTTTTCTCTCTTTAAATGTTGTATAATTTAAAGACAAACTTTACTAGAATATTTGCTCTTCACAAGTGTTTGCATGTTCACATCATCTTGTACATAGGGACATTAATTTGTGAATAAAATGAAGCAATTTTCAAAGGATGAGAGAGATGCTCAACCCATTTGTTGCAGTTGAAAGTGTAGTAAAGGCAGCAATAGAAACGGTTCAAATCAATTCATATGTTTTGTCATAAAATAATACAACAGTGCAAATGTAATGCATGCTAAAAAAACAAACTTCAGCTCAAGGGTAGAGTTAGTGTTTTGAGTACGCAGGCGTGTGTGTTTAACAGTGACAGGCATGGATAAGCATAAGACAAACAGATCGCTGAAAGGTTAAAGACAAGCTCACTTTCCAATTTGCAGAGTGTGTGCTGTTAAGGGCCGCTTTTATTTTCACTGGCTGTATCCCATGAAATGAATTACAGCCTCCCTGTAGTACAATAGCCAGTGGGCCTTGTTGTCAACCTGAAGGGCCAGGGGCCTCCATTCAGAGCCTCAAATCCAACAGTCAGGAGTGACAGGCAGCGAGAAGTTTGGTAGTAGAGTATAAACACATTCATGATGGTTCAACTTATTCAAGGAAATGTATCTTCATTATAGAAATGGTTAAGATCCTGCATAAAGTGAGTGACCCAGAGGGATAGTCACGGATTTGTACACAGTGTGTTTGAGCGCAGTGTTAACAGCTTTTGATCTCCAGAAAAAAGCAAAACACACTCCTTATTCAGGCAGCATTTAACAGCACATGACACACAGCTGATCGCAGGCCTCTATAAAAAACACCCGCAAAACAAGGGGTGGTGTGAAATTGACATTTGGACAGGAAAACACAAAGTCATCTCTGTACCTCCTGATCCTGACACACACACACACACACACACACACACACACACACACACACACACACACACACACACACACACACACACACACACACACACACACACACACACACACACACACACACACACACACACACACACACACACACACACACACACACACACACACACACACACACATCAATTCATCTCAAAGATGCCTCAGCATTTAAATAAATTTGACCTATCTGAAAAACATGAGCCTTTGAAGTGAGGTCCTGAGGAAACACACACATACATACATACATACACACACACGCATACACACACACTGCCTGCCTCGGGGGTGAAGGTGGGAGGGTGCAATGAAAGATGCTGTTGAGGATAGGATCTACAATAGACTCCACTGTGTGGCATTTAGCTTCAGCATCAGCTTCACACATGCCAACAGATCACAGGAAACATATGTTCAGTCTGCTTTTAACGCACACACTGCATACACTGTACTTCCTCACAGAGATATATATATGTCCACACACACTCAGGTCATACCCAGAGGGAGGGAAACTTTGACTTCTTTACGGCGCTGGCGGTCACCCCTTGTGACTTTCACGGCTGTCATGCTCCTCTTTACAGCCTTCATTCATCCACTGACCTCAGGGAGAGGAGCATGTGATGACGCCTAAACACACACACAGTACGTACACAGATGTATAGATACAAGCATAATGTTAAGACCAATTGCTGACATGGTGTTAACGTGGTGTGTTATATGTCCTAATGTAATTGTACACTGTTCTGCAATACAAATGGCATGCCAATCATACTTGGGTTTTAGGGTAAATTGTCTCAGCATCTTTATGGATATTGTTGTTATGGTATGATTAACTCTACATTTAAGTGTAAATGTAATAATTTATACATGATTAAGGTTAGAAACTTTTCCACTCTTACTGATCTGTGTGCTAAAATGTCCATTAAATCAATTTGGGATGCAGTTTAATCTGAACAATATCAATCATGTATGACTGAACGTTTGTAGTAGCTGTACATAAAAGAGCTGTATTCATCAGAGCCGTGGATGTCATGAAATCAAATGATCCCTGCACGCTTTCAAAACTAGCACACTCTTCATTATGGCACAAATTAGTATATGTCTAAAGTATTTTCTAATATATCCCCTCAACAGCTAATGTGACACCGCGGTATTCAATGCTTCAGCGGTGAACAGGAAGACACAAATGGAAATGTCCCCTCTCCATAGAAGTGTTGAATAGCTTATATGACTTTTTTATCCGTGTAGCCAGGAGTGGTATGCACCCCGCCAGTCTGCTTTTGTGCTTTTTATAGGTGACACAGTGTGATAGACCCTGCCCTCAAACCCTCCATTACAATCATATTGGTCTCCTCTCAACTGTGTTCCTATGGGGCACCGTCACTGCCAAGACTGGCTGAAGTTTAGTCAAAGACATTAAGAGAGCTCCTCCAGGGACAAAATATCAGCAGAGAGGAGAGAAGAAGAGAGGAGGATAGAGGAGAGAAGAGAGAGGAGAGAAGAGAGAGGAACCACGAAGTCGATGCAGAAGTGCCTTAAAGCTGCAATCCATAACTCGCTGCACGTTCAAAGAGGACAGTTTCCAGTGTGGTATTTGTGCAGCTGTTTCCACATGTTGTATGCAATTAAAAACACGACCAGATAATATAAATGTTGATATTTTATTTACTTACATTATGATTTTAGACCACATGATCACTCTCCACCATTCAAGTGTTTTAACTGATTTATAATTCAATCAAACATTGATTCAACGACAGCAATAGCTTTTCAGAAGGGGCAATTTAATATGTTTTATTTGTTGCTCGATCTGATGTCTGCTTCTGTATTCTATTTTATTCATTTTATTGGTTTAGCCATAGCTGTCAAAAGAAGTTTCCAACTTCAAGGACCTAACTGGTCAAGAAAGGAAAATATATATCTATGAATTTCCAGAGTTATGTACATCTCAAAAACAACAGCAAAGGAGAAGGATTATGGGGATACCAGGTTGAAAATATGTTGGTTTACATCTTTAAACGGCACAATTTACATATGTTTCAAGTTATGTCCTGTAAAAAAATCCAGTTAAATAAAAAATTCAAATGTAAAAAATACATATTATTTCTCGAGAGACATTTTGAGAAACATTTTGCTCAAACGTCACTTTTGGAGCCTCGAGATGTTCTGCAAGTAAAGAACAATCACACACCCCCACCCACACCCACACAAAGAGTGACAGCCTCTCCCTGAAGGAGGAGTGCTGCCATCTCTCGCCGTGGTGGTCTTCAGCGCTAAACTCCTGTCAGGTTCCATCTTACACCCTCACACACACACACACACACACACACACACACTGGTCTGTCTCAGGGCAGGACAGGCTCTAGAGGGGTCAACATGTTGTCACACACACCAGGGAGCAGTGTTGTTGCTGGCAGTCCGATCCTCCTCACTATTGTCCATGTCACCTCACACACAGGAAACCTGCTGTGGCTATAAGCGACTGACACGTTGGGTCCAGGAGGATTTCACGCTGGATAAAACTTGGCTGCCATTTTTTATTTACCTACTTCTTAGAATAAGTGAGCAGTTCTTTCTCCGGATTAGTTCACAGGCAGTGCACGATATAAAGTTATTAATGAATGAGACAAAATGAACAAAGTCACTTTTGTACCAATTAATTTTTGAGCTAGGTACATAACAGGCCCGCAGTGGTGCTTACATAATGAGACACACTGAAAATAATAATAGGCTGTTCCTTTTGTTACCTTTCGAGTTCATAATTGTGTTATTATTTTCTAGGAAGTTTCCTGGAAATATAAATATACATATATATATATATATGTATATATGTATATTTTTTTGTAAGAAAGCTAATTTCAAAACCAACATTTTGCATTTCCCATCTCTGACCTTTCTTTAAGGATATTTCTCTGATAAATATTATACTTTTCTCTCAGTTCTATTCCTAAAATGTCTTAAGAAGTCACATGAAAAGTGTTTTGGTGAGGCTCAAAGGTCAGAGTTTAAGCAGTCAATGGGTTGTGTGTAACTTATTGTGCCATTAATATTAAGATTTGATTAGGTTATATCCTTGTGAAAACGTCATCAACAGCAAAAACAATTGGATAATTTTTGTCATTTACAACCTTCCTTAATCTTTTGAAAATATAAAATACATTCTCAGTTCTGCGGTAAGCACGGCAAAGTTCTAAAAACTTGTCTCATTTCTTTCATTTCTGTATTTAGGTTCATTTAGTGTGTGATGTCTCCTTCATGTTGCTGCACTCACAAACTAAATGAACTATTTTCTCAGTTTTTCAGCACAGCAGCTTCGCCGTCTACTTTCAACTAGATTGACAACCGAATCCTCAGGGCGCTTTCAATCATGCAGTTTTTCACACATTCAACAGTTGTTTCAAATCTCTCTCCTCAGACAGCCTTTCCTTGATCATTTCCTGTGATGTAAATGTTCACTGAGGAAACATTAACTGTTTTGTTTCATGTCATTTTTGATCATGTGCCTGACATTCACAGCTGTCTAACAACTGGGACAAGAAGAGGTAAAAAAAATAATAATCTTGGTGGAAATGCCTTTCCACTTAAACATGGTACATCTCTCCCAGGTGACTGCTTAGCATTGGCAGTAATTGAAAACTTGCCCCTGGCACTGAGTGTGTGAGGTTGTGTGTGAATGAGCATGTGGACTGCATACGTGTACATGTGAGTGCAACTCATGAGGCCTGTGTGCATGCAGTAACTGCCTTTTTCTCCGTGTTTGCATGTGTAGGTGTGTGTGCATGCATGTCTCCAGCACTAAGCACACTGATGAGCCCACCTTTCCGGGGAATGTTGTTGGGAGTTTAACCATTTTTCCCAACAGGAGGATGAATTAATAACATGTTTTAACACCACCCTCCCTTCCCCCCTGTTTTTGCTCTTCTACTACGAGGGGCCAAATCTCTTCAGCATTTCCAGCCCTGTGAGCTAATTTGACAGCTCACGGGGGTGACGCTGATTCCACTTCGCAGAGACAGGTACCCTAGGGCTAGCCAGCTGGATCGCAGCGGATGCTTACAGATTTGGCTTTAGCTTCATGCTGGGTGTCATCTGTCTCTTTGGTCTGGCGCGGGATAATTTTTGTGTGTGTGTGTGTATGTGCATGTGTGTGTGTGTGACCGCCCTGACATCATGTGCCTGAGCAGTTTGTGCCTGGCAGGCCTTGTCTGTCCAGGTTGGCCATCAAACACAGCCAGCATGGCCCTAATCTGACGAGGCACCGCTCCAAACATGCCACAGCAGCCCGAGAAGTGTGTGTGTGTGTGTGTGTGTGTGTGTGTGTGTGTGTGTGTGTGTGTGTGTGTGTGTGTGTGTGTGTGTGTGTGTGTTTTGGAGTTTATGTGTGTGTGACCCCAGGGCAGACCCCCTTTTTTCCTACTCTTTGCCTTTCTCCTCTGCTCTGTCCCACGTCAAATATCGACGCGCTACACACACTCACACATGCACTAACTGAAGAAAAACTTCAAAAACCATCAAGTTGAGCTCAGTCGACGCTTCCACTCAACCTCATCGTCTCAACTCCTCCTCTGCTCTGTGTGTGTGTATGGGTTATTTAAATGCATATGAGTGTGTATTTGAAAGCTGCAGCCAGGAGAAGCGGTTTTGCCAAATATAGAGATTTCCTCGCTCAGCGCTGCCTCCGTCCTACGTCTGTCACTTTGATTGTGGGCACTTTGCGGGACGCTCTGCCTCAACAGGTTTGTGGACTCCCCCAGCCTGTTGCCCTCCGTCGACTTCGACACTGGCTCTTGGAGAAAGAGGCGATCCCTGCCTGTGTTAGGACGGGAGAGGACAGGGGGACAGACCCCTATGGGACAAATGACAGTCTGGTTCCCGTTTATCTAAGGGACGAGCCCTGAAATGGCGGCAGAGGCCCGCATCAAGCTCTAATCATAGCAGACACACTGGTCTCCCCCTACACATACTTCCAGTCCTCCCTGAATGGCTCAGTGCCGATCTCAGACTCTGAGGGAAATGGTCAGTCATATCAAGATGAGCCTGACAAGGTTTTGCTGTGAAAGAGAAATATTCTCCCTTCCCTGAAAAGCGCAGGATGATGAGTACATATGTTGATTTTCAGGCTGAGAGCCATGTACCGCCACTGCGTCTTCCCATCAGGCCTCGGGAGAGAGTGACAGCAGGATGGTGTCACGCTACACGGTGACTTGTAAAGTGTCACCGCAGAATGGGGCTTCAGTGTGTTTATTTGGGTCTTTACCTTCCTGCTGCACTCCATTCTTGTTTTTTTAACTGACTATCTTTTATTCTATTTTCTGCTCTCACCCCCTCCACCTATCCTCCATGGTGGAAAGCTCTGAAGCACCCCGCCTCCAGCAGGCAGAGGGACAAGGAGGTGGTGGTGCTGGGACAAATGACCCGCTTGCAGCCCAGGGACTGAGAGAGACTGTAAATGATATGAGGAAGTGGATGTGATGAGAGAGAAGGGCAGGAGCGGGTAGGTGGGTTGCTGGACAGCAGGTCCTCTCCTGCCGCTCCTCCACCCCCACCTCCCCTCAGGCCCAGAGGCCTTGGCATCCAGTGAGCAACACCCCCTCCTTTCTTTCTCTTTACCCCTCTCCCATCACCACCCCCCACCTGTTCAGAGCCACGGTGCAGTGAGTGGCGTTCAGCGTGTTGTGAACACAAAGCAGCGGCCCCGCGGCCCTCTGCCTGGACCTCGGTGCTCGAGACCCAGCCGAGCTGAGAGGGAGACGCAGAGGAAACATGAGAGAGAGAACGGAGAGCACTAAAATGCAGAATAATTATACCCAGTGGGTAATGCGAGCACCGTCGTTACAGGGGCGGTGTGGTCGGGCCGGGGAGGAGAGACACACTGAGGCGAGAGCGTCACCGGGGCGAGCTCGCAGGGCCAGTGGGCATGTTTGGTAGAAACCACAATCACAGACCTCCCACTGCACGGCTGGAGCACCGTGTTTGGAAGTGCTGCAGGAGATCATCTGGATACTGGCGAGCATGTACACAGGGGGGTGAAACACTGCTGCTTTGGTCCTGCTTACTGTGTACAGATCATGTGGAAGAGTGATATTGCATCTTATATGAGAAAGAAAATATGTGTGTATTGTGTGGCTTCACCATGCTTATTTAAATAATTCACAATATCAACCTTTGATGGATTTGCTCCCACTGTGAACAAAAACATATCATAAATACCCAGTATGTGATAATATATTATAAATGTTATGTATATGAATAAAAAAACAAACAAATACAACATGAAATAGTATGAAGAGTATTTGCAGAGCTAAATAACATTTATATGAACATGTGTTTAAACCACTTGACAATATGAAATAATTTGAATACTGCTATTCTTTAAAATAACTACAGTGAAATAATAACCTGATTTAAAATGGTACTGCTGCAAATAACTGACCTGAATTAAATAAAACTGATACTTAATTTACTGTAGACAGCTGCTGAAAATATATGCTTGAGGTAGACAAAGGCATATTTATCTCACATATGTTACATACATTTTTAACGCTCTTTTATAACTTTAAGCACTGTCTTTCTTTTTTAGTGACAGTTTTGGAGAGTGTCCCAGAAAGGTTTTATGTTCAGCGCAGCGGTGTCAAATAAAAAGCAGAATTCCCTTAATAGACCAGTGGGACAAAAATACAGAGAAACACAAGATCTGTTCTCATGCAACGAGCCCCGCATGCAGACTGCAGCCGGGCATCAGGACGCTGCAGATCGTGATGCAGGAGGACAGATACTTCCTCGTTATGTTGATGTGGGATCCGCTCTCCAAATTATTTAATGCTTTGGAAAACTCAACTTTGGATAAGTTTTAAAGTTGAGGATGTTTTTCTCCCTCTATGAAATGTAAAATGCATTATATCCAACACAGTTAAATATGCAACATCTACTTTAAATCTTTCAAAATAAAAGATAATATTTTGTGTAAAATC